>NC_133782.1:32106804-32160387 GCF_003597395.2 Chelonoidis abingdonii
TGGAGATGGATGGCAGGAGAGATATTACTTGATCGTTGCCTGTTAGGTTCACTCTCTCTGAGGCACCTGGCATTGGCCACTGTCGGTAGATAGACTACTGGGCTAGATGGACCTTTGGTCTGACCCAGTACAGCCGTTTTTATGTTCTTATGATTGGGGCTGGGGGAATTGAGATGCGGGATGTGGGTGCAGTGCTGGAGGGTGCGGGGCGGTTTCAGGTGCAGGATTGGGTGCACTGGCAGAGCTGTGGAGTACATGAGGTGGGGGTGTGCTGGCAGAGCTTTGGGGACCATGCCTCCCACATCTGAGTCCCCAACCTCTCTTGCCTCACCTATCATCCATCCTTATTTATCCCCCTCCCTCCTCACTGCAGTCCAAAATCCCTCTCCCTCCATTTCCCCACTTCTCTGTCCCCTAATATCCCCCAGGCATTTACACTTGTAATCCTCCCTTTTCCCCCCCCAGAGACATGGATTACATTCCCTCCAAAATACAACTCTCACACTGCAGCATCCTCAAGCCCCTCAGTGCAGAACTCCTTTTGTCATAAGGGAGGGCTGTGATAACTATTTAGTTATGTTAATTCAGCATGAGTTCACAGCAAAGAGGGCTCTGTTTCATCTAGTCATTAGTTACTCAGTTTAACAGTACAAGGCAGCAGAAGGAAACTTGTTTTTTTGGGGGGCCTGTAACCTGGAAACCCCTTGATCAAGTGACCCCATATGTGTATAACTAAGGCTACCCCATACTCCCATGAGGCACACCAGATTTCAACAAATCTACCTAAGCATGTTGATTTTAAAGGACTTAGGAAGGTTGACCCTTTAAACAGCTATCACGATGCAACCATAGCTATAGTGATGCACATGTGTCATTGTAACATGTGCACTGTCACACAAACTTCTCCGTGCTTTCTGTCCCACTGGGGATGCCCGCTTTCCGTCATTCCCATCCCCAAACGTGACATACTCCTTACCCCAAATATCCACTGCTAAGTGTTTTGGTATTTAATTGGGTAAAGCATGGGGGTTTGATTACTCTTATTTTTTATTTTTACAGGATTTTTTGGGCAAATCAGATCCGTTTCTGGAATTTTACAAGCCGAGTGATGGTGGAAAATGGCAGCTGGTCTACAGATCAGAGGTAGGGTTTCCACACTGACACAAACTGTTCTGGCATTAGGTTCTGCTAAGGTCCCTTCCAACCCTAATAATCTATGATTCTATGATTCATTGCCTGAAAAGGGAGAACATATTGTGCCGTGGGGAATAGGCTACAGCTGTGATTTCACAGAAACTAGTTTTAGTGTCTACTGAACTCTTGTGCCACTAATGCTAACTGGTGCTTCATTAAGTGTGTTTCATTTCAGTGGATTCCAAAGTATTTTCCAAGCTAACTCATAAGGGTAGACAGAATGTAGTTATCCACACTGGGATTTTTCACAGCATACTAGGGTTAGGACCTTAACAAAAGTAGAGACTCCTTAATGGCCATATGTTTGGACTTTTTTAATGTTTAATCTGAAAAAAAAAGCAGTGTTCCTTAATGGTGTTGGAGCATTGGTTCAGTCCTGACTTAGAGGAAAGAGTGGCACCTACTGAGCTGTGAGCTTTTTTTGCATTACCTATGTTTTACAGGATTTCTCCTCCAGGGATTAATCAGGCCCAACCCTGAATATATTTAGTCTGCACTTAAATTTTAGGCCACCCTAGCTACGTCGCTCAGGGCTGTGAAAAATCTCATGGCCCGTGTAACATAGTTAGGTTGACCTAATCCCCACTGTAGCTACTGCGTCTCGAGGGGGTAAATTTACTATAGTGAGGGAAAAACCCCTTTTGTTGCTGTAGTAAGCATCTGCCTACAGCCTTGTAGCCGCAGCTGTGCCACTGTAGTATTTGTTGTGTAGACATGTTCTTAGCATGCAAAATCTGAGAGGTTCGCAGCCTGAGGCTTGATTTACACTTAAAATTGATATCAACATAGCTGTATCAGTCATGGGTGTGAGAACCCCCCACATCTCCGACCCACATAGCTCTGCTGGCAAACCTCTCAGCGTAGATGCAGCTACATTGACAGAACAGTGCTTCTGTCCACATAACTGATGTTGTTCAGGGAGGTGGTATTCCTATACCAGCACAAAAACTCCTTAGGTCATTGTAAGCTGTGTCGACTGTAGGGGACTGTATGGACAAAGCACTGCCTGCATAGGCTCTGTAGAGTAGACATAGTCTGAAACACCATACCTCCAGCTCAAGAATTGCCTCCAGATCCTCAGCATGGTGCAGAACTCTTGATTTTGACAATGTTAAAGCTCTTAAAAATTTGCGTTGGCATCCCTCATGCAAGATTATTTATTGTATCTGCTATCTTGCAGGTGATTAAGAACAATTTAAATCCATGCTGGAGGAAGTTTAGTGTTCCCTTGCAAACATTCTGTGGAGGGGACTTCAATAAACCAATCAAGGTAAGGTCTTTGGAAATGCTTAAGTGATTAGATTCTCTTTCTTATTCCTTGCAGTTGTAAGTCACCACCTCTGGCTTGACATTAACTAACTATGTGGTTATCAGGCTGTTGAATCTTTGCTTATCTAGAAAAGTTGTTTAAAAATTTAAATATGAGCAAATAAGAGATCATTTTTATTAAATGCAAAATCTATGTGAATGCACTAGCACGTGTCAGATTTAAAATAGGTCATGAAATGCAGAAGTGAAGTTTCCCACGCTCTTCCCTAACAACTGATCCATAGACAATTATCAGACTTTCAGTCATTGTCTGGAGCGTAGCTGAGAGGCTGAACCAAATAGATGGTGCTGAGGAAGGTGATAGTACAATGTAAACCTCAGTGCCATCTTTGGTCACATCCATTCATATTAGCGGGGACCCTTTCCCTGTTGCCAGCTTGAGCAGAGGCTTTTCCTTGAAAAGGGTCTGGTTTTGGGTCTAGGTTCTAACTCCCTGAGCTCTTACATACGATAAATGACTCTGCCTGACTCAAGGCCATGAGTAGGTCTTCAGCATAATACTCCACATTCATAAGACAGTTTGCTGTATCCTGAAACACCCCATGTAGTTACCTAATCTTAATTCACTGAAGTTTTTGATTAGAGGTGCAGTCTAAAAATATACTCTTTCAACAATAAATGAATTCAAAACCACATGCTGTTCTTCCTAAACCAGCCTTTTATCTGGTCAGTCAACCCAAAAAACATTTCTTTCTAGGTTTTCCTGTCTCACTGTGTCTGTGAGGAAGCCTTGTGCTGGGAATCAGATCTTAAAGGTTTAGCAAAAGGCATGCATGCCAGTCAGTGTGTGTGTGCAGCATGGTAAATCCAAAGAATTACTGAGATTGTTAAAAAGGAAAAAAGGTTTGAAGTATGACTTGGGGTGCTAAATATGGGGTAAAAGATTTCAGTGATAAATTAATGTACTTCATAATTGGGGGAAAACCTGACCATATCCAAAAAAGAGGAATCCTCTTGGCCCAAAGACATTTGAGACGTGAGAGAGACACTGACTAGGCCCATGTTGGTAATGTTTGTTGTCCCCCTTTGCCAAATTGATGCTAGATTAAAATCCTCAGTACTTTGCAAGCATGACATAGAGTGGGGACATTTCATTACGTACGGTTTTGGGTGCTAGGCTCTGAAAGCTGTGCTTTACAGTAGGAATCCATATTTGTCACTTCAGGGCAACTGTATGCTAATAATATACTTCCACATAGTGCCTTTCAGTCACGGACCTCAAAGCATTCACAAACATTTAAACAAACTCCACAACATGCCTGTGAAGAAGGGGGATGTATTGTCCTTTGATTACAGGTGGAAATGTGAGTTTGAGTTGAAGGACAACCGTGGTTTAATAGCACTGAAGAAGACAATAGCACATCAGAATTTGGTGAGGCACTAGGGGGAAATGTCGTAGGATCTTTAACGATCTCAAGTTGTCAAGCCCCTGATTTTAATCTAATTACATCCTGGTGAGAGAGTGATTGGCAAGATGTGTGCCCCTTTTTTGACTCATTGCCATCATGTCCAGCTTTTGCTTCACAGAACCCTCAGTCAGTCTACTTTGGGGGCTTCCTAAGCTTCATGTAGAAACTGCTCATAGCCATTATTATGACTACATGCTGCATAGCAATCACTGAATCAGGCCTCCACACTGTGCTCCGGATACATTAGTATAACTGTTCAAATGATTTCACATGGGCACCAAAGTCTTATTTGTTTGATTTGGCTTCTGGACATCAGCTTTTCAGGTCTTTTGTGTGAGGATATTTTGGGTCAAGAGTATTTAACCAAAGTTGAAGATAAACAGGTGTGGTTTGATTTCCTCAAATTAGTGCTGACACTAACTAATATTTCAGTAATTCTTTTGCACACTGCACTACTATCCTGCTGCATTGTGATGCAGTGAGTGACCTTGACAGGGTTTTCTTGCTTTTTTGTTTTTTAAAATAGGTAACTCGTTCAACTTGTGACAAAAATTGGTGTCCTTGATTATCTTTTTTGTTTTTTAAACTGATGCAATTCCTTTCCATCAAAGTTGTCTTTCATTGGAATTAGTTCTTCGTGTAAACATAAAAGAAGATTTTAAAGAAGAAAATAGCTACCCATCAATCTGATGACATAAGGGGTAGAGGAGAAGCCCACTGCCTTCTGTGAATCATGGTAGTTTCATTTTTAAGAGGCCGAGCATCCTTTATTCACTTTGAGGACCTCTTGGGTCCCACAAAATATTGGACAAAATGCAGGGATAAATATTTGCTGACATTTGGGTTTAGCCTGTTCCCTACAGTATTGCTAGCTGGCCACTGATGCAGTCAGTGTTGACAACCTGTGACTGCCCATTATAGCTCAAAAAAGCATGTTTCAGAAATGTTTGTTTCCTTCTGAGTGTCATAACAGTCTAGCAATGGTAGCCCATGTCTATACATACAGCGCTGCAGCTGTACCGGTACAGAAAACGCTCTATGCCGATGGGAGAGAGCTCTTCCATCGGCATAAAAAAGATAGCCTCAATCTCTGAAATAGCCCATCCTGTGAACAGGTGTGAGTTTACTGGGAAAAGAGTAAGTGGATTCTGAAGGCTCACTGGGCTTCTTTCCCCACCAAGATACAAGGGAGAATGGAGTAGCTCTTTAAGTGGAGAGGATATAAGGTTCTGAGGTGAGAACTCCCTGTCCTGTTAGCTCATCAGGTTGGTACTTCTGCAGCCTCAATGCTTTAAGGGGGGAGGGACAGCTCAGTGGTTTGAGCATCAGCTGCTAAACCCAGGGTTGTGAGTTCAATCTTTGAGAGGGCCATTTAGGGATCTGGGGATTGGTCCTGCTCTGAGCAGGGGGTTGGACTAGATGACCTCCTGAGGTCCCTTCCAACCCTGTGAAATGTGAGCATTATCTGTTTAATTGCAAATGGTTTTAGCAGATGGGGTGATGAAAGGGATGGGAGAGAAGCTCATGGTGGAAACTGAAAGTGGCTGCAGAGTGGGGAATGGAGAGGAAAGGAGGAAACAAGGAAGATGGGGGAAGGAAGAGAAGTAAAGGGAAGAAATAACAGTGTTCTTAAAAGAGAGCATGCTGTTCCACTGAGTGAGGTTGAATGTGACTATACGACACTTAATTGAACTTTTGGTTATTATTTATTATGTAAAAGCACATTTCACCCTTGGCTTTTGTGGAAATTTCCCAGTGACCAGTGGGAAAAACTGCAGTGGATCAAGGGGCATTTGTGAGATCTGAATTTAACCCCGTAGGCTATAATTACAGATGTAATTTGGGCCTCTCCAAAGAATGAGTTTGACACCCTTATATAGAGTGTTCACTGAGCAGTCCTGAGAGTGGAACACTGGGATAAGCTGATTGTAAGGAGATGGCTTGTGCTGAGCTGTGTCTTGTGATGGTTGTAATTTTTTCTTTATAAAGCCAGATCCCCAAAATTCAGTAAGTTTTGAAGTCTGTGGAGCATATGGAGTTTGTTTTTGAACAGGTGGGGAAAGGCACTAGTTCGTAAGCATTGGTTCTCGATTGCTTCCACTGGAGTACTTGCATTCTGTGATTTTTAATATGTGCTGTGTGTTTTATGCATATTAAAACCTCATACATACCGCTTTCTAGTGCTAACATCATGTGGTGCTATAACTGATTTAGGTCTTAGCATGTTCTAAATGCCATGATCCCTTGCACTGGTATTAGCATTTGAGAATCAGGTCTCCAGGCTGATCTAAATGTGATTTAATAATTCAAATATAAATAGTCTGCTTGATACTGTGCAAAATACAAAAGAAGATTGGCAGTTCCACAGAGCAGAAACCTAGCCTATCTCCAATACAGTCCATGTTACTATTTTTATGTAAGCAAACCTGAAAGACTTTGGAAGATGTTGGGTACAGCATTCTTACTGCTTCTTTCCCCATATTCCAGTTGAGTACCTTCTGCAGAATAAAATCATGTTTATACATCTGAACCTATATAAAAGTAAACAATAGTCAGCCTAGCAAAGCAGATCAATTTAGTTGGGGAGAGATCCTGACTGAAGCAAAACTTATGCTGTGCATGTGAGTTGCATCTAATTGCGGGTTAGCTAAAGAGCTGAGTAGCGGTGTGTTTCTGTCTCTAACCAGATTCACTTTGAGTGTCTCTTTTACTGTCAGGTTTCAGTTAGTGATATGGATGACAGCACCAGTTCTGATTTAATAGGGGAGTTCACTTGCATCACTGCAAAGCTGCTGGAAGCGAGAGATCATGTGGTGAGCAGCTGTAATTCTCCCTGATACAATACCCTTGTCCATTGCCGGCTGTTTCTTTCCTTTCAGGTACATTGTACAGATTATGATAGTGATGGGTCACATGACTTGATAGGCAGTTTTGAAACTAACCTGTCTCAGCTGCAGAAAGCAGGTGGCAGCTCTCCGGTGAGCTTTTTCTTTTTCTTCCCCATCTTTTTTAGCTGAGGGGGCCATAACTTATTGCACGAGATTGTTGGATAGCTCTAGTGTAGAGCTCTGCTCCACATTCAGAAGTAATTTTATTTGTGCTTGTAATGTCATAAACACACATTCCAGAAAAGTAAATACATTTTGCACTCCGAGCACCACAATCTGTAACTCCTGGGTGCCATTACATCTCCTCCTCCTGAAGATATTTTGGTGCCCTTTGTCTAGTTCCTGTGCCATGCTTTCATCATCTCCATTTTCCTTTGTCTCTGGAGAATCGGGCAGAAGCAGAGTAGCTTCCCCCTCTTGTTCACTCCAGCATAGCAGACTCCAGGAGACATACCAGGAGTGTTCTTGCTGCATAGCTGACTTATCCCCACCATCAGGAGGCCAGTTTTCTAGACCAATAGACTTCGTTGGAAAGTCTGACTATTTTTAAAATATGGTTGTTGAAACAGAGCATGTGGCAGAGTGGTTAAAATCTATGTCTGTTTACTGTATGTGTGTTTAAAAATCCCATTAATTTCACTATTTTTGGAGGGGAGGGCTGGATTGGATCACATCCTTTGCACTGCTCTGGTTTAAACTCCTGAACTCTGCTTTCTTCAGGTGAGTATGTCAGTAATCTGGCTCTTCTGTGCATTGCGTCCTGTAGGTGGAATTTGAATGCATTCACCCTGAGAAGAAACAAAAGAAAAAGAGCTACAAAAACTCTGGAATTGTTAGGATAAAATCCTGCAAGGTAAGCTTGTGTTCCAAACTGCCAGCTTTTCTGTCCCTGCGGGAGAGGAGGTGTAACCCTCAGTATTTGTTCCTTTAGATTGAAACTGAATACTCTTTCCTGGATTACGTCATGGGAGGCTGTCAGATTAACTTCACAGTGAGTTGCTCACCTGCTTTGTCTTTGTGAATGACAACATAATAATTCAGAGGTTTTATATAATAGACATTTTCCTCTCTAATATCTCTCAAAGTAATTTCTTTGGTTGATTGTCATTAGTGTTGCTCTGCATCTCACAGTAACTCTAGTGGGCAGGGAGCTTCTTAAACCCTTCTCAAGTAATTTATGTTTAGACGAGCAGTAAACAAGCTGGTGTCTGTCCATCCCCTAGGAATAGGGTGCCAATATCTACTTGTGCCCTGGGGTTATGTCACAGGTGCCAGTGCCTGCCTATGACTTCCAGGGAGTGGAGGGGGCCCAGAGCAGTACCGTTCATTGGTCCTGGGGAGATTTGGTGCCAATCTGCATATGCACAAGTGTTGGGCTAGGCGTGAGCTTCAGTTTCTGGATAGAAGTGTTTTCTTTCTCTTGCTTACCTGTAATGCTGGTGATACTTCAGCGGCCTGCTGTTCTTATCTTCTTAATCAGGTGGGTATAGACTTCACTGGCTCCAATGGAGATCCAAAGTCACCAGATTCTCTTCACTACATCAGTCCAAATGGGATAAATGAATACCTGACTGCCATCTGGAGTGTGGGGAATGTGGTCCAGGATTACGACACGTATGTAAGAGGTTCTTTAACTCAGAGGTTCTCAAACATTTGTACCGGTGACCCCTGTCACATACCAAGCCTCTGAGTGTGACCCCCACCCCCCATCAATTAAAAACACTTTTTAATGTATTTAAAACCATTAGAAATGCTGGAGGCAAAGTGGGGTTTGGGGTGGAGGCTGACAGCTTGCGACCTCCCATGTAATAGCCTCGCGACCCTCAGTTTGAGAACTCCTTCTTTAACTGATTCATCCACAGGCTTCTGAAAAATGTGTCGGCAGTCAAGGGCTATAGGTTAATGTATAATCCTGCTGTCAAGTGTTAATCTTTTGTTGCCGGTGACGCATTTCATGCCTGAATGCAGTGCTTGTTCAAGTCTCAGTTCAGTGGGAAACAATTGCTAGCAGCTCTCTAGTTTTGATGAGCTCTGTCTGGCTTTAGTCCTCTCTTAACCTGAAATATCATTAGTTTTTTCCAGTGGGACAGTGTGTGTCCTGAGAGAGATACTGGAATTCTCAACCATCTTTCTGCAGTTCCTATAGCCCTTTCCTTGTTGTGACCATCCCTCTGGTTAAGTAGAGTCAGACAAAGGCCATTCTCTGACCAGGATTGAGTTTGATCTCTAATGATCTTTCCACAGTTCCGGAGTATATGAGATCACTGGGCTACTGGAACATCTAATTGTGTGTGCCACAATTCTGCACCACAGCATGGGCCAGGAAATGCACCCCTTGCCACAGAAGTGTGAACTTTCATTACTGAATTAGAGATGGTAGGTAGGGTGGGGCTAGGCTGTGAAAGGCCTTGAAAGCGTAGACAGCTAGCTTGTGTTTGATACAGTAGAAAAGAGGAATGCAGTGGAAGGATACAAACAGAGAGATTACATAGTCAGAGCAATGGGCTAGGACAATGGTCTTTGCAGCAGCATTCTGAATGGGTATCAGTGGGACAAGATTGCATTTGTCCAGGCCAGAGAGAAGGATGTGGCATTAATTGAGCTGTGGAGAGCCTGGAGAAGAGTTGTAGCTTCATGGATGGATAGGAGAGGCCCTATCTTAGTGATGTTGTGCAGAAGAAATTAGCAGGATGTAGACAGCCAGGATGTAAGGACCTAGAGAGAGGTTTGAGTTGAAGATGGCATCCCAGTTATGGGCCTGAGTGACAAGAAAGATGACAGTGGTATCCACAGTTATTGAGAAAGGAGGTAGCAGGGAGAGTTTGGTGGGGAAGATCAAGAGCTCTATTTTAGCCGTGTTGAGTTTGAGCTGATGGCTAGACATCCACAAGGATGTGGATATTTGTCCAGTTCTGTTGTCCACCCTTCAAAAGGGAGGTTGGAAAATTAGGATGGGCTCAGAGAAGAGGCACAAGAATGATGTAAGGACTGAAAAACCCACCTTACAGTGAGAGACTAAAGGAGCCCAGTTTATCAGGGAGAAGGTTAAGAGATGTCCTGATGAATCTAAGTACCTACATGTGGAGAACTTTAATTTCTGCCAGATTAAAGCTAGACAAATTGAAACTAGAGATAACTGCAAATGTTTAGCAGTGAGGGTAGTTAACCATTACCAAGGAATGTGATTTATTCTCCATCTCTTGAAGTCTGTAAACCAAGCTGAAAGAGGTGCTTTGCTCTAGTTCATCCAGAGTGGTTGGGCTTGATACAGGTGATGTTTTCACTTGCTGAGGGATATTTTCTGGCTTGTGTTTTGTGGACATCAAACTAGATGATCCCATGCGCCTGTGCTGATCTGCCTGTACTGGCTGGTTTTGCTGCATACTTGTATTCCTTTATACTGTGCAACTAAGCTGCACTTTGGAAGTGACGTGGGGCTGCAGCTCTCTCTTTGTCTTTCAAAACTGGGAGTCGTCTTGGTGCTCATGAAGGTGAGGAACGAATATCTCTGGATAAGTGTCCGCTCTTAGCTCTGTCCCTGAACACCAGTCCTGTCCTGCAGCGTACCTGCTGTTAAGTTGTAGGCAGGCCTTATGTGAGCAGAAACTGCTGATGAGGGGTTTGGTGTTCTGAACGGGGATTTGAGCTCCTCTTTTCAGTGACCCAAAGCAAGCTTTGCAGCACTGAACCCCAGCAGCATGCTTTCTCAGGACCTGCACCACCTCCTGCTGATTTCAGCAGGAACAGGATTGGGTCCTGTGCAGCATTCGTCTTCCATCAATTGAAGCAGCAATGTGTGGAGGTGGATATCCCAATATTTCAGGCTTCTTATTGTTTCCCTTTCTCCTGCAGAGATAAGCTGTTTCCTGCGTTTGGGTTTGGAGCTCAGGTTCCTCCAAACTGGCAGGTAGGTTTCTCAGAATTCTGCCAGCACTTCTTGTGTGCATGTCAGTGTTTCACTAAATGGATGTAAATGTTCTCTCTTCCAGGTGTCTCATGAATTTGCCTTGAACTTTAACCCAAACAACCCCTATTGTCAGGGTAAGCACACCTTCGTCTTTGTTAATGTTTCTTGAATAGGAGAACTGCTGGTTTAAATTGTTCAGTTTTTTATCTCCACAGAAATTGGAAATGGAACAATCATTCGCTCTTTTTGGCAGCAGAGGTCTTAGTTTGTGGATGATTCATTCCAAATACTCTGGATTCATATGTATCATTTCTTCACCCAAATGTTCACTAAATATTCATCATTTTGCAAATGTGGCTTTTAAAAGTATTGAAGTTTTTCTTTCGTTCTCAAAAGCTGTGGTGTTAAACAATAGCTTGTCTACAATCCTCTTTTTAATTGTTGTTCTTTCATTTGAGTTGGTTTATAAAGTCCTTGGAGCTAGGACTGTCTCATTCCCTCTTTATTCAGTACCTAGCACATGCTCATTAAATTTAAGAAACTTTAGTTTTTCTATCTTGTCTGAGGCCAGCAGAAAATTGCAAATCTGCGAGTTTTCCTGTGTAAATCCAAGTATTTGTTCCCAGAGTGAATATGGTTGCCCACTGCATGGCTAGGATCTTTCCTTGTTACCTCAAGGTTGTCCCTTTAAGCCAGCCTTGTGGAAAGTCTTGGTCCTGCAGTTACACAATTAAAACCAGTGTGACACGCCGTGTGAGTGTAGCATAAATTGCAAAATGAAGCCAAATCAATAAACCAGATTAAGTGTCCACACAAGAGTTTGTAACAGTTTCATTAAATCAATTTTTACAACTTGGTTTTAGTTAAACCAGTGCAAGTGTCATGTGTAGACAAGGTTTTCAATAGTATTTCTAGCCTAGTAGTGGCTAAGGACCCTAAATGGGGACATGGTTCCACTGAACTAGGCACTATACAAGCAAAGAAAGCATAATCTTTGCCCAGAGACTTCACAGTTTAGGATTTAGACAATATGCAGTGGATGCGTAAGCAGGAAAATGCGGGGAGAGAGACAGCAGAAATAAATGTGTTTGCACAAATTGGTAGTCGCAGCTGATCACCAGCCTAAGCACACACCAGCCCATCAGCCGCAGACATCCTTTTGTAGAGGAAACTTACATCAGTTGCATTGTGTTAGTAGCACTAACCAGTGTTGTTTCTTGGAAAATCATTTGGCAAGTACAAAATGGGAGGAGTCTGCTGTATACCTGCCACTTCTCTGCAGGTTCCCACTGGCCACGCTGACTACCACGTTGGGCAAACACTGCCCCCTTGCTGCTCCTGTGTAATCGGTCTAGTATGATTTTCTGCGTGCACCTTAAAGGTGTCCGGTTATTGTAACATGCCAGAAGAATAATGCTCATAAAACAATTAGCAAGATAGTGTGATACAGCATGGCCAGAGGGCAGCAGGAGATTGTTAGCAGGGAGCCTTATTCCCTGCAAGGGGAGGAAGGTTTGCTATAGATTAACTAGAGCACCTGAAGCCAGTTAGAGCACCAGCAGTCAGTCATGTGATAAAACCCCCTGCTTCAGTCAGACAGTGTGGGAGTTGGAGCAGGAAGGTTTGATTGGAGCAGGAGCAGTTATAGGGTGGAGGTAAGGTAGAGTTTTGAAGAGACGACAAAGGAAGTTTGGAGGAGTGCTGCGGTGGCTGGAAATCCAAAGAAACCCTAAGGTAGGGGCACCTGGTTGTTGTGAGAAGGAGGCAAGAAGCCCCTCAGAAGTGAAGGGCAGGAGAGGAAGTAACCAGGGAAAAAATCTAGTTCAGTGGTTCACACAAACCTCAGGGCCCTGGGTTGGGACCTGGAGAAGGAGTGGGCCCAGGTCCCTCCCTCTCACTCCCTTGTCGTAGCTTCCTACTCAGATTTGACCTTAGCGTTCATAAACTGAAGCTAGCATGAAACCGTCTAAGCTTTTCCTATTTAGATCTGATCTCGCTGCCACCATCCAATTTTCAGGGTTTTGGCCCTCTGGTTCCCAAACCTTCCTGGAGGGACACCCAAGACTCAGAACCCTGGGCTACACAAGGGAAATAACTCACTTCCTTCCCTCTCCTCTCTCACCCAGACTCCTCTCTGGCTAACCTGGGAGTTTTGTGCAATCTCTTACATCAACTACCCGAAGCCTATTCCTCTATTCCACAAAGAGACAAACCCAATACAGGGAAACAGAAGAGATTTATCTTCCTGCCCCTTAGCTTCTTCCGCCCTGGGACAATAGGAGAGTTAACACAGGCGTTAGTGTATCCCTCCCCTGTCTTTCCTATTCTCCTTAACAGAGAAAACCAACAGGTTTTAAAGAAAGCTTATATAAAAAGAGAGAAAAAAGACATCAAATTTTCTCTGTATCAAGATGACAATACATGGGCTATTGCTTATAGAAAATATGATAAACAGTCTGAATTCAAAAAGATATCCATTGAAATTCAGCAGTTACGCAAGTAAATACACCCAAAACAACATAAAAGCCTATATTGTTTTTCTACCTGTACTTACAAGTTGGAAACAGAAGATTAGAAGAAGAAAGAAGCTTCTCATAGCTGAGAGACAAACAAAAGACTCTGAGTCCAAAAATTCCCTCCCTGACTTTTAAAAAATCCAGTTTCCTGATTGGTCCTCTGGTCAGGTGTTTGGTTCCCTTTGTTAACCCTTTACAGGTAAAAGAAACATTAACCCTTAGCTATCTATTTATGACACCCCTCCTCAAAGACACTAGTGGGGTAATTAAAATACTGGTTCAGAGGCAAGCAATGGCCCCCTGAACCTTCCCCAAAGAAGAGAAAGCACGAGACTCAGCATAACAAGACCGGCAATTTGCCACAAAAGGTAAAATGTTAATTTTCTTCTGGTAATTCAGATTTTCTTGTTGCATAGGAATCCAAGGAATTGTGGATGCTTATCGCCAGGCACTGCCCCAGGTCCGACTCTATGGGCCAACAAATTTCTCTCCTATTATAAACCACGTGGCAAGGTTTGCAGCTCAGTCAGCACAGCAAGGAACAGCTGCTGTAAGTCCATGTTTATAGGTTACAGACCTGCACTCTCGACCTTTCCACTTTCCCTGGATGTGATCGAATGGAATCGCAAAGAGATTTCTCCTTCCCTGGTTGGACTCCTCTAATTTGGTTCCCCCAACTTGCTCAGATCTTTGGTATTTCACTCAGCCTGTGGAGGCCAGGGGACCTTTACTCCACCTTGTAATGTCTTGGTGAAACACTGGCTCTGTGCTTACTGCTGAATAGGGTGGGGTGCAATGGTAGGCGCTTGATGGAGGTTACATCTAGTTATTAGAGGGCGGAAGGGGAGCCCAGGGCTTCCCACTCCATTAGACTCTGGCCCAGGCCTTGTGAGGGTAGCCAAGGTCAGGTACCCAGGAGCACCTTAACACAGCCCTACCTGGGTCACTTCCTACCCCTTCACTCTATAGGTCAAGCGTTTTCAGTCTGTAACCAAGGTAATGTAGAACAAACAGTGCCTTAAGTCAGCCGGGGGTCTAGTGGATTTGTTCCTCTCTTTGTAGAGGTGCAGTTTCCATGTTCTTCCTCAGTAGCTCCAGAATCAGGTCCTTCTCCCTGTCTGGTCAGCTCCCTTCTGATCTATCTGGATGCCTTTTAGGCCCCACTTCCACCTGGCACATGCTCTGCAGGTGAGGCTGGGTGGGGTTGTCTGGGCCCAGAGTTGTTCCTTAACCCTACTCCTACTACTGGCTTTATACACCCTGTCACAAGGGGTCAGTGTGAACTTCCTCCCTTCTTGGTGCAGTTCCAGTGAATTGAAGTAATTGAGTAATCTTCCCTGGAGGGGATGCAGGTCAGCACGGGATGTGCAAAATGAGGCAGTAAGGAGGCCCTTAAAAGTTTTCAACTCCTTCTAGTGCACCACTTTCATAGAATCATAGAAGATTAGGGTAGGAAGAGACCTCAGGAGGTCAAAGCAGGAGCAACCCCAAGTAAATTATCCCAGCCAGGGCTTTGTCAAACCAGGCCTTAAAAACCTCTAAGGATGGAGCTTTCACCACCTCCTGAGGTAACCCATTCCAGAGCTTCACCACCCTCCTAGTGAAATAGTGCTTCTTAATATCCAGCCTAGACCTCCCTCACTGCAACCTGAGCCCATTGCTCTTATACTATCCCAAACAGAAGAGACTGATGTGACCATCAAGGGCATGTCCAAGTGTCCTTCCATGATGATGAGCAGGGTTGCTCGATTAGCATGATTGTGTGCACCAGTTTGTAATTGTGCATGTTGGTGGCTAATTACATCACTGCATATGTGAATCCAGCTCACAGTTGCACACACACTGCATTTGTATGCCTAGCTTGTTTAAAAATCAGACCATTAACTTGTACAGTTTCATTTATTCAGTTTGAAAACCAAGTCTCACCAGCACAAAAGCCTTGTGTTGCCTGATAAAATTACTACTTCTTAGAGTGCTTGCTCATGTCCATTATTCTATTGTAGGTGTGTGTGCTCGCCACATGCACCAGGGCTGGAAGTTTTCCCAGCAGTGGTATCCGTAGGGGACCGGCTCTGGCACACTCTGGTACTCTCTTGGGTGTAAAGTCACCTTAACGTTATTTTCTTTATCCTTTGTAACAATACCACCAGCAAGGAAAACAGCATCAAATAGCAGGTTCTGCACCCATGGTGCTTGCTTCAATGGTACTTTGTTGTTCCCTATTGTTTTCTGTCCAAGGATCTTAAAATTCTTTACAAACTTAATTGAACTAAACCTCTCAATCCCCCCGCCTCCTTTAAAACTAGATCCAGATTATGAAAATCTGAGTTGCAGAGGGAGAAATGACTAGCCGGGGGTCACATATATATTGTGTGACAAAACTGGGAACAGTCTTGTGCCTTATCCACAACACCATCTGCTTTCCCTTCCTCAAAGGAGCGATGGCTAAGGCAGGCTTCTTTTGCATTCAGTTTGATGTTAAACTTGCTGGTTGCCTGATTTAATGTTTTGCAGCAATACTTTGTACTACTGATCATCACAGATGGTGAGATCACTGATCTGGATCAAACCAGGCAAGCTATTGTAAATGCCTCCAAACTGCCTATGTCTGTTATTATCGTTGGAGTTGGCAATGCTGATTTCAAAGCCATGGAATTCCTCGATGGGGACAACGGCGTATTGAAGTCCTTGACAGGGGAGCCAGCTGTACGAGACATTGTCCAGTTTGTGCCTTTCAGACAGTTCCTCAATGTAAGTTATCTTTTATTTTAACGTGAGGAAAAAACCCAGCCTGTTAATCCTGATCCCGTCGTATACAATTGTCACAGGTTTGATTTGAGAGAGGAGTGTTTTTGTAGAGATCTGTTAACCATATAATTAGTGTATGAAGCCAGTGAGCTGTCTGCGAGGAAGTGTGGCCCAAAATTGCTCTGGAGACTGTTTCTCAGAGAACTGAGAGATGTTTCCTGCCCATCAGAAGCTGAGCACTCCCAGCTTGTTGGGTTGAGGAGCAAGAGACTAAGTGGAGGTACTTCCATTCAACCAGGGGCTTAGCATGTTGCCTCTGCTATGTTCTCAGCATCCAGGAGATCAGAAGACTGAGCGCAGTATCTCCCCTGGAATGTGAGTTAAATTGCTGTCACCTCACTAGCCCTGACCTCTTTGCCTCCATAACCTCGGTGGCACAGGCGTGAGGCATCCAGCAGATCAGAGCATGTTACCACCTTAGCCCTGCCTGCCTGGTTCCCGGTGGATTGCACTCTGAACAATTCATGGGAAGATATTGATTTGTCTGTAGGCTGTCATTCAGCCTCACCTTTTCCCCAAGTTTTGAGTTGAAATTAAACTTGTACTATATGGAGTTTGTCCAGAACGGCGTTCTCAATGGCGTTTTAATTTTAACATGGATAGCAAAGCATTTTTCAAAGAGCATAGAAACAGTGACAAGCTGAGCTGGTCCCAAAGTACAGAGAAGATCTCCTGGGGCTGTGTCTGATGGCCACCCCTAGGGAGTAGTTTCAAGTCGAGCACAGCAGGGCCTGGTCCGTGGCTGGAGCTCCTTGGCTCCTTGTACAAGAATACAAATAATAATAAACCAAAACCGCTCTCGGGAAGATCCCTGTTTGATGTAGCCTGGCCCGTTGTTCTTTGAGCGCCCTCCACCTCTGGATTAGCCCAACAGTTACTGGGAAGGCTGGCTCCTCTTGGGCCTTGCCCCCACAGGGATTTTTACCAGTTGTACCCATGTAGTTCTATTGGTATGACACCCTGTTTGGACTCTCCTGTTGTGTAAGAGTGGCTGCTGCTTTTTGTGATTAATTTCTTACCGATTCTCAGAAAGAAACAGGCAATTAAAAGTGCAAAAAGGTGAACAACTTACAGCTTGTGTGGGTCCAAATACGTCCTGTTTTATAGGGTCTGCAATAAAATTTTGCAGCTTTACAACTTGTCAAAGGTGCAAAACCAGATAATACCACATAGGCATAACACGTTAGGGTGAGGGGTAAAATAAACGTACATGAATATTGCAAAGAAGGGAAGGAGGCACCAGGGGGAGGAAGTGGAGGGGTTAGATGGAATGGAGGTCTGGCATTCTTATAGCATCTCAATATTTTTTATCTAAATATATCTAGAAACGGGTCCAAATTTCTTCAGATTCATAGAATTGCTGTTGTCTGCAATAAGCTATTCTTTCTTTGGCTGCACAGTAGGGAATATGAGGTTCTCCATATAATTTAGTTTAAAAACCTAGAATGTCTCTTTTCAGGTTAGCTTCTGTTGCCTGGGAAAAGGTTTATGCTAAACTGAAAAAGGCACTTTTCTACTGAATAAGAATGTCCACATTTGTGGAGAGGACGGACTGCTGGTACAGTGGTGTTCAGTTAATTCACAACTTAGGTTATACAGAAAAACTTTCTTGTATAGAAGAGGCCTCAGTGTCAGGGCTGGGATGTAGAAGGCTGAGTCTAGCAATTGGAGTTGGGAGGCAAGCCAAGGGTCAGAGCCGGAGGCAGAATCAGGAGGCAAGCCAAGGGTTGGAGCTGGAGTTGGAGGCCCAGGGCAGGGATCAGGAATAAGGCAAGAAAGCAGGGGTCAGGAGTCAGATAAGTCTGCAGGGTCCAGTGTGGCAGCCAGGTAAAGCCCAGTTGTTCAGACAACTTCCTGTGCCTCTCTTTTTAGATTTAAATAGGATCCCCTGCTCTGACCAGTCAGAGTTCCTGGTGTTCTTCCAACCAGGGTCCATGGAAGCCCTCCCTGATGTTGTTTCAACTTTCATGGTTTCTCTTTTCTGTTGATTAGTAGCAAGCTTCAGGGTGGGAGAAGGGAGAGACCAATCAATAGGAATTAGGAGTAGCAGGTATCGATTCCTGGTTGTGATATGATTCCAGGCTTGGTAATCCACACTGAACTTGAGGCTGCCATCTTTCTCTTAATTACGAAAATTGGTGCTTCAGCCGGTATTGGTGATTTATGAATGAACCTGTTAGATTTTGTTAGAGATAAACTGATAAAACCTAGCATAGATTCACCGAAATGGAAATGGCATTTCTGGTTGCAGATCTGTTGGGCAGTCTCTGGGTTCAGGCAGGGGAGGATATTTGTGTTTTTCTTTTCAAACACATCAGCAAACTGTCAGCATTTACAGAGAAGTTCTGCCATGGGTTCTGAGAGCATACCCACCTGTGCAGTGACTCTTACCTGAGGTTTTAGTGGGTCAGAGCTTGGATCAATGTTGATTTCAAGGGCCACTTCACGTTGAATGGTTCCTTGAAGTATATGTTAATTATTTGTGCTAAACAATCTGTTCCACCTTGTCTTTAGCTGTGGCACTCTGAGGACGTTTCCCAGACCTGAGGAAGAGCTCTGTGTAAACTCAAAACTTCTCTCTGACCAACAGAAGTTGGTCCAATAAAAGATATCACCTCACCCAACTGGTCTCTCTACTGTGTTCTAATGTATTTCGGTGAGAGTGCTGTACTGATTGCCCAGAATTCCCTATAATCCCTGTTGGACGAGAGCTGAAGCTATAGAGACATCGCTTTGAGTCTTTCCTTCTTTGAGGGGAATTGATGGAGAATGTGGCCCTTTATTATGTACTGTCACGTTGGTTTGCTCACACTGGTGTCTCCTGCAGGCTCCTCGGGAGGCTCTTTCCCAGACAGTCCTGGCTGAAGTTCCGAAGCAGCTGGTGTCCTATTACAAGATGCAGGGCTGGGCTCCTGTGAAGTTACCTGGAGCAAAGCAAGAATAGAGGAGAGGATACCTGCCGTGCACATCTCCAAAGAAACGGGAAGAGCATCTCTGCTTATGTATCAGTCGTATTCAGATTCTGTCGCACATCATTTATTGCTCAGCACCTCTGAAATGGATCACTCTCGGTTCCCTGATTTACACACCATGTATCTCTAGTTTCTGCTGAATATCAGAAATGAAACATTCTTTACAGAGATGCTACACAGAGAAAATGTAGCTACTGGCAGTTCTTATGTGGAAGAACTGGAGTCAGGGCTGACTCCAGGTTTTTTGCCTCCCCAAGCAAAAAAAAAAAAACAGGAGGGAGGGGCACAGAGTGCCGCTGCCAAAGCGCCAAAAAAAAAAGAAGCTGGAATGCTGCCACTTGAAAAGGGCCTCCCCAAGCACATGCTTGGAACCCTGGTGCCTAGAGCCAGCCCTGATTGGAGTTATGTATTATGTAGAAGTAATTATAAGTAGAGGCAATAAAAACAGCAAACCTGGCCTCCCAAATTCTGAGAATTTATACGTATGAATCAGTTACTTCAGTACTTACTACAATCCTGACTTATGACTAGATTTCAAAGCCCACATGGTGCATGGAACTGCAGAAAACTGACAACCAAGTAACATTTTTCCATGCTGAGTTTATTGGAATATGAGTTAATTGCTATCATGTTTGCCAATATATGTCTTTGATAATGCATTGCTGGACAGAGGGTTTCTGTTCTCTTCCCAAATCAACTTGATAGAAACCCTCATATATTGATTTGCATCAAAGTCCCCCTGCTGCCTAGATAGCTCAGGTAATTTTTGTTATGCCTTTGTAGAGTGCCATGCGATTTTCTATTATGTTTTTTCTTCATAGAGCAAATATATTTTTTAAACTTCTGTTACCAGATTTTGCAAAAATAATTTTATAACTTTATCTGTTTACAACAATTGCTTCTATGGTGCGTTCACTCAAAGCTTGTGTTGTGGGGACTGGACAACCTCTCGAGGTCCCTTCCAGTTCTGTGATTCCATATATAGGCCTCAGTCAGTCCCTCTTTCCCTCCAGTGAGAGTTTCCACAACTACAAGCAGAGAGAGCGGGTAAGTGTAGAGAACAGATGTGCCCAGGAGGGTGGGATTTCCCGGGTCCCTTGTCTCCTAGTAGATGGCACTGTAACTCTGACAGTCCTGTGTGCGTGTCACAGAAGGGAAGGAGGCTGAATTTCCAGGGAGTAATGTTCCGGCTTTCTCTGCTACAAGGTGGGGATAATCCCATGGGTATGTTTGGAGATAACAGAGATGAGAGTTTAGTTCAAAAGGGCAATAAAATAACTTTGCCTTGTTGGTGCCCAGCAAACGTTCACCACTTTCAGTTTTCCAAGTAAAGAATCTGCTGTTATAAATAACTGTATGTGGGCTCTTATTTCCTGTTCCTTTCTGTGCTGCTGCTCCTTCTGCGGGTGCCTTTTCAGTTATTATCTTTAGTGGGAAAGTGTTACGCCTCCGCTGCAGAGTTAGCCCATGTGATCTACACCCAAGTAAGCCTATCTGGGCATGAACAGCCACACTACAGAGCTCAGAGGTACTGTGTCTTCACTAGTGCTTTGCATGACTGGGACTTCAGGGGGCATATTCTGTGGTTCTTTGCACTGTCGTAGAATGAGCTGCTTTGATTTCCCCCCAGCAAACTGTGGGAGAACTCATCTGTCCTCTGCATACAAGGGGAATTGTGGGAAGGCATTGGAGGACTACAGCACTGGAGTGAGTTAGCCTATGTCCTCACCCCAAATGCGGGTGGGTTACCAGCCCAAGTGAAAGTGGCACCCAGGCTCTTACCCATACCACCAGCTAGCCCAGGTTGAAAGCACAACCAAACTTGGGTGTGAGGGTTTTGTATGTGAATGGAGGAGGGGTTGGAGCAACAGCTGGTTATGAAATCAACTTTAACGCTTTGCAGTGTAGACAAACCCTTAGTTAATCCTTCACCCATTCAGGCAAAGCATTAGTCATGACTGGAAAGTCTGTCAGCCTCTGCTCTAAAGGGCCTGTTAATCTGCTCAAGTTTCATGAGCAGGGGAGCAAACCAGATGAGCTTTTTGGAATGTTTTTGTTCCACCAGCTGATCTATACCGCCCAACTTTCCTGCACTGTAGGCGTTTGTGGAAGGAAACTGGCAAGCCCTGCTCAATAATCAATTGGTTGATCACACTGGAAGTTGATAACCTCAATTTGCTCAAAGTAACTTCCACACACTTATCTCAGCAGCAGTAGTTAGAGTTAGGGGTAGGGATAGCTTAGTGGTTTGAACATTGGCCTGCTAAGCCCAGGGTTGTGAGTTCAATCCTTGAGTGGGCCACTTAAGGATCTGGGGTAAAAATCAGTTCTTGATCCTGCTAGTGAAGGCAGGGGGCTGGACCCAATGACTTTTCAAGGTCTCTTCCAGTTCTAGGAGATGGGTATATATCCTATTATTATTATTTTATTATATAATATTCTAGTTCATGGTACTTAAGGCAAATACCAAGAATCTCACACAGCCAAAAGGATTTTACAGTTTAAAAAGTCTTGTGTTCCCAGAGGGCTTTACATAGCCAGCTGGGATCTAAATGAACAAAATCATTCAAATTGCCTGGTGCCTTCACTCTGCCAAACGTGCCAGCCAATCTTCGCCTTAGTGCGTAAATATCATGAGGGCTCCATGAACGCTGCTCTTGGCTATTGACTTTGTTAACAGCAACTGACAGCCAGAAAACTTCGGCACACCTTGCCCACCCCAAACAAAAGGGCTAGTAAAACCATTGGTTGGAACATGGAGTTTATGCCAAACTTCAGCTCATGCTTCTACCTGCAGTCTGAAGAACAATTGAGATGAGCTAATACTTACAAGCCAGGGATGGACTGTGGTGCCCCAAAATTAGGAAGTCCAGACGACTGCTTACAGAATTCAGTCATGCCAAGACCCAACATCATGTTTGCTTGAGTTGAGAACTTCAAGACCATGAGGAAACATGTTTGACTCCAGAGAAACTCTACTGAGTTAACTCTCCAAGAGTTGTATGTGAAAAACACTGGCTACATTAAACACAAGGCTGCCTGGATAGAGCAACCAGGCTGCCGAGTGCTAATTGGCCACAGGACGCATTCTGCATGTTTTACAGTGTAGTCTTTAATAAGTTGAGCTACACACTGAACAAGGAAAACAGGACTAGAAAGTACTACAAACACTATTGCCGAAATTGCAATAAGTTGGGACATGCCAATGTTTCAGCTTTTAGTGTAAAACCTTCATCCTGTTACTTTTATTTGCATTTAATTTCTGATTAAGGAAAACAAGCTATTCAGAAAGCAAGCATGAGACCACGGATTCTCTGAACACACCTGCAAGCTTGAACAGGCGGGTATATGTGTAGGGCGTAACTCCCAAAGCAATTTACTGAGCATCCTCAGTAGCTTGCTTTGAAATGTTCTCAGCAGCTAAATGAAAGGTAGTTTATTCAAGCTTAGGAAAGTGCACATTCCTCACTGAGGGCTGGCTACATGCCAGCTTGCAAAGTTCAGACACTTTTGCTGTAAACAGGTTAAAGGAGTTAGAATGTTTTTACAGTTGGATGAATGTGCCTCCTTTCCCATAACTCAGGAGGGCGGATGGATCCCTTCTTTCTTCTTGAGACTTCCCCAAAATAATTAATCTTTGGGCAGAGATCAGCCACAGAACGTTTCACTCCAAAAGGTGAATGTTTGCAAAGTTCCAAGTGCCTGAAACATGAGGAGCTAGGGAAGCTTTGCAAGGAAATGGTTAGTTATAATGCTTGCTACTGGCAAAGGTACCAAAGGAAGGAATGCAATATGACTATACTACTTTGCACTTCTGTTTGGACCTGGACAGTGATTGAGGATCCCAATGAGCTTTAGAATGTTTAGGTAATTAATTACATGGATCTCAAAGTTCTCCAGTGGCTTCAAAGGTCTAGCACGCAGCATATCAGAGTTCCAAGGTGGCGTATTCTACGCTGGTTAAATAACTTGGCAATTATACATGGAAAGGGTCTGCCTGGGTGTGCAAAACACACACCCTCCCTCCCTCCCTCTCACTGAATTAAGACCTAAAGGTTGTGTTGCCTGTCTACATCTCTCGCTGATAGCTAAGCTACTGCTGTAACTGTTTAACCATTGGAGTGGGCTTTCCTACTCTGGACAGGAGACAGGCCCAGCCATGCCAGATGATGTGGAAGGGAGATGAGAAGGAATCCAGAGGAGAATCTACTTGTCCAGCTGGGGAGCAAAGCGTGAAAGCTGCAAACACAAGTGAGCGAAGGGCAAGGTGACTGAGTGTGGATAGCTGCCTTTCCCTGAGGCCAGACTCCCAAGGGACGGCGAGTAGGATGTGACCATATTTTCCCCAAAGGAAAATGGGGCACCCCCAAGCTTCCCCCCCACAAACATATGTGGCTGGCCCAAGCCCTACCTGCCCAGCCTGAGCCCCCCCGTCCCCACTGGTGACCAGGGCTGGCCCGAGCCACACTGCTGCCTGCCTGTGACACCCATCCCCCATCTGAGCCCCCTGCCACCTGCCCACAACCCCACACAGCCCTCTTCCCCCAGGCATGGGCTGGTCTGAGCTGCCCCTGCGCGCAGGGCTGGTCCTCCAAGCCCTGCTGCATGCCTGCCTGCAGGGTGGTGGTCTGACCCCCTCTCACAGCCGCATGGCCGTGTGCAGGGTTGCCAAGGCCCCCTCGTCCCCCTGCTCACAGGACGGGCCAGCCAGCTCGAGCTGCTCTCCCTAGCCTTCCCTCCAGCGCAGGGCTGGTGTTGCTGCTTCCCCCCCCATGTCACTCTGCGCCCCACTGGGGTCCCACATGCAAGGGAAGGGTTGGCAGTGAGGTGAAATGAGGGAGTGAGCAGGGACCCCCTTCCCTGCAGGCTGCCCCAGGCTCTGGGCAGGGGCCACAGGAAGAGGGGGGACATACCCTGCCCTGGCTTCTCACCCAAACAAGGCAGGAGCTGACAACGGCATGGCACTGCTGCCTGGGAGGTGTGGGATGGTGGGGCAGGAGCAGGAGCTGGGGGCGGTGGAGTCCAGGGTGCTCCTGGGCTCGCTCTCGCTGCCCATCCCCGGCAATGCTGCTGCCGCTGGGGGAGGGAGCAAGGGAGATTCTGGCGCGGGCAGGCACTGGGGAGAGCAAAGGGGGACGGGGCATGGCCGCTGGCTGCCCCCCACTGCTGGCTCTGTGCTGTGATCCCAGGAAATATGGGACAGTTTGCCCCTATATAACAGCAAGTCGGGATACCTGGAAGAAGGTTTAAATACCAGACTGTCCTGTTAAAAATGGGGCATCTGGTCACCCTAACAGCGACTGAAGGACAAGATGGTGTTAGCGAGAGCCAAGACTGGGTTTTCAGGCAGGCTGGTTTATCTGATCTTGCCGGCCAGGCCTTGCACAGCATGTTCTAGTTTCTCTCATTTAAGGATTGAATTCTGCTCCCCAGACAGCCCTGTCCTGTGACACTGGCCTCACATTCTTTGACTCAGGAAGTACCTAAAATGCAGCTAGTTGTGCTATGAACTCCTGTTTGCAGGAGATGATGCATTTGGCCTCCTCCTGAGTGCCCCACAGCTGACCCTGGGAGTGGCTGGAATGCAGCGGCACAACATGTTTCTAGCCTGCAGTGGGACTGAGCTGAGCCTCTGTCTCAGTAAGCACCTGCTGTTCTCTGGCCCTGACAGCCTGAAGCCCCACGTTTTAGAACTCCTGTACAGCTGTGGCCATTGGGGGCACCTGAATGCTCCTGCTCAGCAAAGCGATGCAGCTGGACCCTTCCCACCCTGGTTCCTCTTGGCCACTGTGTAGCAAGGTCTCTAATCCTGAGGCCTGGTCCGCACTACAGAGTTAGGTCGACCTTATTCTGTAAGTGTCTATACTACAATGTTCCTCCCACTGATATAAGCAGGGGTGGCTCTGCCGGTCGCCGGGAGGGTGGCAGGCAGCCAGCCTTTGGCGGCATGCCTGCGGAGGGTCCGCTAGTCCCCCGGCTCCAGTGGACCTCCCGCAGGCGTGCCTGCAGAGGTTCCACTGGTCCCGCGGCTCCACCGAAGCCATGGGACCAGCGGACCCTCTGCAGGCACGCCTGTGGGAGGTCCACTGGAGCTGCGGGACCGGCAAGCGGCAGAGCGCCCCTCACGGCATGATGCCGTGCTTGGGGAGGCGAAATGTCTAGAGCCACCCCTGGATATAAGTCGCCCGCTACACTGACCTAATAACTCCATCTCAGCGAGAGGCATAGCACTTAGTTCAATGTAGTTAGGTCAACACAGTGGCAGTGTAGACATTGTGTTACTTATGTCAAATTTAGTGGCCTCTAGGAGGTGTCCCACAATGCCTCACTGTGACCCATCTGGTCACCGTTTTGAACTCTGCTGCCCAGTGACCAGGTACACAGGAACATGTCTCTCCCCTCCCGCCCTTTTAAATCCCCACGAATTATTGAAATTCCATTTCCTATTTGATCGTCATGGAGAGCTCACATAGCAACTGCCCAGCTGACCATGCCAGCTCCATGCAGTAAACGTGCTCTTGCCTGGAGTACACAGGAGGTGGTGGATCTCCTGGGTCTGTGGGGGGAGGAGGCTGTGCAGGCACCAGCTCCTATCCAGCCATAGGAACTTCGATATCTATGGCCAGATCGCTTGGGGTGTGGGGGAGAAGGGTTACAACAGGGACACGTAGCAGTGCCATGTGAAAATCAAGGAGTTGTGACAGGTGTACCAGAAGGGAAGGGAACCAAACAGTCGCTCTAGTGCGGAGCTGCTGATGTGCCACTTCTTCAAGGAGCTGCATGCCATCCTCAGCAGTGACCTCCCCCCCCCCCCTTGTGGATACTTTGGGGCAGCTGGAGTCACAGGCCACTGAAGTGAACCTGGAAGAGTATGGGGGACAGGCGACTGGAGAATGTCCAGTAGAGCAGCAAGCCAGGACTTCATTTCGACTCCTGAGCAGAAGAGCCACTCCCCAGTAGTCCAGCACTGGCGAGCCTGATGCAGGGGAGGGGACCTCTGGTAAGTATGCAGTTTGCTTCAGTAATGCAGGGACATGTGTTCAGGTAGAATTTTTTAAATCAGGCTAGGAGGTTGTGAAATAAACAGTGGAGGTAGAGTGGCTATCTGCTTCTCATTCCCTGTACAGCTAGGCAGAGGGGGCCCTGTGGAACAGTTTGTTTATGTGCACCAGGATGCCCCGTGAATACTCCATAGAGATCTCAAGGAAACTTTGCTGCAGATAGTATGCAATCCTCTGCCAAAGGTTTCTGGGGAAGACTGCCTGCCTTCTACCAGGGCAGTAGGACCCTTTCCCAATGTAGTCAGCAGTTACTTCAGCAGGCACCATTGCAGCACACAGACTAGCAGCATATGGACACAGTCTGTAGCAGAACGACCCCTCTCCCTCGGGCCGTACTCCCCATGGCTGGGACTGCTGCTGTGCTCTGTGAATCCCAAGAAGTGAGAATGTTGCGCTTGTAACTTGTGTAGATCAAGGGGAGTGAATGCACTCACAATAGTATCTCTGTTCATTGTTTCTTTAGCAATTGCAAATGTGGCCTTGAGGGTCTCTCTCTCCACACTAGTGGAGCAGCTTGGCCAGATACGGAGAAGAAAGAAGAGGATAAGGAAATGTAAACAAAAAATTACTTTTAATTTTTCGCAATATCACCCACTGGTACATCTTTTCCCGTAATCTTAGGCCACCGGGTTAGTCTTTGATCACTTGCTTATGTCAGTATCTCTTAGCTCCAAGACCTAGCATGGCAGCTCTGCGTGTTGCCTCTGCCCGTAGGCACCGCCCTTGCAGCTCCCTTTGTTAATGGTTCCTGGCCAATGGGAGCTGCAGAGCAGGTGCTCAGGGTGGGGGCAGTGCATAGAGGCCCCCTGACTGCACCTCCGCCTAGGAGCCGAGGGACATGTCGCTGCTTCTGGAGAGCCGCGCGAAGCCAGGTAGGGAGCATGCCAGCCCGCCAGCCACCCTCCCCAGCAGCAGTAAATCCTACAGTTTAACCCTGTTTAACATACAATGATGATCTATGACATAATATGTTAGTTAATCATAACCACACAACAAACTAAAATTGAGTACAGAAAGAAATGTACCAGAAGGTCCTGCAAGCCTCTGGTGCTTCTGATTCTGAGCACAGGGGTTGAAGGGTCACACTCAAGGACAGAATGCAGAGAGACAGCGAGGTTGGGAGAAACAGGCAGTATGAGATGACAGTGCTGCTCAGGGAGCAAACAGACATGCTGCGGTCTCTGATTGAACCTCAGGCTGAACAGATCTGTGCTTGCCTCCTCCTGCAGCCCATAGAGAACTGCATTACGGGACCTCCTTAAACTCCCCCCCACATTCCACATATCTTTGGGGCAGCAGCTCTACCCATACCACTCCAGCCGGCGGGAGAGTACACGCAATCACAGCCACACATTCCAACCTGTGAGAGAGACGGTGGTGTATGTGTTTGTGAAGTGGAAATGACTATTCTTTCCCCTGCAAAGGTACTTTCCCTGTATTTATAAGGTTTTGTTCTGTTTTAAATGTGTCTGTTTGCCTGGGTTTGGAATAAAAGTCTGTTTATGGAAACTTAATTCATCTTTTAGTCCACTGCATGTGGTGGCTGGGGCTGATGTTCACAGACAACAGCAATAGGTGCATTTGGCTTGGCTTGTTTAGCCTAACCAAAAGAAGGCTGAGGGTATGGCTACACTGACAGCTGTACAGCGCTGGGAGTTACAGCTGTCTTCGTACAACTGTGTAGGGAAAGCGCTGCAGTGTGGCCACACTGACAGCTACCAGCACTGCAGCGTGGCAACATTTGCAGCATTTGCAGTGCTGTTGGGAGTGGTGCATTGTGGGCAGCTATCCCAGCGTTCAAGTGGCTGCAATGTGCTTTTCAAAAGAGGGGTGGGGTGGAGTGTGACAGGGAGTGTGGGGGAGACAGAGAGAGTGGGTTTTTGGAGCTGACACTGTTCTCAGCTCCCTGCCTTGCAAGTTCTAAGGACTGGAAGATACACAGCACCTACCTTCAATCATTTTTAAAGTTTTGACCCTTCCCCCACCCCCTCTTATTCGCTAAATGCAAATTATGCACTCCTAAATAGCCTTCAGACCACATAAGCAGCTGCTCAACACAGACTCCCTCCTCCCTCTCAAGCAGACAGCTGTGAACATTCCAAAACAATTCCCTGCTCCGTTTCACTCTTGGAGCAAGAAGCAGCTGTGTTTGTTAGATAAGTAGCTCCGTGGAGCTCTGTAGTTTCCACCATTCTCGGTTTGTTGTGGACAGGAGTTCTGGGATACCTATATACCTGGAGCAATAAAAGCGTTTGGTGCCACACTTGCGAGCGAGCGTCGCATCCCCAGCGCTGCAATCGTTACATACCCAAGCAGAACAGATGTGTACAGCCACGCTGACAGCCCGGGGGTTTTGCAGCTGTGGCTGTTGCTTGCAAATGTGGGACTCAGAGTACAGGTTGCCAGCGCTGTACCGCCATCATCGCGCTGCAACTCTCCAGATTATGAAATTGCTCTCTATAAATAATCAGAGGGATAAATTATCAGGGAGGGAAAGGAATTATTTAAGCTCAGACCAATTGGGCACAAAAACAAATGGATATAAACTGGCCGTCAGGAAGTTTTTAGACTGAAATTAGACAAAGGTATTTAACCATCTGTGAAAATTCGTCTGCGGGACCCAATTGAGGTATGCCAGCGTTCAGGACAATTGCTTACAGGGCAAATACAGCCCTAGCTGGTGGTTTTTCCACCTCTAAGGGCTACCAAATCCATCCCAGAACAAAAAGGACTGCAGTTTCAGGACCCACTGGCTAACCCAAGGTCACACACGCAAATTTCCTTAGACACTTTGTCTCCCAGATTCAGCACCCCAGTCCCACTCGTTCCTGGAATTTAATGGTTATGAAACAACACTTCCCAATAAAAAGAAAAACGGTTCTCTTCAATTCCAAAGAACAAGCCCCAAATCAGGTCAATTACACATTTGATTCGTTACCCACAAATCACTAGTGTTGCCAATCTCTTTAAGAATCTTTAAAATCTAAAAGTTTTTCTTAAGGGCGAAAAGGTAGAGATGAGGAGCTAGAATTGGTTAGTGGAATCAATTACATACAGTATGGCAGTTCTAAGTCATGGCTTGTAGCAGTGATGGAAATAACTGCAGGTTTATGATCTCATTCATCTAGAGAACATCTCCCCCTGGGAGGGTCATTCAGTCAATTTTATTTCAGAACTTTCAGTTTGTAGCAAGTTCACTTCCAGAGGTAGAAGCATGGACTGAAGACAAGATGGAGCTTTGAGGCACAGCCTTCTATAGGCTTTCTACAGCAAAATGAGAGTCTGATGTCACCTGGGCAAGTCATGCATACTTTCTGGTTATTAAGCGTATCTGCTTTCTCTCCATGAGTCAATGGTGTAGCTGATGTCCTTAATGGGCCATCAAGCAGGCTACGCGCAGAGTAATCACCACCGAAAAGCACAATTTGATAAATTACAGATAGTACGAGCCAATCCTTACTTCAACTACAAACTGATTACATACTAATAGACACTCATAATCATAAACCAGCAAACCCTATAACCTGGTCATCTCTTCTCTTCTGGCTTCAAGACTAAGCTTGATAAGTTTATGGAGGGGATGGTATAATGAGAGAGCCTAATTTTGGCAATTAATTGGTCTTTGACTATTAGCAATAAATATGCCCAGTGGCTTGTGATGGGATGTTAGATGGGGTGGGATCTGAGTTATTACAGAGAATTCTTTCCTGGATGTCTGGCTGGTGAGTCTTGCCCACATGCTCAGGGTTTAGCTGATCGCCATATTTGCGGTCAGGAGGAATTTTCCTCTAGGGCAGATTGGCAGAGGCCCTGAGGGTTTTTTGCCTTCCTCTGCAGTGTGGGGCACAGGTCATTTGCTGGAAGATTCTCTGCATCTTGAAGTCTTGAAGTCTTTAAACCATGATTTGAGGACTTCAGTGGCTCAGACACAGGTTTGATACAGGAGGGGGTGGGTGAGATTCTGTGGCCTGCGTTGTGCAGGAGGTCAGACTAGATGATCATAATGGCCCCTTCTGACCTTAAAGTCTATGATTCTATGATTTGCACTGTTCTGTTACCACACCCAGAGCACTCATTACAAGGTTCATATCGGGGCAAAAAGCAATGCCAGGCACAGCACACTACAGCAACACACATCATCGTGGCTCATTGTTAAAATGATCCTTGAAGCCCCACTGAGCCATATAGCTCCCCGCTGAGCGCTTCTTATAGCCCTGGTATCTGGCTGCTCTAAATCAGCAGAGAGACTTTTCACCTCCACCGCTGCGGAAACTTCTCCCCCTTTGCATCACAGATATTATGAAGCACCCAGCACGTAGCTATGACCATGGGGATATTTTCTTCACTGAGGTCTAATCTCGTGAGTAGACATCACCAGCAGCCTTTCAAACAGCCAAAGGCACGCTGAGCTCAGCTGTCATTCTGCACCTTCTAAGCCTGTTGTTGAAGTGCTCCTTGCTGCTGTCGAGGTGGCCCCCCACTTCTAGGGACCTTCTGGCAGTGGCACGCCAAAGGCAGCGGGCCAGTGCTGGGCCGCATCTAGCATTTCTTGCCCTCTGCATGGCCAGCCTCTTTTTGGGGAGGCCTAACCTCTTATACACGCCACCCTTGAGAATGGGAGATAACTGGCTGGGTAGCAGCGCGGCTGAGAGGGATCTGGGAGTTCTAGCGGATCACAGCCTCAACAATGCAAAAAAGCAAATGCAATTTTGGGATGCAAGTCACCGGAGGTAATAGTACCACCCTACTCAGCACTGGTTAGGCCTCAGCTGGAGTACTGTGTCCACTATATAGAAAGGATATAGGGAAACTGGAAAGGATCCAGAGGCAAGTGACAAAGATGGTCAAAAGGATGAAATGCAGCCGTATGAACAAAGGCTGAAAGAACTGGGCATGCTTAGTTTGGAAAAGAGGAGATTAAGGGGGATATGATAGTCATCTTCAAATACTTGAAAGGCTGCCATAAAAAAAGATGGAGAAAAGTTGTTCTTTCATGCCACAGACGGAAAGACAAGAGGCAATGGGTTCAAACTACAGCACAGCAGATTTACGAAAAAAAATCAGGAAAAATTTGTATCTGTAAGAACAGTAGGACAATGGGACAGATGCCTTGGGAGGTTGTGGAAGCTCCTTCATTGGAGGCTTTCAAAAGGAGGCTGGAGAGCCATCTGATTCCCAACTGATCGGTAGCAGTCGATGTTGCCAGCTTCCACACAGCAATCACCACTCACTTTTCCACCACGAGTTCAGCTCTCATTTGGTGGTGCTGCGCTGGAGGGCTGGGGTGAGCTTTGCACACAGTTCCATGAATGTGGCTTTGTGCATCCAAAAGTTCTGCCACCACTGCTGGCATCCCACACCTGCATAATAGTGCAATCCCACCAGTCTGCTTGTTTCTTGGGCCTGGAAACAGCGGTCCACTGCGTGCAGCTGCTCTGTGAATGCCAACAACACCCTTGAGTTGTTTCTTTCTATGGTGTACGGCAAGGCAGCCTGCAGGGTATCATCACATTCTGTCTTGCAGCTCTGGAAACACTTCAGGTTCAGGCATGTTGTATTCGTAACACATCACGGTACGGCAAAGCAGTGCACAGGTTTGTGGGGCTTTTGAAAAGAGGCGTGAAATGTAACAGAATGCCCATGGAATGGTGGGATGGAGAAAACTGCCTCATGGGATGCTTAACCCATGTTCCCACTCACTCTGTGTGACTCGTTTCCCCCAGCAGGCAGTGCAAACCCCTCCCAAAACACCTTGCGCTAGAAGGTGATGAGTTGCACAGAGGGGTAGCTACCCACAATGCACTGTGCTCTACATCAGTAGTAATGCTGCTAGTGAGGACACGTACCACTGACACAAGGAGGTGTATTCTGAACGTGCAAAAACAATTAATTACTGTGTGGGCTGTACATCAACGTAACTTAGGTCGACTTAGTTTTGTGGTGTAGACATGGCCTCTATGAGTAACTGTGCGTGTGCTAAGGTGGGTTAACAACATACCATTTTCCTACTGAAGACAAGGCCTAAAGGAGTCCTGGCACTTGTTCTGATGTGGAGGAGAAGGGGAGGTGGTGCTATACCCACTGCCTAGGAGAGGAAGACGCTCTCCGGTACTTGAAGTTTCTTCCATCTAGCAGACAAAGGCACAACGAGATCCACCAGCTGGAAGTTGAAGTCAGCAAAATTGAAACTGGAAATATGATGCCGCTTGTGCAGTAAGGATAATCAGTCATTGGAACGGATTGCCCAGGAACGGGGTAAATTCTCCATCAGGTTAAATCCAGATCAGAGAGCTCTTGCTACAAGCTCAGCTCTGGCTCAGCCAGACGTTCTGGACTGGCCGCATGAATCTGTGGGACAGGTCTCTGGCCTGTGTTCCACAGGAGGTCAGAGCAGATGATCAAACTGACCCCTCCTGCCCTTAAAAAAAACCCTATCAAGTCTGAGCATTTCAAGGGCAAAAATGGGTTCTTCAAAGGCTCGGGGCTAAGTCTTGTCTGGCCCAGAAGATTCACTGAGGAGGGGCTGGTGCCATCACAAGCACAGAATCTCGCCCCCAACGCCCCCTGTAACAAGGGCCCCTTTGGCCACAGGATTACACTGGGAGCTCCTGTTCAGCTCATTATCTAGTATATAGTCCCCCAGCTTGTAAGTACGGTTGATATTCTTTGTTCCTAGATGTTCCAGGAGTAGAAGCCATTCAAGCAGAAAGTGACCATAAGCTGCTAGAGAGCAGTTTTTAAAAGTCGCTGCTAGAGGCCCCAATATGACTTTAAGCACATGCTGCTGAAACTGCAACTTAGATGCACATTGCAAGAAAGGGATTGAGATGTACACAACTGGGTGCTTATCCAGACCTGCCCTGCGGCATGAAAAAATGGCAACTGGACATGAATATGAGATCATCAGCCTGATAGAAAGTAACACTCAGGGATCACCTGTTCTGTTCATTCCCTCTGAACCATTTGGGCACTGGCCATGGCAGGATACTGGGCTAGGTGGACCATTGGTCTGACCCAGTGTGGCCGTTCTTGTGTTCTTAGCAACTAAGCCAGTGTTATATGCCAATTTCAAGGCATGGCTAGACAGAATCTGAGGACAAACCGATACAGGATTTACAAGTGCTCACGTCTGCCCTTCTGTCAGGATGGCCAGACACCAAGGGAAAGTCCCACCTGTCCTCTGAAGAACCCCAGAACTAGCAAGACAAGGTGAGTGTGCAAGACAGCATCGTATAAAAGGCAGCTGAGCTTTGATCCACAAAGGGACTTAGGAATTGTGATGCTGAGCCTAACTTTTCAGTGCCTAGAAAATCTGGAGTAACACTAGGCTCCCTGTGCAATGCATGGGGAGAGAGAGGCACCTTAGCATGTGACTTACACAGTCAGCATGTCTAAGCTACCCAGCGGGGGACCATGATGAGGGATGTATTAAAAACTCCACTCCTCTGAGAAAGAGGCTCCGGAGCCAGGGCTGCAGGCAAGTGCCTGTCTCTGGCTGTGATCTATGAAATGGGGGAAGATGACGTTTACCTCTACAGGACTGAGCCCTGCAGGGAACACAGATGGGTATTCAGAGGCCACTTAATTCCATGCAAAATAGCAGGGGGAGCCGCCCTTACAACCCCTAGTCCAGTGGCTAGGATACTGCCCTGGGTTGTAGTCCAGACCCCCTCTGCCTACTGAAAGAACGGGTTTGAACAGGGGTATCCTCTCAGGTGAGGGCATGAGCCGCTCATTATCTCTGGCCCGAATTGTATTTAATGAAAGTGGAACAACATCAGTAGGCAAGAGAGAGATCCCAAGGAAGGGCTCTTGCAATCCCTCCTGCTGACTTGACTCCACTAAACATTTACATATTAATTGGGCCAGAGGAAGACAGTCCTTTTACAGCCCAGTGGTTAGTGCTTTCAGCTGAGAGGTGGCAGATGCTGTTCAAACCCTGCTTCCCAGGCAGATGGGGGACCTGACCCAATGGTCTGCCGCGTCCCAGCTGAGCACCTTACTACTGGGCTAAGGGAAAGCCTTTCTGTCTCTCTTCATCCTCCTTCGTTCCACCCCTCCTGCCCCCACCAACTTGTGCCTGTGCAGTTAGGCAACCCTTACTGGCTGGGGCCTGCAGAGTGAATAGGATTTGCCTGCCTAGCTCCTTCTGGGTCCTGGATCAGTCTGGGGCTGAGGTGTCTGGGTGCCTGCAGAGAGGCAGCAGTGCTCATGCCCAGAGGCAGAAACACAGGAGCCTATAGGTGGCAGCTGAGATGGAGCTTTGTGAATTGCAGTGCACCTAAAAATGGGACTTAGGTGCCTAAATCTGGCAGTTAGGCACCCGAGTACCTTTGTGGATCTGGTCCTAGAATCATCATACCCAGATCACTGAGAGAAAATACCCTGAAGAACACATCTGAACCATCCTGGACTAGAAGGCTGTAATCTGGAAAACCAAAGATGCTATATACTGGCCAAACATGCCCAAGGATGTCTGAGAGCTGGTGAGCAGCTGTGATTCATGTGGGGAAATGCAGGCCAAGCAGCAAAAGCAGACAATGAAAATACACAGTGTTCCTAACAGACCTTGGAGCAAAGGAGGAATGGACCTTTCAACACAAACCACAGAAGCCACCTCATTATTGTACTAGTCAGACTTCTGGGAACTACATGAACTGTCCCAGTCAAAGCAATGAAGCATTTCTGCAGACCTGGGCTCCCAAGCCATGTAGTTTCAGATAACAGATTCCATTTCACTTGCTGGGAGTGAGTGGGTACAACTTATCGGGTAATGGGAATTCCGTCATATCATATTATCACCGTACCAGCAACAGGGAAATGACAAAGCCGAACTGGCAGTTAAAATTGCTAAAACTCTGGTTGGTGTCCCTAGCCTGTGGTTGCCAGAAGCTGGGAATGGGCGACGGGATGGATCACTTGATGATTACCTGTTCTGTTCATTCCCTCTGGGGCACCTGGCATTGGCCACTGTCAGAAGACAGGATACTGGGCTAGATGGACCTTTGATCTGACCCGGTATGGCCGCTTTTATGTTCTATTGAAGAGATTGGCACAAAGTAAAGAAAATGTGTAGCAAGCTATTCCTGAAGGGAGAAACACAGTGCACAGAACAACCCAGTACAGCACTTGATGCCAGGATGTGTGCATCCCTTGGTGCCGAGAGCCTCAGCATCACTGCAACCGGCAGTAGTGGAAGGAGCAAAAAGGAAGAGTGACACAAAGGCCAAAGGCTAGTAGGACAAACAAGCTAAAGACTTCCCAGAAGTACAACTGAAGACCTTGTCAAGATCAAATGATTTCCTCAGGACAAATCATGCACTTGCAAACGAGTTACACGCATTGAAGAGATGAACCCTTGTTCATATAGCCTAGCAGTGGAGGAGCACGTTTCACTGAAACTGCACACATGAACATAAGACCAAACCAGGGATGTGAAGGATGGTGAAATGCACCCTCCACTGAGACTGGATCAGCAGGACATGGAAGAAACCTAGATCAGTTTTGGAACAGACCCTCAAAACACCACCCCACCAGAGATGCAGAAACAAGTAGATTATCTGTCGACTCACCCCCCTCAACATCAAACTGCCTGAAGGGATATGCAAGACTTGGTACAACACTAAGACATGACAGAACATCTCTCCCAGAGGAAAAGACCTTAGTTGCCAAGCACATTATGAGTGAGTGACAAGAGTTGCTGTCCAGCCATAGACACACTATGAACAGTAGAGTCTGATAGAATGGGATGTATGTAGCAGGCTATGGAGTTCATGTTTAATTTTACTAACTCTGATAAAGGTGACAAAAGGAATGTTACAATAAATGACTTCCCACTAGGGGGCACTAGAGTCTGGTTATGTCTAGGGACTCGGAGAGCTCAGCTTCCAGGAAGTGCTTGGAGGAGAGTTTGGTGGGGAAGGAGTGAAGCCCCTTGGTGGGAGCTGGTCTAGTGGGTCAGTGGAATCAGTGTCTTCTGTACCCTCACCAGACTGATATCGCCCTAACCAACGCTGTGCTTGTGTCAGGACACTCCATAGTGCCACTCTAGCTATAGCCCAGACTGGAAAAGCAGCACAAACCCCGGGGGGCCAGTGATTCCAGCATGGAGCCAGCGCCACAGGCACGACCACAGTGCTCTGTCAGCCCTATCAGAAAGAAGGTCTGCTGCCCGCTGCGGGCTCAGGCCAGGCAGGATCCTGCCCCTTCACCCGCTCAGTGTTAGGGGCAGTCAGAATTGTCAGGATTGGATCAACTTGTGTCTGTGCCAGGACCCAACGGCGAGTCCAGCAGGAAAGATGCTGAGCTTGAATTGCTTTCCCAGGTGGTGCCGCATTTACAGCTGGCTGGCACAGAGACTGGCCCCGGCACAGCAGCTGGTGTCAATTAAAACTGATTTCATTTGTCTAGTGCTCGCTTGTGTGCAGACCAGCCCTGGTGTATTCACCCGTGAACCGGCACCAGGGCGGCTCAGTCAGGGTCAGGAAACTGGTGCCAGGTTGGGTATAGACCAGACCTTCTGTGCTGCTCCCCTCCTGGTTTGGAGGGGGCGCCACAGGCACTGCTGCCAGTGCATTATTCCCCTACCGCAGGTGACAGCACAGGCCTTGGCATTGCCTTTGTGGTGTTCCAGGAAATGCTTGTGCAATAAAAGAATAAAAGGAAATAACCACAGGCCACCCGCAGGGTGATTCACTCCTGAGGAATGGGCAGCTCCATGTATGCGGAGCAGGACTGTTTACCTGTGACGAACTATTCTGTGCGTGCTGCTGCTGGCATCCCTTCACCGCTAGCCTCAAGGCCAGGCTGTAGATGGGAAAGCAGGTGAGAGGAGGGGGAGGGCATGACTGGCACTCAGGGTGGTGCATCTCCACTTCCCTGGTGACAATGACCGTCTCTGCATTTCTCAGCACAAGAGGTGGAAACTAGAGGGAAGAGCGGCCAGGCCTGGCCTCTATGTACAATGCAGATTTGGGGCAATCGGAACAGTGTGCAAACTCTGGTCAAATTCCCCAAAGTGTTTCAGTCAAAAAACCCATAAAACAAAATTTAAAAAATTAGAAAAATTCAAACTGTTTTTCTCTGAAGAGACTTTTTGTTTTAAAATTTGTTTCAATTAAAAAAATGCGGAAAGGGTGCTCCAAATTGAAGGCTTTTCACTCTGAACTAACCCCATTCAAAAATAAACTTCTTGTAACTGGCAGCGACCAGAAACATGGGTTACTCGCAGCCCGCTGAGGAATTGGGTGCAGCCCAGTCCATTTAGAAATGACATTGCTAGTCGGTGACAAGGACTGGGGCATCCTGCAGGCCACGTCCCCCAGGGATGCTAGCTCTGGGCGTGTAACTAGGCTGTAGTCATGCTGTGTCTTCCAGATGCCCTGTTTGTACCTTGTGGGTGTTTGCCCAAAGCAGGAATATTTTGGTCTCCGGAGGGAGCTGCTGTGAGAAGTGGGGCTAAGCCCTGGGGCTCAGGCTGCCTCTGACGTTATGGAGCTGCCCCTCCAAGTGGCCATGGTCACAGTGGCCATCCAGCACTGAGGCTAGCTCAGAATTAGCCAGCCAGCTCCTGATGTCAGGGGAGACAGACCCTTGGCCCCTGGGATTGCGCCCCCTAGTTCAGTTTCTCCCTGCCCCCATTCCTGTGTCAGATCCTTTACAGCAGGGAGCTGCTGCGGGCCTGGGGTTGCTCAGCGTTAGAGGGTTGCCAACTCTCCCAGTTTTGCCGGGAATCTCCTGGAATCAGGCTCTATCTTCCGGCTACTGAAGCCAAATCAGGAGATTTTAAGCAGCTAAAAGTCCGGTGCTTCAGCAGGGCTAAGGCAGGCTCCCTGTCTACCCTGGCTCCGCGCTGCTTCTGAAAGTGGACAGCATGTCCCTGCGGGCCCTGGGGTGGAGGCCAGGTGGCTCCGCACACTGCCCCTGCCCCCAGCACCAACTCCGCAGCTCCCCTTGGCCAGGAACTGCAGCTAATGGGAGCTGCAGGGTTGGTGCTTTTGGGTGTGGCCAGTGTGCAGAGCCCCGTGCCCTCCTCACCCAGGGACGTGCCAACCGCGTCTGGAAGCAGCACGTGGCCAGGGCAGGCAAGGAGCCTGTCTTAGCCCCGCTGCGCTGCCGCCCGGGAGCCGCCCCTGGTAAAAGCCTCCCAGACGGAGCCTGCACCCCTCCCCACATCCCACACCCCAACCCCCTGCCCCAGCTCTGATCCCCCTCTCTCATCCAAACTCCCTCCCCAGAGCCCGCACCCCTCACCTCCTTCCATACCCCAGCCCTCTCCGACACCCAAACTCCTTCCCAGAGTCTGAACCCCACAACCCCCTCCTACATCCCAATCCCTTGGCCCAGGCTCAGCCTGGAGCCCCTCCCACACTCCAAACCCCTTGGCCCTACCCCCCGGCCCAGAGCCTGAACCCCTTGCCGTGCCCAACCCCCCTGCCCCAGCCTGGTGAAAGTGAGTGAGAGTGGGGGTGGGCAAGCAACAGAGGTGGGGAGGTGGAGCAAGCGGGGTGGGGCCTCAAGGAAGGGGTGGGGCAAGGGTGTTTGGGTTTATGTGATTATACAGTTGGCAACCTTCCTCAGCAATAACGGTAATAGGTCTGGCCATTAAGGCCTTGGCTTCATGGCTAACACAGGTGTTTTTCCCTCAAGGTCACTAATGCGTGTGAGCTAACCTGAGGTCAGCACAGTGAAGACTGGGCACTTTCCCTTAGCATCAGGTAAACAGTCCAGGGCTAACCACAATGAGTTTACCTCAGGCTAAAGCTAAAGTACCTGGTCTTCGTAGTGCCTTTACCTCAGCACAGCTCACCTTCATTAGCTGCCCCTTAGTAAAGACACCTTTTTCTAGCACTGACGTGCCCACTGAGGTGAAGGGATCTGTAATGATTTACTTGCAGTCACATGGTTCTGCCACTAGATATCGCTCCAGAAGAGGGTGGGGGGTCTGACAACAGGTAAAGGTAGAAGGTGGCTTGCTCTGTTAGGAGCAAATTGTAGTTCTCCCGAATAGCAGCAGTGCCAGTTCATTTGTAGCCCAAGTCTCGTGATAGCTGGTGTTTTTCTTCAAGCCCCAGCTTCTGGAGTCAGGTGATTAAGTGAGACCCTAAGAAACTTTCATTAACATTTTATTAGCCCTTTTGACTCTGGAGAAACACTTGAAAATGTGACCCTGAAAACCCAGCCAGCCTATAACAAGTATCCCACTGGATTACTTTAAAAATCCAATGATTTTGAAGCCAGGCTTCTGATTTTTGAACAGTTAGGGTTGGCAATACTGTAAGTGCCTGTGTACACAGAGGGCCCTGGTTCCATAGATCTTAATGTGGTATCAGAGGTGCACCTGTGAAACGACTGCTTGGCGCCAATTATAAATGACGTGCCTATGTGTAATGTGCTGGAGTGGTCTAGCCACGTGTAACAGACTCACCGAAAGGCCAGAGTGGCAGCGCAGCAGCAGAAGCATCATAGGGTCCCAGCTAATTTTGGGTGAGGGTTCTCACAGAACCATGCTCAGAAATGCTGGCTAAGCTGCGGGCCTCAACATGCTCTTTTTGAGAACAAAGTTGATGGCCAGGTGAGCTGCACCGTTCTGCCAGGGTTGGAGAAACTGGACATATGTTCCGAGTGTTCACGTTTGAGGGGTGAGCACAGCCAATGCCTGGGATGCCTGCTAATGATTAGTTGGTCCCTGACTAACAGCCTATTTGCAGCAGCATGGCCAAAAGCCTGGAGAATCAGTCGAACCTTCCTCAGAAGCCTGTAGGAGGTAGCAGGTGCTGTTGCTGAGTGCGTTTGGAACACAGTCACAACTGGCATTTCTGTGCAGGATTTTGCAGAGAACAGGCTATAATGGTGCAGCACGATTGAACCGGATACACAAAGGGATGCCAGAGACTTGGGGGTGGAGCATGCCTTTTGTCTCAAAGGGGCACTGTCCCTATTGCAAGCACCCAGAAATAGCAACATTGGCAGCGCCATGGAATGGGCAGCCCATGGTTTAATTTTATTCACAGCCATTGTGTCCTCACTAATACATGCAGCCAGACTCTGCTTCTCTCCAGCACTCTGGATAGCGACCCCGCTGGCACTAAATGCGCCAAGAGGGCTGCTCCAGACAGGAGTTCAGGAAGGCTAAGGAGCCCCAGTTGCTTTCAACTCTGGCCTCTCTGACATCAGTGGATGGACGTCTGAAGTCAAGGGGCCAGGATCCATTGGTGATGGTTCCTACGGCGCTAATCACACTGCATCGCAGCATATCTCACAGAGGGTGGATGATGTCAGGGAACTTGGAAGCATGCTGAAGAAGAGGAGCGTCCAAGCGATCATCTCTGAGATCCTTCCTGATCCTGTCCCACAGGAGAAGGAAGGCAGAAGAGGCGGGAAGTGAACTGCTGGTTATGTCAGTGGTGGAGAATTTGGGTTTTGTGGAACATTGATCCACCTCCTATGGGGAGAAGGGGCTGTATTGTTTGGTCCCCCTCTACTGAAGAAGAGGCCATCCAGTCAAGTTGGGTAGAGTAGCCAAAAAAGAGTTAAACTAATAGCAAAAGGGGAGGATAAAAAGAGGGAAGATATGAGCACTCAGCACAAAATCAAGATGTGGAGAACAAAATTAATCAAGGAGTTGAAAAACCTGAAGAGAGGCAATTCTGGCTGTGCACCAGTGTTGGGAGCCTGGGTAACTAACAAGAGAAACTGGAGCTGCTCATTTACGAACATAAATTCAATCAAGTGGGTATTACTGAAACCTAGTGGGATAATTTACACAACAGGAATATTAAAATCAATGGTTGTAACCTATTTAGGAAAGACTGAATGGGCAAAAGAGAAGAGACAGTGGGTGCCACTCTGTCAAAATGGCATTATCTGTTTCCGAGTCACCGATAATTCAGAAGAAAATGATCTTGAAATGGTTATGGATCAATGTCCTAACAGAAGAAGATGGGGTATTAGTTGGAGTCAGCTACAGACCCCAATCACACTGGGAACAGGATGTCTGCTCCTTATGTACCTATCTACAATGTGTAGGGAAAAAAGCTGTGTGATCATGGGAAACTTCAATATGAGTGAGGAATTCTGGAGGTCTCATACTGCCAATTTCCTAACTCAAAAAGTGTTGCAGCCAGCACAGGAAATCTTTATTAGGCCTTGTCATGACAGATAAAGAGGAACTGATCACAGAACTAAAAATTAATGGCAGCATAGATTCAAGTGCGCATGACTTGGTCACATTAATAATGTCCAGGTCATATATATACTTGAACTTTAATACAGCCACCTTCACAAAGCTAAAAACAATCCTGAGACAAATCAGCTGGAGGAAGAATTTAATCAGAAAAATATGAAGGATAATTGGCAATCATTTAAGAACACCTTACTAGATGCCCAAAAAGTCAGAATTCTACAATCAAGGAAGAAGGCTGTACTAGGAAAAAAAACAACCTTGTTAAGAAGCAGAATGAAGGGAGCTATAAAAAAATAAATACCACAAATGGAAGAAAGGGGAAGTTGACCATAATGATTATAAATCAGAAGTAAAGAATTGTAGAAAATTGATAAAGGAAGGAAAAGGACACAAGGAGAAATCTATGGCCGGAAGAGTTAAGAACAATAAGGAGCTGTTTTTAAATATATTAGGAACAAAAAGGATCTTGAAAATGGTATTGTTCCATTACCAGATGATGTGTTGCAACAACACATCATTAGCAGGGTAAAACTAACCTGTCTCACGATGGTCTAATCCCAGCTCACGTTCCCTATTAGTGGGTGAACAATCCAACTCTTGGTGAATTCTGCTTCACAATGATAGGAAGAGCCGACATCGAAGGATCAAAAAGCGACGTCGCTATGAACGCTTGGCTGCCACAAGCTAGTTATCCCTGTGGTAACTTTTCTGATACCTCCTGCTTAAAACCCAAAAAGTCAGAAGGATCGAGAGGCCCCGCTTTCATGGTCTGTATTCATACCGAAAATTAAGATCAAGCGAGCTTTTGCCCTTCTGCTCCACGTAGAATTATCAATAATAAAGCAGAAAAGGCAGAAATATTTCTGTTCCATATTTGGGGAAAAAGTAGATGATATAATCTTATATTGTAATGATAAAACCTTTTTTTCATTCCACCACTGTCTCTGGAGGATGTTAAACAGAAGTTACTAAAGTTAGTAATTTTTAAATTAGCAGGTCCAGATAACTTGCATCCAAAGCTGGCTGAGGAACTTGCTGGATCATTAATGTTGATTTTTCAGTAAGTCTTGGCACATGTGGTGACTTTCTGATTTCCCAGAGGGTACTCCACTCATGCTCCATCCCAGGCCCTGCCCCCACTCTACCCCTTTCCCCAAGGCCCCATCCCCACTCCTTCCTACCCCACTTCTTTCTGTCCTGTTCTGCCCCCTCCCCTGAGTATGCCCCAGCCATAGATGACCTGGAACTGGCCTCCCCATACTGGGGGGGAGGGGCATGCTCAAAAGTGGAGGTAACATGACTGGTCATGTGTTCCTCCCCCCAACAACGCCTCTGCACCCAGTCTGGGGCCACCACACTCTTCTTGCTGAACGTTGCCTGTGTGTATGGGGGCGCTGTCCTCCCACTGTGCCTGCCCCCCCAACCGGCATGTTCCGCCACTCTCCTTGGTGGGTTAGAGACACTTCTAGCTCCAGCCCCTCCCAGTGGCTAACCGAAAAAGCCCATCTGAGGAGGAGGTGGCTTCCGTTTCCTACCCGGACTTGGCTGCTGGGGACGGTGGTTGAGTGAGCTAGAAACATACTGGGGGGAGAGGGGCTCCAGCTTGATCACCCCCACTCCCAGTACCTGAGTCCAGGTGGGGAGCAGAAGCCGTCTCCCCAGACAGGCTCTCTCAGGCAACCACCAGCCCACCATGCTGCAGAGCAGTGTCCCAGGGGCTGGGAGGGGCTGGTCCTACTCCTTCTATTCCACAGCATCTGGAGATGTCCTCCCAACGTGCCTCCCAGTACCCGCCTCACTCCACTTCTTCTTGCCCCTCCCCCCCCCAGTGCCTCCTGCACACTGCTGAACAGATGATCCTGAGTAGATGGAAGGAGTCGGGGGGGGGGGGGGGAGGCTGATCGGTGGGGGCCACCCGAGCTGGAGGCAGGGTGGGAGGGGGAGGGAGAGCCCGCCAGTGGGTGCTGAGCACCCTTTTTTTCCCCATGGATGCTCCAGCCTGGGAAGGTCCAGAAGACTGGAAGAAAGCTAATGCTGTGCCAATTTTTAAAAGGGTAAATGGGATGTCGGGTAATTATAAGACTGTCAGTCTGACATCAATCAACCCAGATAATAGAGCAGCTGATAGGTACTCAGTTAAATAAAGAATTAAAAGGAGGGTATGTGAGGGGTTCCCCAGGGTGCAACCTGGAACCGGAGTATTGCTCAGCCTCTGGCATTACCAACCTGGGCTCCCTCTCACACTGATGCTGTGTCAGCTGCAACCTCTCCAGATCTGCACTTACACAGACACCCACAGGAAGGACGACACCCAGCTGAGTTTCATGAATGCTTTCTCCAGCCACTATGAACTGACAATAAAGAGGCTCCAGCCAGTTCCCCAGGTCTCCACGCCTGGGACCCCCAGAACTGTACCATCTTACCCGGTCAGAAGCCTGACTAGCATAAGTTTGTTACCTGGTCCACCACTTCTACAAAGGGAAAGTGGATCTGGACCAGCTTTTGTACACTGAGCAGATTTTCCAATGCACTTCAGCAAAACCCACTGTTTTAGGTAAAACAGAAAACAGATTTTTAACTAAGAAAGGTAGATTTCTTTGTTGCATAAGAAATAAAAAGTAAAATTACCATCTGAGTTGTATAAACTGGGCAGGATCTAAATCAAAGCCGTGTTCACCCTGGTGGTATAGTTCTTTAATACACAAGCTGGGATTCTCCTTTCCAACCTGGGACTCCTCCCCCGTTCAGTCTTTGTTCTCTAGATGTGTTTTCAGGTGTTGAGTTGTGGGGGAATAAGGCCAAGTGATGATGTCACTTCCCCTTCTTAGCTTCTTGCAGCTTGCTGGAAAGAGCTTTTGCTGTGCTGTGAGTCAAAACAGTCTCCATTGTCTATGTGCTCTCTCTGAGAGGTTTCCATTGTTACACAGTTCCTGGGGTAATTCTTGTGAGTCTGTGTATTCCCCATAATGGGCCACCAATGCTATCTAGCCTCTCCATTTGTACCCAAAAGGCTGGCTGTGGTGTTTCCAACCTTACACATATTCCATATAGTAACATACACATAAGAAACTCATAACTTCCCTCCAATGACAGCAGATACAAGCCAACAGGATATTAAGTTCAAACAGATACAAGACTTTTAGAATGATGCCTCACAGGCATACTTTGTACAAAACATATCATAGTTTATATGACAGTGGTGTAATACGGGAGTGCTAGGGTGTTGGCTTTGGAGCACAGAATGTCCTCAGGGTAATATTAATAATAGCAACTCAACATAGGTTATGGAAAATAGATCCTGTCAAATCTAGCTTTGATAGCTTTTTGATGATTGCAATTGTTGATAAGGTGATAGTTGACATAAAATAAGTCTTCTGTAAGTTGTGTGGCTTGGTATCATATTCTTTTTGATTTAAAATTACAATGAGATAAAATTAAGATGGCACACATTAAATGGATTATTGGCATATTTGGGGCTGCATTAGTAAGGAGCAATTGCCAGCAGCTCTAGGAAGTGATTAATTCACCTCTATTTGGCAACTGGAGCATGTGTCTAGTTTGAGGCCCCACTACAAGAAAAGATGTGGACAAACTGGGAGAGAGTCCAGTGGAAAGCAATGAAATGATTAGGGGCTGGGGCTTATTTAGTCCTGCAGAAGAGAAGAGTGAGGGGGAATTGAAACAGCAGGCCTTTCAACTACCTGAAGGGGGGTTCAAAGAGGATGAGCTCACTGTCTCAGTGTAGCAGATGACAGAACAAGGAGCCATGGTCTGAAGGTTAAGTGGGGGAAGGAGCGTAGGTTGGATATTAGGAAAAACTATTTCACTAGGAGGGTGGTGAAGCACTGGAATGGGTTACCTAGGGAGGTGGTGGAATCTCCATCCTTAGAGGTTTTTAAGGCCTGGCATGACAAAGCTCTGGCTGAGCTGATTTAGCTGGGGTTGGTCCTGCTTTGATCAGGGGATTGGACTAGAGGGCCTCCTGACGTCTCTTCCTACCCTAAACTTCTATGATTAGAAATTGGCTAACTGATGTAACTGCAAATGTGGAATCATCATCAAGTGATTGTGTTTCCAGTTGAGTCCTGCAGGGATTGGGTCTTGGCCCTACACTGTTTAACATTTTTCTCAATGACCTGGAAGAAAACATAAAATCATCACTGATAAATTTGCAGATGACATAAAAATTGGGAGAATGGTAAATAACGAAGAAGACAGATCACTGATTCAGATTGCTCTGGTTTGCTCACTAAACTGGGCACAAGCAAACAATATGCATTTTATTAGGGCTAAATATAAATGTGTACATCTAGGAGCGAATCATGTAGGCCTGTAGTAGGATCCTCAGTGGGCTGGGTGGCCTAGTGATTAGCATCCACTCAGTCGTCGGAGTACTGATAGGGGAGCCCAAGAATTCCCACTCTACTGGGCTCAACCAAGGGCCCTAGGAGGATCAGTAGACCTCTGAGTTACCTCCCTGCATTGCTTCCTACTACTGCTCCCTCCACTTCTGGTCCCAGATAAGGAAAAAGGAAACCAGACCAGCAATCCTAACTGGGCTCAGCATACAGTCCTGATACTTGAGGGAGGCATCTCTAGTCCCTTTTGGCAGGAACCTCCAGGGTAGGCCTGTTCCTCCCACTTTCTCAGCAGGGTTTGCTCCCTTTTCAACACTGTTCCCAGCTGGCGTGTGCTCTGCAGGGTTGGAGGTGCAGGGCTAGCTTGGCTCAGCACTGTCCTTTAACCCCTTGGTCACAGTGTGGCGTTTATATACCCCATGCTACAGAATGAGGGATGCTATCCTGGGAAGCAGTGACTGAAAAAGATTTGAGGGTTGTGGTGCGACTGCTGCTGGAATATTGTGTCCAGTTCTGGCACCCACAATTCAAGCAGGATATTGATAAATTGGAGATGGTTCAGAGAAGAGCTACGAGAATGATTACGGGATTAGAAACCTGCCTTATCGCGATAAACTGAAAGAGCTCAATCTTCTAATTTAACAAAGAGAAGGGAACAAATACTTAATAATGGGCTCTTTGATCCAGCAGAGAGAGGTCTAACCCGGTCCAATGGCTGGAAATTGAAGCTAGATACATTTAGACTAGAAATAAGGCGTACATTTTTAATAGTCAGAGTAACTAACCATTGGAACAATTTATCAAGTGTCATGGTGGAGTCTCCATCACTGTCAAATTTTCATTCAAAATGTTTTTCTACAAGATCTGCCCTAGGGTTGGGGGGAGTGCCTGGGGCAGGGGCTGCCAGGAGTGAGTGGGGGTAAGTGTTGGGATGCCAGGGTGAGTGTGGGGGTACAGGGGTGAGTGCAGGGTGTAGGGGAGTGTGCAGGGTGCTGGGGTGAATGTTGGAGTGCAGAGGTGCTGGAGGTGAGTGTGGGGGTGCCAGGGTGAGTGATGGGGTTGCTGGGGGTGAGTGGGAAGGTGTCAGGGTGTGCGCAGGGTGCTGGGGTGAGTGCAGGGAGCTGGACTGAGTGTGGGGAGCTACAGTGAGTTCATGGGTGCAAGGGGTGAGAGTTGGGGTGCCAGAGTGAGTGCAGGGGTACTGGGGGGGCAAGGGGCAGCTGGGGTGAGTGCAGGGTCCTGGGGTGAGTGTGAGGAGCCACAGTGAGTTCAAGGGGTGAGAGTTGGGGTGCTAGGGTGAGTGCAGGGGTACTGGAATATGGGGGGATAGGAGTAGCTGGGGTGATTGCAGGCTGCTAGGGTGAGTGTGAGAAGCCCCAGTGAGTTCAGGGGTGCAGGGGGTGAGAGTTGGGGTGCCAGGGTGAGTGCAGGGGTACAGGCTGTGGGGGGCAGCGAGGGGCAGCTGTGGTGATTGCAGGCTGCTAGGGCGAGTGTGAGGAGCCGCAGTGAGTTCAGGGGTGCAGGGGGTGAGAGTTGGGGTAAGTGGCAAGGTGAGTGCAGGGGTGGGGGGCGAGGGGCAGCTGGGGTGAGTGCAAGCTGCCTGGGCGGCAGGTGGCCGCCGGGCCGAGGGGCAGGCAGGGCACATGCTATGTGTACGTTTCCGGTAGGGGAGCAGGCGGCCCCAACCTGCTGGCGCGTCCCCGAGGTGTGAGGTCAGCGAGGGACCGGCCGGGCCCGAGCCGGGGCGCAGCGCAGCACAGGAGCTGGGCCGGTGGGGGCCGGCGGGCACAGCATCGGCGCTGAGTTGTCACCCGTGAGCGGTCAACACAGCTGCCGGGGCCGGGGAGCGGCAGGTGCAGACTCAGACAGCTTCCGCAGGTGCGCGCCGGGTCGGGCGGACGGATCCCGCGCAGGGAGCCGGGGCCGGGGGCTGGGTGCCAGGGCGCGGGTTGGTGGCCAGTGTGAGTCTGGTATGCAGGGGGGATTGGTAGATGTGGGGGCTGGACGCCGGTCCCCAGGGAGGATTGGTGGCTGGGCGGGGAGTCTGGATGCCGCGGCACGTGGGGGTTCTGGGTGCCGGTGTGCGGGGGGTGGGTGGCAGAGGGGCTGGGTGCTAGGCGCGGGGGGGAGGGGGAGTTGGTAGCCGCGGAGGAGGGGTGCCGGTGGGATGTGCGGGGAGTGGGGTGTTAGTCCGTGCGGCTTGGACTCAGCGTTAGTTTTGGCGCTGCTGGGCTCGGGTGAGCGTATCTGCAGATTGTGCTGTTTTCTCCCAACGGGCTCCGGTGCTGTACAGCCCCCGCCAATGGTTCAGCCAGAGAAGAGAGGAGCCAGCACCTCATCTCCCTGCAACAACCCATATCCACTTCCCTGGCAGGGCGTGTCCCTGACAGCAGCCTGCGCCCTTCCCCCAGCAGATCTCATCCCCTTACAGCCTTGCCCCGCTCCCAGCCGGTCTCATCTCCCTGCCTCAGCCCCCCCTTCCTTCCCCTTCCAGCAGGCTGTATCCCTCTGCCCTACTGCAGAGTTAGGTCGACATAAGGCTGCTTACGTCAGTGTCCACACCTCAATGCTGCCTCTGCGACCTGAGGCCCCAGCTACACCGACCTGTGGTGCGGCACAGCACTATGATTGATGACCATAGGGCGACACAGTGTCCGTAGAGACACTGCATTACTTCCACTGGCTGCTGGCAGTCAGCCCTGGTGGGCAGGGGCTCTAGCTGTGAGCCCCCTTCAGGCTGGCAGTTGAAGCCAGAGCCCAGATGGGAAATAACAGCAGCTATGAAACTGACAAGAATGTCAGTTTCACTGCTGGTAGGCTCCCTGCTGTGAAATGAGCCCATGCTGGCTCACATCTCAGGCTGCTAGCACAGGGCTGGGGAAGGGAGGCCAGTTGTGAGCCTGGCACCTACCTGACAGCTGGGGGGCAGGGACAGATGTGAGTCCTGTGCCTACAGCTGAGGCTGTCAGCCCCAGAGCTCCAGCTGTCAGTGCCCCACAATCAGGGGCGGCTCTAGACCAAAGCTGCTGGACCAGCGGACCCTCCGCAGGCATTTCGGCGAAGGCTGCCTGCATGCTGCCCTCCCAGCAACCAGCAGAGCACCTCTCGCGGCATGCCGCCCTAAGCACACGCTTGGCGTGCTGGGGCCTGGAGCCACCCCTGCCCACAATGCCCCACTTCAGTCGGTGAAAGCTCCTGGTGAGGATGGAAAAGAAGGAGGGTAATGGGGATGTGAAATACCACTGTAATTACTTCAGTGGCTGCACACTGACTTAACTTACATTGACTTTGATTTTGTAGCATAGACAAGTCCTGTGCCTAGTGCTTAAATTCTCATAGAGTATTCCTGGAGCCCTGGGGCTCAGGGCGTCTGGCCTACGGGGGATGCTGGAGCTCGGGGCTTCTGCCCTGCAGATTTAAAAATATTTACTGGAGCTCTGCTCCAGGCAGCTCCAGGTGGATTGAAGCCCTGAGTGTGCCTCATGGCCTGTTCTCTGCAGCCCGTCTTGTGCCAGTCCCAGCATTCTCTCTGCAGGCAGTTCTGTAGGCCTGGGCACTGCAATGTCTGAGCACAGCACCGCACAGCAACCCAGAGCCATTTGGAAACCTTTAAATCATAATGGACTTCTGTTTCACCAGGGGAGCCAGTGGATCCTGTGTCTCATCTATGGGTTTTCCTGCACAGCAGTGCTATTGAGGAAGCTCACTTAATATGGGCTGTGGGGGCCCAGAGATCAGGTGGGAGTGATCAGGATCAGCTTAGTGCTGAAGGGAGGTGATGGCAGGGAAATACCCCTAGGAAGAAGGGATCTGTCATTTGCTGGGAGATGGAAGAGGAGATCTGCAGCTCCAGCAGTCCCTGGGTCCCAACACACTAGCCAGTACCCACATGCTGCAGCCTGAGAAAGCTGAAATAAACATGAGATCCAGTCCTGAGATGTGCTGAACACCCCAACGTCCTGCATTGGGCCCTTAAGGAATTAGGCATAGATCTGGCATAGCTAAATGTTCTGGCCTCCCAGCTGGCAGAATCAGGAGGATGAAACCCTGCATCCGACCATTGTCTTAACATTCTGCATGTGTTTTTCCCCAGGGTTTACTCAGAAGACGAAGAAGGTTCGCTGTGGCCAGGATGCTGTCTTCGGAGAGGTAAGGGATCACAGTGTCTGCAGCGACTGGAGCTGGGCTGTGCCGTCTCTTTACATCCTTGGTGAAGCCCTGTCCAGGCTCACCCTGAGGGCTGTTCTTGGATGACCAGATAAGCTAGATCCCTAAGAAGCCTGACTCAGTCCTGCTGTCTTGGGGCTCTGAAATGAAGCAAATGGCTGAGAAAGGTTCAGCTCCAGTCAGTCCTTAAGCCCCTGATTGCAACCTCAGGCCTGGGGAGTGGAGCAGGGTGGAGATGGGGTTGCGGGTGTGGGAGTGTCAGTTATCATTCAATGGATTTTTGTAAAAGAAAATGACCAGACACAAAAGAATGTCGTGGACTTCGCAAAGAGGTGCAGCTTGACAACCTCAGCACCACCCCAGCTGCTGTTCTAGAACAATGGCGTTTCCAGAGTAAAGATCCCAAGTCACTTAGAAGCCATAAATAGAGAAATCAGTTCACCTCCCAACTTCTGGGGTGGACCACTGCCATTGGTTGAAAGACCGTAGGAGAACTACACAAGAGTCTCAGTCAGGAAGTGAATTCTCCTGAGGGAATTCTGTGCCAAAAAAATAAATTTCTGTGCACAATATTTTAAAATTCTGCAAACTTTATTTGTCAATAAATAAATGTGGAAGCTCCAGCATGGCAGTGAGGAGCACAGGCCACTGGCTGCACAGAGGTGAGAGATCACCCTGTACCTTTCCCCCCTCTTCCTTCCCCAGGACAGGGACTCTGTGCTGAGGCTGTATCTGACCCTGACACAGTGAAAGGGCCAGGGCCTGCCCCAGAAATACCCCAGGGCCCTGCCCCTCTGTGCCAGATGCACCAGGTGTGGGACAAGGAGGCTCTGCCTGACAGGATCCAAGCATGGAGGGGCTTAGTGTGGGGAGATCCAGGTGTGGGGTGAGAGGGTTCTGTATGGGGCAATTTGGGTGTGGGTGGCTCAGTGGGAGGTCTGTGGGGGGCGGGAGATCTGGATGCACAGGGGCTCATTGAGTGGTTCCAGATGCAGGGGCAATGTGGGAGACTCTGCAGGAGGGTGCAGGTGAAGGTGGTTGTGGTCAGCAAGGGTATCTGAGTGAGGGTGGATTGGGGCTTGGCGGGGAGGTCTGGGTCCTGGGGGAGTGGAGCTTGATGGGGTGGGATCCAGGTGCAGCGACGTTGTGGCACAGTGGAATGAAGGTTGAGGTACGGGGGCTTGTTGGCGTGCTCCAGGTGTAGAAGGGTGAGACTCATCAAGGTGGGGGTTTCAGTGCAGGGGTGGAGGTCCAGATGCAGCGGGGAAGGGATTGGCAGGGGTCTGGATGCAAAGAGTGAGGCTTGGTGTGGTGAGGGTTTAAGGGGCTTGGTGAGAGGTTCTGGGTGCAGAGGGGTGAGGCTTGGCAAAGGGGTCTGAGCAGCTCTCAATGTCATTACCCTTCCCCCTGTGGCTGAGGAGTGATGGGGGCAGTAAGTTGGGGGAGGGGTGCAAAGCTTCCTGAAGCCCTGGGAAGTTTCGGGGGTAGGTCTGTCCCAAGCCCAGATGCCCCTTGCAGGGGAAGAGGAAGTCCCATCCTCCCCAGCTGAGCCCAGTGCAGGGTAGAAGCCACTGGCCAGGGCATCCCCAGCCTCCCTCCCACCATGGGGATTTACCTCTCCACTGGCTGCTCCAAGTGCCTGAAACTTCATGTCTACACTGCTGGGGAGGGGTGCATGACCACTCTTGTGGCTTCTCTTTGCTTTCCTGTTAGAAAGTAATTTTTCTTCAGGGAAGCAAAGAAATCTGCAGGGGACATGAATTCTGCATCCATGCAGGACACAGAATTCCCCCAGGAGGAAAGTGAAGTATGCAGACAGTAGGGAGGCGTGTGCCTTTGCGTTGGTTCTGGAAAACAGAATAGAACTGTTGCCAATGGACTGAACACTGGCAGCTTGTCTGTGAGTAGAGGGTTGTTCCATAAACTCCAAGTGGTTGAGCTGTAGGCTAGCTGTGCCTGGCTGAAATGTCCAACCATTTGTTGCACTTTTCTCAGAACTCCGTCCCCTCTCATGGAGTCACAGAGCTCGGGCTACAGCCTGAGCCCAATTGTCTACACTGCAGTTTTACAGCCCTGTAGCCCAAGCCCCGTGAGCCAGTGTCAGCTGATACAGGCTAGCTGAGGTGTTTCATTGCAGTGTAGACTCACCCTCAGACTCCTGGTCTGGCAGGCATGACTCAGGGAGAGGGGGTTTGTTCCCTGCTTAAGATTCTGTGATGGTTATTTTGCTCACTGTGCTCTCTCCTTGTCCAAGACCAGCAGTGACACCCCCTCAATACCTCCCTTCAGCCAGTGGACAGGGCGTCAGTCAGGATTGTTCACAACAGACTAACTATGGAAGGTTCACTCTAGGAAATCAACATAAAGAAATCAAAATCGAAAGCAAAAGCTGTTAAATATTAACCTTGTTACTCCAGCTCCTCTGGAAGTCTGGGAAAACATAGTCCAGTGGTTATGTCAAAGCATAGCTTAATCTGGCCTCCCCAGCAGTCTTGGGGGGGGGGGGGGGCATTCTTTCTCTGGCCCCATGTGGAGGGGAAGAATGATTCGTGCCTGGAAAGCCTGAAGGAGCTAGGGCTGGATTCACAAAGAGGATTTCAGTGCCTAACTGCCTCTTTAGGTACCTGGTCAGCTGCTGCCTCACCCTTTAGACACCTCAAATCGCTGAGATGGCTGTACTTCCACCGGTGACATGTGCACTGTCTGATACTGCCCCATAGCTAACTTGTGTCCTAGTTCATGTCTGAGCCCAGGTGGGATTCCATTGTCCGTCTGCCTGCTGGGCTGATCTGGTGGGTGTGCTCAGAGCGTGGCCTTGCACAAGACACAGCTGAGGGTGGCTATGTGTGTCAGTGTATCCAACAGCCCACCAGTTTGGTCACCCACCTGGGGTGTGGGAGACCTGGGCTTGAGCCCTTACTGTGCGGTGCTGTGTTGGTTCCAGGATATCAGAGAGATAAAGGCGAGGGGAAAGTAATACAAAATCTATTGGGCCAACTCCTGTTGGTGAGACAGACAAGTTTTTGAACTACACGGAGTTCTTCCTTGGGGTGTGGAGCAGTAATTGCACCTGACTCTCCTGTGGCTGAGTCCCCTGATGAGTCTAGCCCTGAGGGTATGTCAGCCGTGGGCTAGTCCGCTACACCCAGCAGTGTGACTGTCATGGTCCCCATGGCTGCTCAGGCTTGGGGTTGGGTGGTTTGAATTCAGGGGGTCAACCTGAGCCTGTTCCAGAGCTGCAACATGCCAGCTCCAGCCCTGCTAGCCTGGCTGCTGTGTCCCCCGGCAGACGCACCCCTAGAGACTAGTGCTACTTGCAAGCGGAAGCAAGGGGGACATTGTCTCCCCCTGCTGTCTGAGGGTGTTGCTGTCTCACTGGGCCGTTGGGGGTGTGTGATGGAACGTGTCCTCCTCCCTGCAGGTTTGCCGCACGGTAATTAATGCTGACATGGTGACTCTTGGAGGGAAGCAACCACTGACTTCGATAAACACAGGGTTTCTAGTACCCAAGGGCCAGATTTTCATAGGTAGTTAGGCCTCGTAGGTTCTGTCTACACTGCGATAAGGCGCCTGCAGCCAGATTTTCATAGGTAGTTAGGCCTCATAGGTTCTGTTTACACCGCGATAAGGCACCTGTTGGCTGCCTTCGGCTCTTGGGGCTTGGGCTGCAGGGCTGGTTAATTGTGAGGGATGGCTGGGGAAGGAGGAGATGGGGAGTGAGGGGTGACTAGGGGGTGGGCATGGGAAGTGAGAGATGACCAGGGAAGGGGACGGGGAGAGAGGGGTGTGG
>NC_133782.1:32161342-32173217 GCF_003597395.2 Chelonoidis abingdonii
GGGGAGTGGGGGATGACTGGGACGAGGGGATGGGAAGTGAGGGGTGGTGTGTGGCAGAGGGGTTGGGGAGCGAGGGGTGTCGGGGGGAGGCGATGGGGAGGAGGGGTGTCTGAGAGGAGGAGTGGAGGAGGGGCGTGGGTAGGAGAAACTCTCTCAGTCACACCGTGAAAACGGCAGGTGAGATCAATGGATGTTACAGGCTGCACAGCTGCCTTTGGCAGGGGCAGCCCAAGGTGCTTGGCTCCTTAGGGTCAGGTTCTCCCTTTCTTGGAGGTTGTTTCACACCCACCTGCCCAGTGCCCGGAGAGCTGGGATCACAGAGGCGGCTCTGGCCCCCGGTGCTCCACCCTCTCCTCACCCAGGTATCTGTGCTGCAAGGGGTGCCTGGAGGTGGGGCGCTGGCTCTGCCCACACACCTTTAGTAGGGATGAGCCCAGCGAGCCTTTTCAGTTTGTGGTAGGGTGACCAGATCAAGTGTGAAAAATCGGGACAGAGGGTTGGGGGGTGGGGTAATAGGAGCCTATATAGGAAAAAGCCCCAAATATCAGGACTGTCCCTATAAAATCAGGACATCTGGTCACCCTAGTCGGTGGTTGGGAGCCGCCTTACTGAGTGCATGAGTTGGCCTGTTCGTGGTGAGAGCGACTCCCCATTTCCCTGGGTCTGCGGGAGGCTGAGGCTCCCAGGCGAAAGCGCCCCGAATATGGCTGTCAGGTGTGGGGAGTGGTGCAACGCAGCCTCCTGCCAGGGCTGGGGAGTCCAGCTGGCCCCAGAGCATCAGAGGGTGGCAGGAAACCTGCTGCTTTAGAAGTTGTGCGGTGCCCTGGGGGCCCACAGAGGGAAGCAGGGCGCACAGGGCAGCTGGCCCCAGGCTGGGGAACAGGCTGCCGTGCCCTGTCTGTGAGAGCTTCTCTCTCATGCCCAGCACAGCGCTCCTCTGTGGCATTCAGCGGAAAAGCCCCTAGGGGCCTGGGCCATGTTCTCAGTACAGCTGGAGTCCCCTGGCAGGGCTTCCTGGCAGCTCCTGTTTGTACAGAACATTACTTCCCTCCCGCCTCTCCAGTGTTTGTTATCAAGAAACTGAAATTGCGGAACGGAGCAATGCTAAATATAGACAGGAGAGGCCAGAAAGCCCTGCCCAGGGCTGAGTCCCAGAAGTGTCACTGCTGGGACCTGGGGCACGTTCGGGGTGAGGGTGACCGACAAGAGGAGGTGGGGAAATGGATGCACACCCTGTTTTAGGGTGTGAAAGGGGGGGTTCAGCCAAAGGGGGGATTCTGCTTGTTTTTACGTTGGGAATTCAGGTCTCACCCCTGGTAGACTCCAGGGCTGACAGAGCTGGAAGGCTTATGAAATCACAGACACTAAGCAAGCACAGCTAAGCAGTGGAGAGGGAGGGAGCTTTAGGCCTAATATTGAAACACTTTGAACTGAATTTGGTTTTGTTATTACCTGTTTAATTCAAGTGCCTGAATAAACAGTGTGAAGGAAAGCTCTGTTCAACACTCAGCACCCAGCCCTTTCCAATAAGGCTAAAGAAGTCCCAGTTCACTTCCCTGCATCCTCCAACTAGACCTCCAGCAAAACCATGGGAACAAGAGACTTAAGACCTAATCAGGAAGAGTGTCCCTTGCCCAGAATAATCAGGCTCCTTCCTCTGCCCCCCTGGCCCATGCCTAGTGCTGCAGGGCTCTGGGGCAGTGCTGGGGGCCAGGTGCCCTGGCTCGTCCTCCAGTTGGCTCACCTCCTTTTTTGCTCTTAGCTGCTGGATGGAGTTGGGCTTATTTTGCAATTTATATTGTAGCAATGTTGTTAATTTTATTTTGTAGCCCTGCCCCCCACTAGTTTTGACAGGCCTCACGCCCAGTGGAAGGGCGAGGAGGGGAAGGCAGTCGGTGTCCCAGCTCTCACATGGAACACACAGAGTCTCCATGTCCTAGGGCTTGGCTAGATGAGGCAAACAGCTCGAGTCCCAGGAGCATCTCAGGTGCCCACTACTGAAAGGCTCTGCCCCAAAGAAAATCTTGTGGGGTGTATGTTCTCACTCACCCAGGGGTTAATTACAGAATCTCTCACTAGAATGTGAGTGTTAGGAGGAGAATAACCCTAGGCCCTAGGGAATGGGAACAAATTGAGAATTAGTGGGGATCCTCTGTGGCCATGAGGTGCTGCAGAAGCTCTGAAAATTCACTGTATGTTTCTGTTTGTTTATAGCTCTTTCGCTGGCCACATTATGGGAAGCTCATTATGGAAGAGATGCTGCTAGTTAAAGTTTACAACTGCAGTAAAGTTTTCAGTAACAGGTAGGTTCTTGTAAGCATAAGGATAAACTGGATGACCTGGGTAACTAGAGGCTGGTTCACCTGACATTAAGCCTGGGCAAAATCATGTAAAACCTGAGATGGGATGCAATCAGGAAAGATGGAAAGGATGAGAACATAACACCAGTGAGCGCGTGTATGTTTAAGGGAACATGGGTCTTGTCAAACAAACTTGATATTTTTTTTATGAGATTGCCGGTTTGGTTGAGAGAGTCACCCTGGCAATGTCTATACCTCAACTTCTGTAAGGTGCTGGGCTTAGTACCGCAGAACGATCTGATTAAAAACTTAACATGGTACAAAATCAATGTAGCACATATTGAATGGATTAATAATTGACTAACTGATAGATCTTAAAATGCAATTGTAAATAGGGAATCATCTACCGGAGAGGTTTCTAGAGGGGTCTTGTTCTTGACCCAATGCTATTGACTATCTTTATGATCAGGAAGAAAATATAAAATCATTGCTGGTAAAATTGGCAGATGACACAAATACTGGCAGAGTGGTATGTAATAATGGGGGCAGATCGGTTATGTGGACTGATCTGGATTGCTTGGTAACCTGGGCTCATTCAGACAACATGCAGTTTATAAATCAGCCAAATATAAGATCATACATCTAGGAGCAAAGAATATAGGTCATGCTTACAGGATGGGGAACTATCTGGAAAGCAGTGACTCTGAAAAGGACTTAAAGACAAGGTGGATAATTAACAGAACATGAGTCTCCATGAGATGCTGTAACTAAAAGGGCAAATGAGATCCTTGGCTGTATAAGATGGAGAATATTGAGTAGGATCAGGGCGGTGGTAATGACCTCTATCTACGACATTTTTGGTGAGACCATTACTAGATACTGCACACAGTTCTGCTGTTCAAAAATAATGTTGACACATTGGAAAGGGCTCAGAAAAGAGCTACAAGAATAACCTGAGGCCTGGAAAACCTGCCTTACAGTGAGAGACTTAGGAGAGAAGGTTAAGGGATGGTGTGATCATGATCTCTAAGTATCTGCAAAGAGAGAAGAGTTCTGATATCAGGGGGCTCTTTAATCTAGAAGAAAAAGGCATAACAAGATTCAGTGGCTGGAAGCTGAAGCTAGATAAATTCAGGCTAGAAATGAGGCACAAGTGTTCACCAGCAAGGGTAATTAGCCACTGGAACAGCCGACCAAGTATGTGATGGATTCTCCGTCACCTTCAGATTGGAGGGTTTTAAAAAAAAATCTGCTCTAGCTCAACCACAAGGCATTAGGCTGCTGCAGGAATGTCTGGGGGAAGTTCTCAGGCCTGTGCTGTGCCAGAGGTCAGACTAGATCATGGAGGTCCCATCTGGCCTTAACAGCTACAGTTCCTCATTTTGTAATGTTTGGTTCTGAGATAACGACAACATCCCTGTAATGTCTTTACTTTATCTCTTTTCACCCCATCTGTTTGTGAGCAGATGTAACACACAGTGTCTTTGTTCACACATATTAGTATAAGATATAAGCGTATCAAAAGTCAAACCCAAAATTCTATCTCAGGCTAACAAACAGGCCTATATACTAACAGACCTGCAGGAAATACTTTGGCAATATTATATACACAGCCATGTTGTGAGTTATCAGGGTGGAGACTGTGCCATGAGCAACCTTCTCTGCTCTGATAACTAGCTGAGACTGAAACCATAACAGAATATTCCCTCTCTGACTGTTGTTTTGTTGTAGACTGCTTGGTACCTTAGTCATCAGCCTTCAGCACCTAGTGACATCTGGACGCCTGACCCTCAGAGAGGCCCTCGTTGACAAGAACCACAGCATCACTGGGGTAAGGCATGTGGCTACTGTAGCATTGGTTAGATGGAAAGCACCAAAGGAGAGAGCACCAGGACACCAGAAGGGCCCCAGTTGCACAGCCAGCAAATGTCTGACTTGTTAAAGCTTTTCCTGCTCTCCCATGCTCTGATTTCCTCATATCAGAAAATATCCAGCAACTCTGTGTACCTTGGTTAAGGCCTCATCCTATCAGAGATCAAGAACAGTTTAGACAAGATGTTATTGGGAATGAGGTAGTGAGAAGTCCTGCAGAATGCTGGGCTTCATATGGCCTTGTGGAGTCTTTCCAAGCCTATTGACTAGGACATTTTTCTGTGTGAGTATGCACCAAATAACAGTTGTAATGACACGTTCCTGGAGGCTACTCTACCGTGCTGTCTTTTATGACCTGAACTGAGGTAATCCCAGGCATTTCCTGTTGCTCTTACTGACATGTGGCTTTTTTTTGAGGATCATTAGTTTTCGCATTGACAATCTATCATATTAGTTGATACTAAATAGGCCCGAGCGTGTGTGAATCCTTGAATTTACATAAAGCTGAACCATAGCCCAGGGTTATGAGGTCTTACTTGACAGCCTGGCTAAGCAGGTCAGAGGACTGGGATCTGAGGTAAGGAGAGAGAGGCAGAGCTGTGTGGAGATGGGGATGTCACTGAATCCAAGGCCAGAGACCAGCCCCTCAGCAGATGTAAGGCAACACCAGTTTATGCCAGCTGAGGATGGGCTGTTTGTTTTTAAAAATAGAAATGGGTACAGAATTGTACTAGAAAATTATTTTGATTGAAATAAATAGAAAAGTGGGAATTCTGCTCATTTTCATTCTGGATCTGACTGAGACAGACCATGTGTTCTGGGAGCCAGGGAGTTCAAAGGAACTAGACGGAAGGTGAATTAGAAACAGGAGTAATTACAAAGCAAACTTAGAGAGGATTTATTAATGTGTCAGTTTCGAGCTGGGAACTCTGCCAGGGGTGGGGCTTAGTGTTAGCTAAGGTATTCTTTAGCAACTGGGAGGCTGGAATGTGGGCAGCCTAATCAGAGAAGTGGCTGGGGAGAAGCTGGGAGGTATCACTAATGCATTGGAGTGTGAGAGCAAATATAGAATGATGAGGCGGCAGCAGAGACGGGCTCTGAGAAGTTCTTTAAAGCACATCTCTCTGCCTGCCTGCCTGGCAGATGTGTTGGCACATTGGGAGCATCCAGAATGGTTCTCTGGGGACTAAGTAGCCTGCCAAGGCTTATGGGGATCGGTGTTGGCTTCTACAGCTCCAGGGTGGGCTGAGCCCCCCAGCAAGCCTCAGGCTCAGGGGTGTGGTGGTGACCCCCCCCCCCGCACCCTGAACCTCCATACTACATGGAATCTCAGGTTCCCAGCAGCCTTTGGGAATCCTGGACTAAGCTCACCACAGTGGAAAATGTTAACACAATTTGTAATTTTGCATTTGTTAGCTATGTTTTGGGGCTGGCCCTGGATCTGAGGGAGGGGACCCAGAGAAGGACCCCAGTAGTTGGATCTCTCTCCTCCTTCCTGCTTTTTTGGTACAAATGATAAAATAAAGAAGTTACACTGCTGGAACTGCATTTAACACGGTGTTATGGAGCCATTATCCATGAACCCCTTGTCCAATTCACTTCTAGCTTAACAGGGAGATTCTACCCCAGTCTCAGGGCTAACGTAACAATTTGGAGGCCGATATGATGTTTTGGGTCAATTGTGGTTGCATTGCGGAGTAAAATAGCACTTAGACTGGAAAGCCAATTGTGGAACACCAGCTGCCACTCCACAACACACAGTGCTGCAGAGGAGCAGGATCTCCCCCACTGAAGTTAAACGCTACGTTAACCCCACATGTCTTGAGATGAGCTCTTTTAATTTTTCATTCAATCCTGACGGGCAGGTCCCCTCAGCCAGTGCTGCATAGTTACTCTGGACTTGGGAAAGGCCGATTGCATAAAGGTGGGAAATCTCTCCTTGCACTTGCTGTATGGCAACCCAGATTATCATGATTTAGGGAAAAATACTTGCTGAAATGGATTGCGAGATGATACTGAGCCCCGGGCAAGTGAACAGCTACCGTAGTGATGTTCTCCTCAAAACAGAACAGCCAGAGCCTGATCGCCTCTAGGCAGAGTGACCTGGAGTGTGCTCCCCTTGTTTGTTCACATAGTACATCACAGTGGTATTGTCGGTGAATATGTGAACCACTGAGTCTCTGATACGGTCCTGAAAAGTGCAGCATGCTTTGTAGATGGCCCGAAGCTCCAGCACGTTGATATGGAATGAGACCGTCCTGAGCCATATTTGAAGGGGGCGAAAGCGCAAGCTTGCAAACTGGACCACCTGCGTGCAACTGGACATGTAGGCCAAGAGCCTCCGACACGCCCAAACTGTCGTGGCAGGCTGAGACTACAGACTGAGGCAAAGCTGGTGAATGGCATGCGGCCCATCAGAGTCAGCTGATCGCAGGCTGCGAGACATTTTGCGGATGTTGACTGTCCTCAGGCACAGCCCACCGCAGCTCCTAGGGGCTGTGATTCGCTGTTCCCAGACAATGGGAGCTGCGGGGGACCATACCTGCACAATCAGCTTACCCTGATTGGCCGCCCGTGGGCCACAAGTTTCCCACTACTGTGGTTCTGGGAGGAGCAACGACTGGAACAATGCTCTGGACCAAGGAGTCAAAATGGACGCTTGGAGGGCGCCAGGGCCGTGTGTGTGGACTGTCCGAACTTTGAAGCTGACTGCTTTCTCCTTTGGGCTCTATCCCTCTTTCTTGGGTCGTCCCATTGCCTTGGACAAGGGCAGGGCTGCAAACGTGCTCTGCAGACGATACTGCTGCTGCTGTTGAATGCCGCCAGTGTGCACACCCCCAGGATCAGAGAGTAGCCCTGGAGTCCCTGAAGAAGTGCAGCATCTCGCCTGAAACTAGTGTTTGGCTGTCGAAGGGCTAATTCTCAATGGCTGTTGGACATTGGGGGCAATGTGCGAATTGTGTAGCCAGGAAGCTGTCCTCACAGTGGCCAAGGTGTCCATGACATGTAGCGTGGACTACAGGGACGTCTTAGGGCCTGGTCTAGACTGGCGAGGGGGATTGATCTAAGTTACGCAACTGCACCTAGTCACTGCGGTGTCTTCACTTCACTGCGGTGAGTCGACTGCTGCCACTCCCCCGTCGACTCTGCCTGCACCTCTCATGGCGGTGGAGTACAGGAGTCGATGGGAGAGCACTCGGAGGTCAATTTATCATGTCTAGACTAGATGCGATAAATCAAACCCCGCTGGATTGATTGTGGCCTGCCGATCCGGCGAGTAGTATAGACATACCCTAGCCACCAAGCAGCCTTCAGTGACAAATGCCTAAAATTCCTCTTGGGAGGCCTTGGGCAGCTGGACTGCAAACTTTGACACAGCTTGGCAAGTGGTGAAATAGTGAGGGGACAGCAAGACTTGCTGGTTAGCAATTCACATCTGTAAGGAAGAGGAGGTGTAAATCTTCTGCCTATGAGGTCCAATCATTTAAAGTCCCTGTCCTTGGAGGTGGACTTGACCCTGCCCTGCTGGGCTATGTTATTCATTGCAGTTACGACTAGGGAATTTGGGGCCAGATGAGAATAAAACCCCACAAATCCCTGTATGGGAATGAAATAGTGCTTCTGCATGTGCTTAGCCGCAGGCAGTTCTGAAGCCAGTGCGCTCCAGAGGGTCTCAGCTGTTTCGAGGAGTGCATCACTGATAGGAAGGGCGACTCTCCCTAGGGTGGATGGCTGAAGGATATCCACTAATTTTTGGTTGGTATCTGGCAAGAACTCTGCTTGGATTCCAAGGGAAGCAGCTATACTGCACAAAAGATCTTGGTAGGCCTTAAAATTCTCCAGTGCCGAAGGGAAGGAAGAGCCAGCATTGTCTGGAGATGAAGATGAGGCCTTTAACTGGGCCAGAGCCAGATCCTGTTCCAGGGCTGATGGACCTGGATGGGATGACCTGTGGAGGTTCTGCAGGGAGAACTGCTGGTGGCTGTCCTGCAGGACTGAGGGGTGTCCCAGGGAATCCATGGAGGCCAGTGATATGGATAAGGTATTTGTGGCCAGTAGGTGCTGGGCCAGTGGCCTCCATCTTGACCACAAGACATGCACCAATTCTAGTACCTGTAATGGTCCATCAGCGGCTCCTGAGGTAATGGAGAGCAGGAGGATGACGACCCCAACTCAGATGCAGAGGAGTCTCGGGATCCGAGAGATAAAGGCGGAGCGAGACCACAGGGAGTGAGTCACCGCTTTGACTCCTCCATTGCCAGAAGGAGGCAGGAAGCGGCACTGCTGATGGAAGCAGTACCATTGGTACTGAGCATGCTGGTGCCGGAAGCAGTGTCGGTGCCAAAGCGAGTAGCAGCACTGGAGTGCCTGATGGCACTGGCGCTAAAGCCAGTGAAAGTCGCCATGGAAGCTTTAGCAGAATCAACTGCAGCAGTGCTGCAGAGGTTCCCCATACTGAAGTCCCCCATACTGATCCCGGTACTGGCCCTGCCTCCACAGCCTGTGAAAGGGGACGATTGGGGTGTGGTGCCAACAGACCCAAGGGCTCAGCAGCTCAGTCAGTTGATGGGGCTATAGATCAGTGGTTCTCAACCAGGGGTACGTGTGCCTCTGGAGTACACAGTGGTCTTCCAGGGGATACATCAACTCATCTAGATATTTTCCTACTTTTACAATAAACTACATAAAAAGCACTAGCAAAGTCAGTACAAACAAAGATTTCATACAGACAAAATGAGAAAGTCAGCAATTTTTCAGCGATAGTGATAGTGTGCTGTGACGCTTCTGTATTTCTATTCCTGATTTTGTAAGCAAGTAATTTTTAAGTGAGGTGAAACCAAAGGAGAGGTCATGACTGAAAGGCAGAGCAAGTCTGTAGCTGCCTGATATGCTGTTGATGTGGAAATAGTATTGGCATCTCCCTCCTTGGTACTGGTCTCAATGGACACCCAGGGGCTGGAACCAGAGTCATGGTACAGAGTTTCTAACCTCCCTACTTGATACCAGGGAAGTGTTAGAGGCACCTGCCCCAAACTGTGTGCCAGCACCAACTCCATGCCGGTCCACAATTTTCCTGGGGGAGGTGGAAGAGTCACCCTGAGATCTGGAGTGCTTAGGATTGGTCTTATGTGACCTTTTCCTCAGCGCTGTCAGTGGGGAATGGGTCCTCCATTTCTTTGGAGAGGGGGCTGCTCTGGAATGTGGAGTGTCAGTGCTCTCAGAACCTGAGGGCAATCTCTGACCCAATAGGGTCTTGGTGCCAAAGCAGGCTGCATGGCCATTCAAGGACAGTTTGAGAGCATGGTGTGCTGGGATGTTTTTGTCAGTCCTGGTGATCTGTCCGAAGAGCATACAAAGTTGCTTTTGAATGTAGTGAGTGATCTGAGGAGGGCTAGAGCTCTGCAAGATTATGGCATTTCATACAAAGTCAAACCACTTTATGCTCAGAATTTGGTGTGGATGACACATATGGAATGTATCTAGCAGCTCCAAGTCTTCTTCTAGGAGGGTTCAGGTTTCTGACCCATGTAGCAGTACAGGCAGAACCCAACTTTGATGGATCCTGAACTCTCTCTCAGTGCAGAGATATTTTTTGTGTCCAAGGTGACATGGACTTCATGCAGGAGCAGTAAGACCTATTTGTTGGAGGATGTCCAGTTTGCTGTGAACACTTTAATTCTGTTTGCAGTCTATTTAGGTGAACTTGTCAATACTCTCCACAGTGCAAGACTGCATTGTCGGCATAGTCTTAGTCCTGGTCTACACTCGGGGGGGGTAGGGGTGGGGAGATGGGTGTGGATCGATCTAAGTTATGCAACTTCAGCTATGTGAATAACATAGCTGAAGTTGACATACTTAGATCGACTTACCTTGGTGTCTTCACTGTGGAGAGTGGACTGCTGCCGCTCCCCCGTCGACTCTGCCTGCGCCTCTCATGGCGGTGGAGTACAGGAGTCAACAGGAGAGCGCTTGGTGATTGATTTATCGCATCTAGACTAGACGTGATAAATCGACCCCCGCTGGATTGATTACTGCCCGCCGATGCGGCGGGTAGTGTAGACATACCCTTAGTTGGTGAACATTTCTTGACCAGCCTTGATTCCGACACATGGAGCGGCACGTCCTAATGTCCAGTTGATAGCTAAACTTAATAGTACTGGGGTGACAATACATTCCTGCCACATGTGTGAGGTTGTGTTGAGAGGAATGAACCAATGTGCACTCTTGCACTGGGACTGGTGTGAAAATTGTATGCCAGATTTAGCAGAACATCTGGGATGCCAACTCTTTTTAGTGCAAGCCAAAGCTTTCACCTGTTGATCAAATCAAAAGCAGGTTTGATGTTGATATATGGCACATGAAGTGAGCAGTTAAATTCTTGGTGCGGTCAGAAGCTGGAAGCTAAGAATAGCATCTATTATCAGCTGCCCAGCAGTGAAACTTGATTGCTGTGAATGATGATGTCTGTAAAGGAGCTGCTGCATCCTACCAAGCAGGACATGAGTGAAAACCTTTATGGGGACTGTAACAATGAGATTGGCCGGTAGTTGGCACATTTGGTGCAAGAACCTGACCCTTGTACAGGGATGCTATGATGCTATCTTTCCATTTTTCTAGCACTCTGCCTGATGCCCGCACTTTTAAGAACAGTTGATGCAGGCCAGTGCTCACTGGTTCCGAGGCACTTTTGAGCAGATCAGGTGGAATACTATCAGGTCCAGCAACATGTCAATTTCATAACTTTTGGATGTCCTTTTGTACTTCCTCGAGTGACGGAAGATCAGTATTCATCCCTGGGTGTGCTGCTGTGTGGTTTGCCAGGTCATATAGCTCTGGGTAGTCATTGGCAGGTGTGTGCTTTCATCATGTGTTTTCCATCTGTCCAGGTCCTCGTTGGATGATGAGTAGGGAGAGCTGTCTGGTTTTGTGATGAGGATGTTAGAAGATGTTTATGGGTGCCAGCCAAGTGCACAATAGCTCTGTAGGCATGACAGGTCGTTATGCTTCAGGCCTGTCAAGGTATTATTCCCACTTTGAACTTTAGCGTCCAAAAGTGGGGACCTGCATGGACCCTTCTAAGCTTAATTCCTAGCTTAGATCTGATAGTGCTGCCACCAGCCAAAATATAGTGTTTGGCACACTTTCTGTTCCCCCAAAACCTTTCCTGGGGAACCCAAGACCCAAAACTCTTGGGTCTTAAAACCAGGAGAAATAAACCATCCCCCCTCCTTTCCCCCTCCCAGACTTTTCTCCTCCCTGGGTTACCCTGAGAGGCTACACTGATCCAAACTCCTTGGAACTTAAAACAAAGAGGAATTAATCTCCCCCCCTCCTCCTTTCCGCCCACCAATCCCTGGTGAGTTCAGACCCAATTCCCTTGGGTCCTAAACAAGGGAAAAAATCAATCAGGTTCTTAAAAAAGAAGGCTTTTAATTAAAGAAAGAAAAAAGTAAAAATTATCTCTGTAAAATCAGGATGGAAAATGTTTACAGGGTATTCAGATTCATATAGCCTAGAGGGACTCCCTCCCCCGTAGCCTGAGATTCAAAGTTACAGCAAACAGAGTTAAAAATCCTTCCAGCAAAATACACATTCACAAGTTAAGAAAACAAACATAAGACTAATCTGCCTTTTCTAGCTAGTACTTACTATTTTGAACATGAGAGACTGTTTCAGAAAGATTGGAGAAAGACCTGGTTGCA
>NC_133782.1:32173223-32302416 GCF_003597395.2 Chelonoidis abingdonii
CAAACAACAAACAAAACAAACAGCACAAACAAAGACTTCCCTCCACCAAGATTTGAAAGTATCTTGTCCCCCCATTGGTCCTCTGGTCAGGTGTCAGCCAGGTTCACTGAGCTTCTTAACCCTTTACAGGTAAAAGAGACATTAACCCTTAACCATCTGTTTATGAGAAGGCCATCCTCTGCTTTGTTGGCCAGGGAATTGAGGCAGATCTCACCGTCATGTTGTGCTAAGGCCAGGGCCGGCTCCAGGGGTTTTGCCGCCCCAAGCAGCCATAAAAAAAAAAAAAAGCCGCGATCGTGATCTGCGGCATTTTAGCGGGGGGTCCTTCACTCCAAGCGGGAGTGAGGGACCATCCGCGAAATTGCTGCCGAATATCTTAAAGTGCCATCCCGCTCCGGAGTTGCTGCCCCAAGCACCTGCTTGATAAGCTGTTGCCTGGAGCTGGCTCTGGCTAAGGCCTGGAAAATGGTTTTCAACTGTTTATGTTTTCAGACAGCTCTGTGCTTGTGTACTTCTGCCTTTTTCGCTCATCTATCAGAGGCCTCTTCAGAAAGCCAAGGTGTCTTGTGTGACTTTCTGAGTCTGATTGTTCCAGCAGCAGCTTGTGATACAGTGTTACGTATGCCACTCAATGCGATCTCCAAGTGGTCTGAGACGGCATGTGCTCTTTAACAGTTGGTGTGTATTTCACAGCTTTAAGTGGATCCTTGGTGAGACACTGGACATTGCTAGTTTGCAAGGGTTTCACATGCCAGCAACTCTCCACCTTTCTCCCTGGTGCCAGGCAGTCAGACCTGGTGGTTGGAACAGAGGTTGACGCCGGGTGGTCAGAGTCCATGGACAAGCCAAATCAATACCATAGCTGGAGTCCAGATGCAGGCCAAGGTCAGAGCTGGGGTCAGGAGGTGGATGCAGGGCGGAGCAGGTCAGTAACCGGCCTGGAGCAAGATCAGGGTAGGATGTGGGCAAGGCTGGAACAGGGATCAGGCCAGGAACAGGAACTGGATCTGGAGCAGGCTGGGAGTGTAGAGTGTCTGCTTCACAGTGAGGCCACAGGAGGGGTCCTGGCTGGGTAGTGCTGTTGCATAGACTAACTTGCAACTCTGGTGCTGGGGAAATATCTGAGTCTGGGGGTCAGCTGACCCAGGCTCTGCTCAGGGATAGGCTGCTGCTGCAGACAGAATCTTAATCTTACTCAATAATACTGGTGGATTTCAACAATCCTCATATTTACTAGGTATATGTCACTTCAGGATGGGATGCAGACATAAAGTTTTTGACATCATAAATGTCTGCTTGGAGCAGCTAGTCCTGGAACTCACAAGAGGAGAGGCAATTCTTGATTTAGTCCTAAGTGTAGCACAAGATTTGGTCCAAGAGGGGAATATAGCTGAATCTCTTGGTAATAGTGACCATAATGTAGTTAAATTTAATATTCTTATGGGGTGGGGGGGGGGGAACACCAAAGAAACCCATCACAAGAGCATTTAATTTTAGAAAGTGGAACTACATGAAAATGAGGAAGTTAATCAAATGGAAATTAAAAGGTGCAGTCCCAAAGATGAAATGTCTGCAAGTTGCATGGAAACTTTTAAAAAACACTATAACAGAGGTTCAAATTAAATGTATACCCCAAAATAATAAAAAAAACAACCATAGTAAGAGAACTAAAAATGTGTCACTATGGCTAACCAGCAAATTAAAAGAAGCAGTTAGAGTAAAAAAGGCATCCTATAAAAACTGGAAGTTAAATCATGCTGAGGAAAATAGAAAGGAGCATAAATTCTGGGAAGTTAAGTGAAAAAGTATAATTAGGAAGGCCAAAAAAGAATTTGAAGAGCAACTAGCCAAAGACTCGAAATGTAACAGCAATTTTCTTTTGAAGTACATCAAAAGCAGGAATCCTGCCAAATAATCAGTGGGGCCACTGGATGATTAAGGTGCTAATGGAGCACTCAAGAAAGACAAGGCCATTGTGGAGAAACTAAATGAATTCTTTACATCAGTCTTCACTGCAGAGGATGTGAGGGGGATCCCCACACTTGAGTCATTCTGTTTAGGTGAGAAATCTGAGGAACTGTCCCAGATTCAGGTGTCATTAGAAGAGGTTTTGGAACAAAATGATATTCACCCAAGAGTTTTGTAGGAACTCAAATATGAAATTACATAACTGTGGTATGTAACCTGTCATTTAAATCAGATGCCTCTGTATCAGATGACTGGAGGATAGCTAACATGACACCAAATTTTTAAAAAGGCTCCAGAGATGATCCTGGTAATTATAGGCCAGTAAGCCTAACTTCAGTACCAGGCAAATTGATTGAAACTATAGTAAAGAACAGAATGATCAGACACATAGATAAACATAATTTATGGGGAAGAGTCAACATGGCTTTTGCAAAGAGAAATCATGCCTCACCAATCTATTAGAATTCTTTGAGGGGGTCAACAAAGATGTGGACAAGGGTATAGCATACTTAGGCTTTCAGAAAGCCTTTGACAAGATCCCTCACCAAAGGCTGTTAAGCAAAATAAGCAGTAATGGGATGAGAAGGTCTCATGGCTCATTAACTGGTTAAAAGATAGGAAACAAAGGGTAGGAATAAATGGTCAGTTTTCAGAATGGAGAGAGGTGAATAGTGGTGTCCTCCAGGGATCTATACTAGCATCAGTGCTATTCAGCATATTCATAAATGATCTGGAAAAAGGAGTAAATGCTGTTTTGCCAAAATTTGCAGATGATACAAAATTACTCAAGAGAGTTAAGTCCAAAGCAGACTGTGAAGAGCTACAAAGGGATCTCACAAAACTGGGTGACTGGGCAACAAAATGGCAGATGAAATTCAACGTTGATAAATGCAAAGTCATGCACGTTGGAAAACCTAATCCCAGCTATACATATAAAATGATGGGGTCTAAATTAGCTGTTATCACTAAAGAAAGAGACCTTGGAGACACTGCGGATAGTTCTCTGAAAACATTCACTTAATGTGCAGCAGCAGCCAAAAAGGCTAACAGAGTGTTGGGAACTGTTAGGAAAAGGATAGATAATAAGACAGAAAATATCATAAGGCCACTATATAAATCCATGGTACGCTCCCATCTTGAATACTACCTGAAGTTCTGGTTGTTACACCTCAAAAAAGAAATGTTACAATTAAAAAAAAAAACCAGTGAGGGGGAACAAAAATGATTAGGGGTATGGAACAGCATCCGTATGAGGAGAGTGTAAAAAGACTGTGAGTTTTCAGCTTGGAAAAGAGACAATTAGGGGATATGACAGAGGTGTATAAAATCATGAACAGTATGGAGAAAGTAAATAAGGAAATGTTATTTACTCCTTTACATAACACAAGACCCAAAGGTCAGCCAATGACATTAATAAGCAGCAGGTTTAAAACAAACAAAAGGAAATATTTCTTCACACGACGCACAGTTAACCTGTGGAACCCTTTACCACGGGATGTTGTGATGGTCAAAGGCCAAGACTATAACATGGTTAAAAAAAGAACTAGATAAGTTCCTGGAGGACAGAAAGAAATTTGATGTCTATTGTAACAGGAAATTAAAGTTTTTTTTTTTACATGGTTTAAGCAAGATGTGGGGGGGGGTTGTGGTAAAAATTATGTCTGAATTCAGTTTATATATATATATTAATTCAGGGGTTCTCAACCTTTTTCTTTCTAAGGCCTCCCTAACATGCTATAAAATCTCCACGGCCCACCTGTGCCACCACAACTGGTTTTCTGCATATAAAAGGCTGGTGTTAGGGGGTAGCAAGCAGGGCAACTGCCTGGGGCTCCACACCACAGGAGCCCCCATGAAGCCACATTGCTCAGGCTTTGGCTTCAGCCCCAGGTGGTGAGGTTAGGTCCTGGGCTTCAGCCCCACGCAGCGGGACTTTGGCTTTCTGCCGAGGGCCCCAGTGAATCTAATGCTGGCCCTACTTGGCGGACCCCTGAAACCTGCTCATAGCCCCTGCGGGCCCCGGACCCCTGGTTGAGAACCACTGTATTAACTGACCCCTCCCCTGCTTTTTTTTAGTACCATGGGGGAATCTGTCTCTCTTGAAGGATTTGAGGGGACTAAGGTTTTGCAGGGTGGTAGTGGGATAAAAATGCACAAACCAATGAGGGAGCAGGTGGGAATGGGTATTGTGAGGTGGGATGGGATGGGAGTGGGATTTAAAAAAATAGACCTACGCAGGGCTCTAGCCTCTACCACTTGAACATACTTTCCTTCTCTCTGTCACTTGTGGGCAGAAGATCTCTCTTAGCTGTCAGCTGTAGAGAGCCCCAGCTGCATGAAGCCCAAAGGACCTGCAGTATCTCTGACTGGATGTCCCCAAACTGAGTAATTGCTTGTTTTTTCTGAAAATTGTAGCCATACTGCCCACTCCTGCTCCCACTCCCACTGATGTCAGTGGCAAAGCTGCCCCCTCTTTTGACCTCCGGGAGCTGCAGGTGAAGTTTACTAACAGCATTGCGGGTTAAATCCACCTCCCCTAGGTGGCGGTTTAGAACAGGTTAGCTAACTTGGTTATTAGCACATTATCAACCCTATTTTGCATCAAATGAAGGCAAAGACAGTAATGGCTAAAGCCAGATTAGCCCTCTCTCATTTCCAAGTTTGCACAACCCCTCAAAGCTAGTGCACCAAGCCCAGGGGGGAAAGCTGCTAGTGGTGCCTTTTAAGCTTGGAAACCTGAGCTTAGTTTAGCTTCCATTTGTCTCTGGGTTTGGGAAACTGCAGGGAGCTGCGGCTGGAAGGGGGATTGGGCAAATACAGTATCGTCTATTGAAGTGTCAGACGGATTCTGCACAGCCAGGTTGCCTGTTCCCTGGCCAGCCAGAAAGGAAAGCCCTTGACAGCTTTCTTCACTTTTCCTTTCTTATTTGTAATGTCCTTTCTCCTACCCTTTGGTGTGTCAGTGGGCAGTCTCTGGCTGCTGTGCCCTTGATGCATGTTGGCTTTCCCTTCCTAGATCTATATCGAGCTAGATTTGCGCTACCAGCCTCCTGATGGCTCAGCGGGTACATGGCTTGAAGAGGATTTTGTCTACCAGATGAAAGACAGGTACTGATAATAATGGAAGAGGAAAAAATCAGGCCACTTCTGCACTTCCATCCTTGTTCCCTTAGGGCCTGTCTGCAGTGGCTTTTTACAGTGTTAGTGGGATGGTTTGAGACAGATTGCCTGGTCAGATGGAACTGTTTTAGCTGTGAGTAAGATCAGTGCAGGAGTCCAGCCTACTCACCTGGACATGGGATTGCAAATCACTTGGCAGGCATGGGGTAGGTGTCAGCATCCAACAGAGCTGCAGCCTTGTCTTTACCAACACTGGGTGGATAGCCTGCACTTCCCTCCAGAGATGGCTGGTCTGTGCTGCCCTGCAGAAGACCATGCAAGTAGGAAAGGCACTAGTTAAAGTGAGACGGGATGAAGCTGTGCACAGTGTTACAGCAAAGACAGGGGTAAGTAATTACTGTGTGAGATGGCACACAGACTGGCAATGTGGTGTGGGTGCAGCGGAGTCAGAAGGGGAAGTTATCATGGCTGCCCTTGCTCTGAAATTCTGACCTGAGGAGCTCAGAGGTTACAGTGGTGGGTGTTGGGTAAGGAGATGGCCAGATAGTGATGCTGTGCAGAGTCTGAGCAGTCTCTGCAATGAAAATAAAGGCCTTACAACAGGGAGCTGTTCAGTTAAAGCGAACGCAGACTCAGAAGCTTGTGTTTGGTGAACTGCAGTAATGAGCTTGCTGTTTTGACGAGTGTTTCTGTGTCTTGCAGCTCCGAGTTAATTATCCGCAACGTTGGATTCGAGGAGCTGCAGTAAGTAGCCTGTGCCCTCTCGGAGCAATGCGAAGATGCTGGGGATTGGAGAAGCAGTGCTTCCTTGATCTACTCCCTGCTCTTGCCTGGGCAGTCTCACACGAGGCTGACAAGTATGTATGTGTTTCCAGGCCAGCTGACGTGAAGCAAGCTCATGAGCTGGATAAGAAGGCCACGGCACTGGGCAGGAAGCTGGTGAAGGGCCTAGAGACTGACGAGGAGGAGGAGGAGTATGATGATGAATCTGATATGGAGTTCTTGGGCATCGTCTTCAGCCCTGTCAAGAGGTACCTGGCACATGCTCCTCTTCTTTCCCCCAGTGCTCTGCAGGACTTTTTGCTTGGTGAAGATGTGTGTCTCTTCACACAGCTAGGCCCGGGGTCCATCCCTGCTGGGCTGGGGTACGGTGAGGCACCGAGTCTTACCCACAGGGCCCTGGGGGTTCGTCTAGCCTTGTTTACCCTGCCTACAGCCTGTGGCTTTGTGTGAAGCCAGGCTGTGGTGTTTCTGCTCTCCAGTAGCAGGACGTGATGGTGCTCTTGGGGAAATGTGGCCTCTTCATGGAGCCTTCACCCTCGCTGACCCACCTATAGAGGGAGTTTGCTTGGAATTGCTGGGCTGTCTGGGAGGAGCGTTTGGAGTTTCCTTTTCCCTTGCTCATGTCTTGGCTGATTGGCCCTTGGTCTCCAGCCATTACAGTTCCCTGTAAGTGTAATTGTGTTATCAGTGCCAGTGGGTAATGAAGCTAACTTCTGCATATGTGCAGGCTGTGGCTCAAGTAAGTTAAAGGAGGGTTTTGCTGAGAGGCCCACTCAGCTGGTTTGTTTCCCTTGCAGCCGTTCCAGACGCCTCTGCAAGTGGGACCTGTTTGCCACTCCTAGACCGCAAAGCTTCCAGGTATTGTACTAAACAATCCCCCTGCAAGTCAGGTGCCTCAGCATCCCTGCCCCAAGCCAGGCCTGCTACAGTCAGGGCAGCTAACTGCCAGGCTAGTGTCTCCCTTCAATGTCTAACAGACAGGCAGGCCCCTCCTCCCTCTCCAAGGAACAGTCTGGTGGTTCCTTTTCACCACATCCCTGCTTTCTATTCATCGTTAATCACATACTGGCCTCAGCAGAGCTCTTCTTTCCTTATATAAGCTCTTAAACTCCTACATTCCCAACTCCGCTGGCCGGGCCTAGATGGATGTTGATATTTCCTTTCATTGCTGATGGTGTTCCTCCATGCGGCAGCTGAGAGTCTGTGTGAACATTCTGCACAGGATGGAACTGGTTCCAGAGTGCATCGTTTGAACAGTGTGAGCCAGGATTCTTACTGGGCCATAAAGTGAGATATGAGTTTAAGGGAGATTAGAAACTGCGAACCCAGTATGGGGAGGGCCATCAGCCTCTTGCTGTCTCAGCTGTTAAACAGCGCCCTGTAGTCTAATAGTAACAGCAGTAACAGTGCTTCTGTAGCTCTTTGCATCCTCCAAGTGCAGTGCAGATATTAACGGGCCCTCATTGCCCACCTGGGAGGTGTTATCATTCCCATTTTAGGGACGAGCAAATAGATACATGGAGATGCCGCTGTATCCCAGCAATGAACATGGCCCCAGGAGGTTACGCAGCTGGCCTGAGCCCTACTGCCACTCAGTAGCAGATTTGTGACTCCCAGGCCAGCTTGATCATACGGCCTCTCTCTGAGTGTAATCTCTGCTGCAGGGGGAGTGTCCATTCAGGCCGTAAATGTTTCAGTTCTCTTACCACTGGCTATTTTTTTAGTGTTTGTCTGGACGCTGTAGTGAACATATAGAATATTAGGGGGCAAATGCTCTGTCACGCATCAGTGGAAAGGTAACTTGGATTGTAGTAAAGTCTTTGATTTCCTATTTGTCCCACTCCTCCTGAGCATGCCGTCACCTGTTTAAGGTGGGAAGAGATGCTAATGACAGCAGGGCATTTTAAAAAGCAGCGGAGAAAGGCCGGGGGCTAACGGGCAGGCTGTGTCTCTGGAATAGCTGGCTGCAGAAAGGAAACAGGCAAGCTTTCCTCTCATTGGAGGCACTCCCAGCTGCTCCGAAAGGACCTGTCTATGGATTCCTTTCCCATGTTTCCACAGATTGGGATCAATGTCATTGAAGCCCAGAAGCTGGTGGGGGTGAACATTGACCCCTTTGTGGTGGTGAAAGTTGGAGAAGAGAAGAGGCACACGGCAACACAAAAGTCAACAAACTGCCCCTTTTACAATGAGGTACGTGGCATGGGCCAGGGATCCCATTGGCAGAGTGTCCAGAGCCCCCTGCACAGGTCATGGTGCAAGGAAGGGACCAGGAACACTGCAGTGTGGCTGAGAGCTGGCTCCCAACCAGTGTCACGTGGAGCGCACAGCACTGCTCACCCCCAACCAGTGTCACCGGAGCGCACAGCACTGCTCACCCCCAACCAGTGTCACGTGGTGCACACAGCACTGCTCACCCCCAACTAGTGTCACGCGGCGTGCACAGCACTGCTTGCCCCTAGCCAGTGTCACCGGAGCGCACAGCACTGCTCACCCCCAACCAGTGTCATGAGGCACGCACAGCACTGCTCGCCCCCAGCCAGTGTCACCAGAGCGCACAGCACTGCTCGCCCCCAGCCAGTGTCACCAGAGCGCACAGCACTGCTCACCCCCGACCAGTGTCACTGGAGTGCACAGCACTTCTCACCCCCAACTAGTGTCATGCGGCACTCACAGCACTGCTTACCCCCAACCAGTGTCACGTGGCACTCACAGCGCTGCTCCCCTCTCAGCCAGTGTCACACAGCGCACACAGCACTGCTCACCCCCAACCAATATCACACGGTGCGCACAGCACTGTTCACCCCCAACCAATGTCATGCGGCGTGCACAGCACTGCTTACCCCCCCAACCAGTGTCACTGGAGCACACAGCACTGCTCACCCCCAACTAGTGTCACGCGGAGCGCACAGCACTGCTCACTCCCAACCAGTGTCACGCGGAGCGCACAGCACTGCTCTCCCCCAACCAGTGTCTTGCGGCGCACACAGCACTGTTCACCCCCAACCAGTGTCTTGCGGCGCACACAGCACTGCTTACCCCCAGCCAGTGTCACCAGAGTGCACAGCACTGCTCACCCCCAATCAGTGTCACGAGGCACGCACTGCACAGCTCACCCCCAGCCAGTGTCACCGGAGCGCACAGCACTGCTCACCCCTAACCAGTGTCACTGGAGTGCACAGCACTGCTCATCCCCAACTAGTGTCATGCTGTGCGCACAGCACTGCTTACCCCCAAGCAATGTCACGTGGTGTGCACAGCACTCCTCACCCGCAACCAGTGTCATGTGGCGTGCACAGCACTGCTTACCACCCCCAGCAAGTGTCACATGGCACGCACAGCACTGCTTACCCCCAATCAATGTCTTGTGGCGCGCACAGCACTGCTCACCCCCAACCAGTGTCACATGGCATGCACAGCACTGCTTATCTGCCCCAGCCAGTGTCACGCGGAGTGCACAGCACTGCTCACACCCAACCAGTGTCACCGGAGCGCACAGCACTGCTCACCCCTAACCAGTGTCACTGGAGCGCACAGCACTGCTCATCCCCAACTAGTGTCATGCTGTGCGCACAGCACTACTTACCCCCAACCAGTGTCATGCAGCGCGCACAGCACTGTTTACCCCAACCAGTATCACTGGAGCGCACAGCACTGCTTGTTACGTGAAGCACCCAGTATTGCTTACACCCAACCAGTGTCACTGGAGAGCACAGCACTGCTTGTTACGTGGAACACGCAGTATTGCTTACACCCAACCAGTGTCACACAGAGTGCACAGCACTTCCACAGGTGCTGAGCCTCATTCAAGTCACACATGACATGGCTGTGTCCAGGGAGAGGGGCTCTCGGGGTTGCGATGGGAACACTTTGCTCAGTTTTCTCTCTCTCTTCTCTTGCAGTATTTTATGTTTGAATTCCATGAGCCAAGGGAAGTTTTATTTCACAGACTCATAGAGATTTCCGTAAGTATGCCCTGCTGCCCACACTCTTTTGGGTCACATTGGCAAGAATCTGTCTAATGGCAATAACTGAGATGCTGCGCTGAGGTGCCGAGTGTGTACATGTGTGTTTGTTTATGGCAGCACCTTCCACCTGGAGATTGTCAGGCTCTTGCACAAAGTTAGGGCACCAGTATTGCCCCCATTTTACAGGTGGGGAAACTGAGTCACAGACATGTTAAAGGACCTGTCCAGCATCACACAGCAAGTCAGTGGAAGAGTTGGGAATAAATCTCAAGGGGTCTGACTCTCATCCCTTACTTTAGCCAGTAGACAAAGCTGCCTTCCTTGTAGGTAACACAAGCTACATGTGTAGCTATAGGGCCTGATCCAAAGCCCATGGTAGTCAATAGCAGTCTGTAACCCAGTTTCACATCTCGTGTGTTGTTAGACAAGCACCTTCAGCAGCCCAGGCAGAGCAGCATTGGTACTGTTGTTGCTTTTTTAGCCATATATAGCAAGTGTGCCCTCTTACATGTTAGTGCTGATTGGGCCACAGCATCTGACCGTGTCAATACCCTAGCTGCACACAGCTTGTCAGTCTCCCGTTTTCATAACAGGGTTACATCTGCTTGGCAAATGCACAGTTGTAATTTTATACCAACCGTCAAGCTATTTCAGTACAACTGTTCATAGGGGTCCCCTGACCCTCCAGCTGAGATGGAGAGCCCAGGGAGAGTTCTTCCCCAGCCTTGATTGAGCCCCCAAGGAAGAACCAAGCACCCCTTCCTCACAGTAAAACATCAGGAGAAATGTGCCCAGATTCTTCCCCCAAGTTTATTTTTCCACTTCCGGCTCACTTACTTGGAGGGAAGTTGTCTGCAGTGTAGTTGTAGCCGTATCGGCCCCAGGATATTAGACAAGGAGGGTGAGGTAATAGCTTTTATTGGACCAACTTCTGTTGGGGAAAGACAAGCTGTCAAGCCACACAGAGCTCTTCCTCCGGTCCAGTCCGGTAACGGGGCACTCTGCCTTGAATGGGCCCTAGAATATGAGCTAACTATGCTAAACAACCTGTTCCACCTGGCATTTAGCTGTGACACTCTGAGAACCTTTCCCAGACCTGAGGAAGAGCTTATAAAAGATATTACCTCACCCACTCTGTCTCTTGGAGAGGAGTTGGCATTTTGTAGTGGTTTTTCTCCCCCTAGTAGGGGCATGAGCTGCCCTCAGTCTCATCAGATGGAGATTGAAGCCAGTGGCACCCCAGGAATGGTTCTCATTTCCTGTCCCCTGGCCTGCAGAGGGGTGTAACATGCTGGTGGGAGGGAGGGGCTTTCTGACTTGGCAGCCCTTGCATGTGTATAAATGCCAGCGCAAGGGGAAGGCAGGGCAGAATCAGGCCCTTTAAAGACTCTGAAGCCTGAGGCTCAGAAGACTCACCTGAGGCTCTTTATAATAAGAGGGTTAAATGCAGCACCTGTTTGTTCAAATGTAGGCCAGAGCTCAGAGATTCTGGTTCTTCTTCTACTGCAGCCTGTCACCCTCCACCTGTGGCCCAGCACAGTACCCTTCCCTGCAGGAATGTGCCCAGCCCTGGCACAAAGGAGAGGCCAGCCTGGCTTGGCACCGGATTGATGCCATCCCAGCTCAGGCCTCCTCTTAGGCATGGATTAGGAGCTTGGCTCAGTTCAGTCCAGGCCTTGGCAGGAATGCAGTCAGTTCAGGCACATGAAAAGTCAACTTGGGCCTCACTGGGCTTGCAGTGTGTTGGGGAAGTCAGCCTGGGCCTGTGCATGAGAGAGAGGTTGGCACATTTCAGGCCTCAGGCGGGTCTGGGCACATGCAGCATCTTGTCCAGGGCTCAAGGGAGAAGTCAGTTTGGCTCAGGCCTTGGCCTGGACTCCTTGGATGATTGGTCTGGTGTGAGCCTTGGCGCAGGGGAGAGTCAGTTTGGGCATGAGGGAGAGGTTGGCTGGCTGAGGCCTTTGCTCCAGCCCAGTGGGGAGACTGGCCTAATGTCTGGGGGAGGTCACCAAGCTTCTGGGCTGCATGTGTTTCACCTGTTCTGTGCCACCGACAAGTGTGCAGCCATCTGTGCTAATGAAGGCTCATCCTGCTGAGCGGAGCTCTGCCTGAGGGATCCTCCTGCTCATAGCAGCCCATCCCCTCTGCTCATTCCTCTCTGAGTAGCTGCGCTCTGCCCTGTTGACAGTTGTGCCTTTCAGCAGCAGAATGGAATTTGTTTCTTATGTGCAGGTTTTTCATTCAAAGAAGATCCCGTTCCTGGGAACACGCATAGGAACATTCAAAATCGACACAGAGACTGTATACAGCCAGCCAGGTACAGTGTGCAGAGCCTTGGGGCTGCTGCTCTCGCTTCCCTGTTTTATCCTTCCATGTTGTTTCAGTGGCACCATTTCAGAGTTTTTGGGGGGAGGGGCAACTTTAACCATGATTCCAGGGGCTACTTGGGCACCTGAAAACGCTTGCTGTTTTGCAGATAATAACTTAGGAATTATCCGACATCAGCACTGTATCTAATTTCCATATAAAGGAAGAAAAATAAAATAAATATTAGACCCACTCAGCTCTAATACTAACATGTTCTGACATCTTGTGTCTATTCACCTAAGGAACACTGGTTAGGTTTAAAATTTTCCTGCATATTTTTACTTTGTTACTAACTCTTGAATATAACGACTGAAACAATTGTAGAGCAGTCTAGATTACTCTCTATCACTTTTTTGCAGTTCACCAAAAGGTTGGACCAGATCATTTAACTTTTGGAAACATCCTACTAGGCCAAGGCCTTGGGAGTTTATGCTGCACCTGCCTGGGGCTCTAAGAGTGTTACCCCACCACAAACAGTAGACTAGAAACTGACCTTAAACAAGAGTGAAACTGACGCTTTCAGGTCACTTTCACAGTCTTGCCAACCCCATATGTTCAAAAATCATGAATCAGGCTCACCAAAAATCATGAGACTGGCTTTAAAATGAGATTATGTAAAAATAATAGCTTTGGGGTTCTTTTTATTTGCCTTCTGCTTTTTGAGCCTTTAGGGTGCACTGGATCACATTTTGAAGCTTTCTTCACAGCCATGAGGGCTAGAAACTTCATTTTTATTCAAGCCTCAAATCATCACACATCCACTTCACTCCAAGAGTGGGGCTTTAAGGAAAACAATAATTATCTTGAGACTCAGGACAAAATCATGAGAGTTGGCAACACTGCTTTCACTTCTGTTTAAGGGCTAGTTACTTTCCAGAAGGCTCTTAACACAACACTCCAGTGACTGAGTTCCAGTTCTCTCAGGAGAATATTTAAAACCAAACACCAAGAAAATTCCATATTTTAAAGTTGAGAGAAAAATTGAGACATCTAAGGTTTATCAGGGCCACTGCGGGCAGGAAAGGAAAATAAAGAGGCACAGGAGCTCTGGGCAGCTCTTCCTCTAGAAAGAAAGTTGGAGAGTCAAATCTTCTAGTCTTTAATTAAGTAAAACTTCCATTCCCATCAGTGTCTCCTCTCACAGATATTAACATGTGCTTCACATAGGTGCCCACTGCCTGGGTGCTCCAGCCCTGGAACATCCATGGGGGGAAAATGGTGGGTGCTGAGCACCCAACGGCAGTCCCTCTATCATCTCCCCCTCCAGCCCCCCAGTGTTTGCCACCCACCAGCTGGCCCCGCTGATCAGCACCTACCCCTGCCTCCTGCCCACCACAGTCAGCTGTTTCGCAGCATGCAGGAAGCTTTGGGACAGAGAGGGAGGAGCGAGGGTGCAGCATGCAGAGGAGAGTGGGCGGGAAGAGGTGGGGTGGAGGGTGGAGCAGTGGTGGGAAGAGGTGGGGCAGGGATGGGGCCTTGGAGGAAGGGATGGAGTGGGGACAGGGCCTGTGGTGGACCACCCCCCAGCACATTGGGAAGTTGGTGCCTTTGACACTTCATACTTAAATATCCGAGCCATCTTATTCAGGCTTACCCATCTTGTATGCATTGGCTCAGGGACTACATTTTCTGGCATATTCTGAACAGTGCTGAGTGCGCAGAAGGTGTCCAGTGAATAATCCAATTCATGATAATAATGGTCACATTTATGGGCTCTGTCAATGCCATTTCGGTTCTTAGTTCTGGAATTGGCCTGAATACAGATGAAACCCCAAGAATTTGTTATAAACACATCTGTTACTCATATGACACTTTCTCATTCCTTCCATTTCTCAAACTCAGAACAAAAAATGACAAAACAAAATGGTTTTCAGTTAAAATCTAAAATTGCACTGCAGCTGTTGTTCTACAGCCCAGTGTGGGCAGAACCTGCCACCCCTTGGGAGTTAAGAAATCTCCTTTCATCTGTCTCCATTCTCTCTCGTTCTTCATTCTTCCTGACCTCTGTGCTTCTTTTCATGCTGTCAACCATGACATCCTTCCCAGTCGCTGGGACCATTTCCTGGAGTCTCAGAGAACTGGCCGCTTTGGTTTGCTCCCATCTATCAGAGTCCTCTTTTTTGGAGCACACAGCAGAGAGAAAGGCTGGTCCAGTGGATAGGGAGCTAACCCTGAGACACCTAGCCTCTACTCTCCACCTCCCTCTGCCACCCATGGATTTCCTGTATGACCTCAGACCAGTACTTTAGGGACAGAGTTTCAAAGGTTTTTAGGCACCCAAAGATGCGGCTAGGCATCCAGTGGGATTTACAAAGCACCTAATCTTCTAGATGCTTTTGAAAATCCCAGTAGGTGCCTAAATACCTTTGAAAATATGGCTGTTAGTCTGTGTGTCCCTCAGTGCCCCATCTGTACAGTGGAGATAAGAGCCCTGCCCTACCTCACCGAGGGGCTGTGTTGGAGAAATAGGTTAGACCTTGTGAGCTGCTCAGATACTATGGTGATGGGGCAACATAAGTACCACAGGTAGAGTGGGAACTTCTCTCCACCACTGCTATCCCTTCCCTGGGTTTTATCCCCTTCTTTTCACCTATGCCCCTCTTACCTTCCTCTTTTCTGAATGTAAACTTGGCTCAGAGGGCTTTGTTATATTTCTTTTGAGTCCTCTGCAGACTCAGAGGGTGGAGGGGTTTCTTCAACACTCATAGAATCATAGAAGATTAGGGTTGGAAGATCCCTCAGGAAGTCATTTAGTCCAACCCCCTGCTCAAAGCAGGACCAACTCCAAGTAAATCACCCAGCCAGGACTTTGTCAAGCCGGGCCTTAAAAATCTCTAAGGATGGAGATTCCATCACCTCCCTAGGTAACCCATTCCAGCGCTTCACCACCCTCCTAGTGAAATAGTGTTTCCTAATATCCAACCTAGACTTCCCCACTGCGACTTGAGACCAATGCTCCTTGTTCTGTCATCTGCTACCACTGAGAACAGCTGAGCTCCATCCTCTTTGGAACTCCCCTTCAGGTAGTTGAAGGCTGCTATCTAATCCCACTTCACTCTTCTCTTCTGCAGACTAAATAAGCCCAGTTCCTTCAGCCTTTCCTCATAAGTCATGTGCCTCAGCCCCCTAATCATTTTTGTTGCCCTCCGCTGGACTCTTTCTAATTTGTCCACATCCTTTCTGTAGTGGAGGGCCCAAAACTGGATGCAGTACTGCAGATGTGGCTTCACCAGTGCCGAATAGAGGAGAATAATCACCTCTCCCTCCAGCTTAGTGTCATCTGTGAACTTGCTGAGGGTGCAATCCATCCCATCATCCAGATCATTAATGAAAATGTTGAATAAAACCAGCCCCAGGACTGCTCCCTGGGGCACTCTGATTGATACTGGCTGTCAACTGGACATAGAGCCATTGATCACTACCCGTTGAGCCTGATGATCTAGCCAGATTTCTATCCACCCTATAGTCCCTTTATCCAACCCATACTTCTTTAACTTGCTGGCAAGAGTACTGTGGGAAAGTATCAAAAGCTTTGCTAAAGTCAAGATATATCACGTCCACTGCTTTCCACATATCCACAGAGCCAGTTATCTCATCATATCACCCTGTGCAGTGGGATTCCTGTTTTACAGGTTCATCTAAAGACCTTCAGATCCTTAATTTAATTACCAGCCTTTTCTTATCTTAGTCACCTTGCCTCTGTTTGTAAACAAAACACTGACACCCTGCTCCAGGGGCACAAGCTGGGAGAAGCACCTCCCTGCAGAACTCACATTCCACACTAATATGGTGCAGTTAAGAGCTCTACCTGGGAGCCCACGTCCTGTATAAAACTCAGGCGAGGGGGCGGGAGTCGCCTTACCCCCGTTAAATGGTGTCCCTGCATTATTTGCTCAGGCGCTTTCACGTACACTCACCTCTCTTTAGGAATGGGGACCCCATGCTAACTCAATATCCAGCACCCCTTCCCCTCACCACCATGCTACTGCACAAGCAGGCCCCTGTGATAAGCAAAAACCTGTCCAGTGCAGAGGTCTTTGATATGGGATAAAGAAATAAAAAGTAGGGCTGTCAAGTGATTAAAAAAATTAATCGTGATTAATCGTGCTGTTAAACAATAATAGAATATCATTTATTTAAATATTTTTGGATATTTTCTACTTTTTGAAATATATTGATTTCAGTAACAACACAGAATACAAAGTGTACAGTGCTGACTTTATATTTATTTTTATTACAAGTATTTGCACTGTAAAAAACAAAAGAAATAGTATTTTTCAATTCATCTAAGTACTGTAGTGCAATCTCTTTAACATGAAAGCTGAACTTAGAAATGTAGAATTATGTACAAAAAAACCTGCATTCAAAAATAAAACAATGTAAAACTTTAGAGCCTGCAAGTCCCTCAGTCCTACTTCTTGTTCAGCCAATCGCTCAGACAAACAACTTTGTTTATGTTTGCAGGAGATAATGCTGCTCGCTTTTTGTTCACAATGTCACCTGAAAGTGAGAACAGGTGTTCGCATGGCACTGTTGTAGCTGGCATCAAAAGATATTTAAATACCAGATGCGCTAAAGATTCATATGTCCCTTCATGTTTCAACCACCACTCCAGGGGACATGTGTCCATGCTGATGATGGGTTCTGCTTGATAATCCAAAGCAGTGCAGACCAGCTCACGTTCATTTTCATCATCTGAGTCAGATGCCATTAGCAAAAGGTTGATTTTCTTTTTTGGTGGTTTGCGTTCTGTAGTTTCCACATCAGAGTGTTGTTCTTTCAAGACTTCTGAAAGCATGCTCCACACCTGTCCCTCTCAAATTTTGGAAGGCACTTCACATTCTTAAATCTTGGGTCTTGGAAATTTCTCATTGGTTCCTTCTTTGAGTTTTGTCAAATCTACAGTGAAAGTGTTCCTAAAACGAACAACATGTGCTGGGTCATCATCCAAGACTGCTATTACATGAAATATATGGCAGAATGTGGGTAAAACAGAACAGGGGACATACAATTCTCCCCCAAGGTGTTCAGTCACAAATTTAATTAATGAATTATTTTTTTTAAAAAGTGTCATTAGTATGGAAGCATGTCTTTTGGAATGGTGGCCGATGCATGAAAGAGCATACGAATGTTTAGCATATCTGGCATGTAAATACCTTGCAATGCTGGCTACACAAGTGCCATGCGAATACCTGTTCTCACTTTCTTGTGATTTTGTAAATAAGAAATGGACAGCGTTATCTCCCATAAATGTAAACAAACTTATTTGTCTTAGCGATTGGTTGAACAAGAAGTAGGATTGAATGAACTTGTAGGCTTTAAAGTTTTACATTGTTTTCTTTTTGAGTGCAGTTATGTAACAAAAAAATCTACATTTGTAAGTTGCATCTTCACAATAAAGAGATTGCACTACAGTACGTCTTTGAGGTGAACTCGGCCTTCTGGCTAAGAGGGGTGAAAACATTATTGTCATGTTTACAGTACAAATATTTGTAATAAAAATAATAATATAAAGTGAGCGCTGTACAGGTTGTATTCTGTGCTGTAATAGAAATCAATATTAGAAAATGTAGAAAAACATCCAAAATATTTACTAAATTTCAATTGGGATTCTACTGTTTAATAGTGCGATTAAAACTGTGATTAATTGGGATTAATTTTTATGAGTTAATCATGTGAGTTAACTGCGATTAATCAACAGACCTAATAAAAAGCCAACAAACCAGTTCCATCTTGTCTTTGCCCCTGTGGCCAGTGCACAATTATACTTTCATGCTTATTCTATGAGACTTTGTCCCACCCAAATGTAAAAATCCCAAGCAAGGGGGTTCTGCCATTTTCCCGAGAAGCTACTGCACAGTCTCAAAGGGATTCTGGGCCTGATCCTTGGCTGGTGTTAATCTGTGTAGCTCTGTTGAATACACTGGAACTACAGTGAGTTACAGTGGGAGAACTGGCCTGAGAATGTCACAGGCAGAGGTACCGACTCAGCACCCACTGGCAGCTCCTCGCCCTGCCCCCCTACTCCAGCTTGCCGCCACGTCCTGCTTCTCCCCCCTCCCTCCCAGTGCTTGCGCCATGAAACAGCTGATTCGTGGGGCAGGGAGCAGGGGGAGGGGAAATGCGGCCCGCTGAGGGAAGAGGCGGGACTGGGGCGGGGATTTGAGGAAGGGATCCAATAGGATCAGGGAGGGGGCGGAGTTAGGGCAGGGACTTTGGAAATGGGGTTGGAATGGGGCTGGGGCAAGGTTGGGGAAAGGGTGGAGTCGGGGTGGGGAAAGGGGCAGGGGGTGTGGGCACCCACTGGCACCAGAGAAAGTTGGTGCCTATGGTCACAGGAGTGGGTGGGTGAGGTTCTGTGGCCTGCTATGTGCAGGACATCAGACTAGATGATCATGATGGTTCCTTCTGACCTTAAAGTCTGTGAGCCAGTGAACCAGTTGGGGTTTTCCCAGGGCACTGGTTCAAGCACAGTAGGGTCTCTGATTTCAGAAGTGCAGAGCCAGAGTTTCTTGGAGAACTGACAGTGGTGTGATTAGGAATTCACAGCTCAGAGTCCCTGTCCTTATCTCTTTAGATCACAGGTTCTTTCAGAAGTGGGCTGTTATCAATGACCCGAAAGACACCAGGGCAGGAGTGAAAGGCTTTGTGAAGTGTAACATTTCTGTCTTTGCACGAGGTGATATAATGGGGTCTCTTCCCACTTCCTCTAGCAGCCAGAATGAAGACATTGAAAAGTAAGTATGTGTGCTGCAAAATTTTTGGGCAATCATTGCCTAACAGTTCATAATCGGTTTCTTGCACCATTCTCTGAAGCCCCTGATGCAGGCCATTGTCTGAGATGGGAGACCAACCTAAATGGACCCTTGGCCTAGCAGTTCCCACATTTCTGGTGTTCTTAGGCTTTGACTTGCTGTGGTGATTTACTGTGACCAGTAGAACAATGATTATTTCTTCTAGGAACTTGCTGCTGCCTAAGAGAGTCCCAGCTGAGAGACCGTGGGCCAAAATCTGCATCAAAGTTTACCGAGCTGAGGGCCTACCCAGCATGAGTGCTGGGATCATGGGGGGGTTCTCAAAGATTGTGGGCGAGAAGAAAGTTTTCATTGATCCATATGTGCAAGTCTCATTTGCTGGGCAACAGGTAAGTCTCTGCTTGGGCATTTGGGTCTCTGTATCCCAGAGGGAGACCTGGGCAGATCCTCTGTTTTCTGAATGTTAAGCCCCACATTACTGTCTGTGCAGTTGAGATTGGTTCGGAAATGCATCTGAATGGACGTAGGGCGCATACTGAAACTTGGAGAAACAGTCTGCGCTAATCAGAGCTTGGCTAGTCATATGGTTAGCAGCAGCATGAGCCAGTAATAAAGTAGGAAAGTCATGTGATTAGGGAGAATCTGAGCCTGCATAGGTTAATTGTGGAGAGGCGCTGATGCCACAGTCCAAGCTCTGAGGACCTCCCAAGCTGTTGTGATAGTCCAGGTGGCTTGGTTGTCGGACACAGGTAGACACAGTTGTTTCTAGAACTCCTCACGCTGCTGAGTATAGGAAAAAGCTCAAAAGAAATCCCAAGGATGAAATCACACAGACTGTTCCATGTCTGGCTCCCTTGGGTGTGTTCCATGGTGCACATGATGCATTGAAACTGCCCAGCCAGCTCTGTCCTGTGCAGCCCCAGCCTCTGTCCGCACAGCCTGATGTGACTGCTGGTCCACCCTGTGACTCTAGGACTGGAGCCCCTCTGCTCCGACCCTTGCTCAGCTATGAGGTGCTCCTGCCTGAGCCTGGCCTGCATGTGCTCCAATGTGCTGAGCTTCCCCATGCTAAGCTTCTGCAGCTGGCCAAGGGTGGTTTATGCAGCATCTGTACCCTGGCTGCTGCCACCACTCACCAGTGATTTAGAGTGACTCTCCTTGCGTTTGCAGTGAGGTCAGAACAGAGGACCAGGGCCTCAGAGCCACACACTAATGAGGAATCCAGATTTTCCCAGAATGCCTCAGTGATTTCTCTTGAACCTGTGGCTGACTTTGAAGCCCCTTGGAATTCTTTAGCAGTGCGCCGTGCAGTTCTTATGCCTCTCTCTGCCCCAGGGGGAGACCTCGGTGGAAAATGACACTGCAGAACCGGAGTGGAACGAGCAGATCAGCTTCATCGAGATGTTCCCTCCTCTTGCCAGAAAAATAAAAGTCCAACTGTTAGATGATGCAAACATTGGGGAGGTGGCGCTCGCTACGCACTTCATTGACCTGCAGCAGATATCTGACCCTGGGAGGAATGGTGAGGCCTTTACCTGCCATGGACAGGGTGGCAGCACCTAGAGCATAAAATATGATTCTGCTCCCCCACACCCCCTCCATGCACCTGCCAGTCATGTATGCCTCTGTCTGTGAGGTATGTCCAGGTCTGTCTGTCGTGAAGTGCCCAGGTCTGTCTGAGGGTGGATGTCAGTCTGTGATGAACAGCCCTTATCTGTCTGTGGGTGGGGTGTCTGTGAGGTATGCCCATCTGTCTGTAGTGAACCACCCAGGTCTGTCTGTGAGGAGGTATCTATCTATGGTGAACAGCCCTTGTCTGTCTGTGGGTGGGGTGTCTGTGTGGATATGCCCTTGTCAATGTGTGCGTGGGGTGTCTGTTTGTGGTGAACAGCCCATGTCTGTCTGTGGGTTGGGTGTCTGTCTACGGTGAACAGCGCAAGTCTGTCTGTGGGTGAGGTGTCTGTCTGTGGTGAACAGCCCAGGTCTGTCTGGATGAAGTGTCTGTAGGGATATGCCCTTGTCACTGTGTGCATAGGGTGTCTGTCTGTGGTGAACTGCCCAGTTCTGTCAGTGGGTGGGGTGCGTGTGGGGTACACCCGTGTCTGTCTGTGGGTGGGGTGTCTGTCTGTGGTGAACAGCTGAGGTTTGTCTGTGAGTGGGGTGTCTGTCTGTCTCTGGAGGTGTACCTGTCAGTTAAGGCTAATCCTGAACCATTTAATTGCAAGCATTTCTGTCCCTGCAGGTTTTAACCCCACCTTTGGCCCATCCTGGGTGAATCTCTATGGCTCTCCCCAGAACTCGGCTCTGCGGGATGTCCACAAGGATCTGAATGAGGGCCTGGGGGAGGGCATATTCTACCGTGGCCGCATCCTCCTGGCCATTTCTGTGGAGATTTTCAGCAGCCCCAGCGCAGTAGATGGCAAGCGCAAGGAGGTGCTGAGGGGCACCCTGAGCAAACTGACGATGAAGAAGAAAAGTAAAAAGGCCAAAGAGAAATCCAAGGCCAGCGCCAAAGAGAAGCTCCAGAGGCAAGGTGGGGACGAGGCTGGCAGCCCTGAGGAGGCAGAGCAGCCCAGCGAGGTCACTGTGGAGGTGGAGGAGCTCCATCCGCTCCCAGAGGTGGGCATTCCAGGGACTGATGGGCCATTCCAAGGGAGGGGACGAGGAAGAGGCTAGGAGCTTCGGGTTTACACTCCGGCTGAGAGTTGTGTGTAAACATGCTGGCGCTGGAGTGCCTAGTGACTCAAACTTGCTGTTCTTTCAGTGCCACTCGGAGTGTACCCGTATGTGGGATGAGAATTGACCCAAGCTAAAATGCAGTGGGGCCCTTCCTATGCCAAAGAAGTGTGTGCTCTGGAAGTTGCAGGTGCATTGCAGCTGGGTCCGTTACTGCGGAGTGCTTTAGCTACCGGCGCTAATTTTCCCTTTTCCCTGGGGGTGCTCAACCCCGATTCACCCTGATACTCTGCCCCATTCCCTCAAGGCCCCATCTTCACTCTGCCTCCTCCCACCCTCACTCTGCCCCTTACCCCAGGCCCCTGCCTACCTGTCACTCTGCACCCTCCCCCTACAGCTGTTTGGCAGCAGCGCGCTGCCCCCATCAGCTGAGGAGAAATGGCGGGGAACAGCTGTGGCCGGTAGGTGCTGAGCACCACTATTTTTTTCTGTGGATGCTCCAGCCTCTGAGCACCCACAGAGTCGGCACATATGGCTTTGGCATAGGCCAGTCCCATGTCTGCAGCTCTGATGCTCTGCTTTTAAAAACTAGCTCTGGTCTCAGAGAGCAGCCACCGCCCATCGCAGGCAGGGCCCTCCTGAGGCCTTGCACTGACAGAAAGCCAGTGCAGTAATTGAACAGTTGCATTGTGACTGAGGTCAATAGGCAAGGCCTCTACCCCCACCACAGAGTGTTCCCCTGAGCTTACCTCCTGCTTGCTAAACCCTTGTCATTGCTGGAACCTACAAACCTGCCACTCTGTGGGAAGCTGGTGAAGTGAATCCAGGACAGGTTGCTCAGGGCACGAGCACTCAGTCTGCTGGGTCATGCTCCTACTGCGACCAGCAGTGCTGCCCTGCCATGCACTCTGGCAATTGCCGTCCTGGAGCCTCTGAGTCAGCAATGTGGCTGAGGCTGCTATGAGCTCAGCACAGGGTAAATAAAGTTGTAATTCAGAGGAAAGGGGACCCTTGGGACCCAAAGGGCCTCAGCACCGGACCCTCCCTGCCCCCTGGAACCCTCACTGCTGGCCCAAACAGACATTGCAAACTCCCTGTCACCTCTTTTGTGAACTTCTAGTAGGCTTCCCTCTTCCAAGAAGCATCATTTCCATCCTGCCCGCTCTCAGCCTGAGCCAGCCAGCTGCTATCTAGCTCCATGTCTCCATCAAGCACTGGGGAAGTAGGGAAACCTCCACCCAGCTCAGTGACAAGGGGAGAGAGAGCTGAGTCCATCAGTAATGTACTGGCACCTTAGCCTTTAGACCCTCTCGGGCTTCCCCTGTTGCATCACGTAAGCACGGAACCAGGGGAGAGCCAGGACTGAACTCTGGGAGATAGAGCGATTGCTCCGCACAGCCTCAGGGATCATAGACTCATAGGACTGGAAGGGACCTCGAGAGGTCACCTAGTCCAGTCCCCTGCACTCATGGCAGGACTAAGTACTATCTAGACCGTCCCTGACAGGTGTTTGTCCAACCTGCTCTTAAAAATCTCTAATGATGTGGATTCCACAACCACCCTAGGCAATTTATTCCAATGTTTAACCACCCTGACTGTTAGGAAGTTTTTCCTAATGTCCAACCTAAACCTCCCTAGCTGCAATTTATGCTCATTGTTTCTTGTCGTATCCTCAGCAGTTAAGAAGGACATTTTTTCTCCCTCCTCCCTGTAACATCCTTTTATGTATCATGTCCCCTCTCAGTCTTCTCTTCTCCAGACTAAACAAACGCAATTTTTTCAATCTTCCCTCATAGGTCATGTTTTAAAGAACTTCAATCATTTTTTGTTGCTCTTCTCTGGATTTTCTCCAGCTTGTCCACATGTTTCCTGAAATGTGGCACCCAGAACTAGACGCAATACTCCAGCTGAGGCCTAATAAGCTTGGAGCAGAGCAGAAGAATCATTTCTTGTGTCTTGTTTACAACACTCCTGCTAATACATCTCAGTATGATATTCACTTTTTTTGCAATGGTGTTACACTATTGATTTATATTTAGCTTGTGGTCCACTATGCCCCCCAGATCCCTTTCTGCAGTACTCCTTCCTAGGCAGTCATTTCCCATTTCGTATGTTTGCAGCTGATTGTTCCTTCCTAAGTGAAGTACTTTACATTTGTCCTATTGAATTTCATTCTATTTACTTCAGATCATTTCTCCAGTTTGTCCAGATCATTTTGAATTATATAATCCTATCCTCCAAAGCACTTGCAACCCCTCCAAACTTGGTATCATCTACAAACTTTATAAGTGTACTCTCTATTTTGTCCAAATCATTGATGAAGATATTGAACAGAACCAGATCTGGAACCGATCCCTGCGGGACCCCGCACGTTAGGCCCTTCCACTGCTAACTACTCTCTGGAAACAGTTTTTCAACCAGTTTTGCACCAACCTTATAGTAGCTCCAGCTAGGTTATATTTCCCTATTTTGTTTTTGAGACGGTCACATAAGACAGCATCAAAAGTCTTACTAAACTCAAGATACCACATCTACCGCTTCCCCCCCATCCTCAAAGCTTGTTATCCTGTCAAAGAAAGCTGTCAGGTTGGTTTGACATGATTTGTTCTTGACAAATCCATGCTAACTGTTACTTATCGCCTTATTATCTTCTAGATGTTTGCAAATGGATTGCTTTATTATTTGCTCCATTATCTTTCCGGGTGCAGAAGTTAAGCTGACTGGTCTGTAATTCCCCAGGTTATCCTTATTTCCCTTTGTATAGATGGGCATTATATTTAGGGTGACCAGACAGCAAGTGTGAAAAATCGGGACGGGGGTGGGGAGTAATAGCCGCTTATATAAGAAAAAGCCCCAAATATTGGGACTGTCCCTATAAAATCAGGACATCTGGTCACCCTAACTATATTTGCCATTTTCCAGTCCTCTGGAATCTCTCCCATCTTCCATGACTTTTCAAAGATAACTGGTGACATCATCCTGCAGCTTCTCTTTCCTCTCTGATGGGTCCTGCCAATCAAGGCAGCCACTCCTCATGGCCCATGGGATGAAGGTGCTGCCGTGTGAGGTTCGTGTCAGCCTAGGTCCCAGACCTGGTAACAATTCTCAGGCCCCAGGGCCCGCTACTCTGCTTAGGAGTATTTTGACATGACCCCTGTGATGGTTGGACTGATTGGCGTCTCTTTGTTTAGAACTCACTGGGAGTGAAGGAAGAATTCCTCCTCTACGCTGCCTTCTTTGAGGTGACTATGATGGACCCCTCTATAGGCTCCAAGCCTGTCCGTTTTGAGATCTCAATAGGTAAATGTTTCTGATGCTCCTGTTTTCATGAATTAGAAGAAACAAAATGAAAATATTTCTGAGTCTCATCAAAATATATTAATTACCAGCCAGATTAGTTCACAGTTCTGGCTGTAAAGTGCCCTAACAGGTACACAAAACTGCACAACACGAATGTCACAGTTAAAAGCACCCTCAAGGTTACAGGGTGGAGATTTCTAGTGCAGGTTATGGAGATAAATATTCTAGCTACCTCAGGCCTTTTCAGAATGGATTAGTGATTGTCCAAATTCCCTGAGAACATTCCAGAGTTAGGGTTTGTGGGAGGACACTTAGGCTGGGAGTAGGGGAGAGGGATGGTGGGAAGGGACTGCAGAATAATGGAGGGCAGTGGAAGAGGGAAATGAGGGAGTGGAGAGAGAGAGAGAGAAAGAGAGGCTGAGAAGCTAAATGGTTGTGGAGTGTTGGCAGGCAGCTGAGGGTATCAGAGGGATGGGGCGACTGGGGAAACAACCTGTTGGAAAAGATTTTTTTTAAAAGTCCAAAGTCCCAAACTTCAGAGTTAAGTGAATGATGACGCTAGGAAGCTGCAAAGGCTCCTGACAGCTTCTGCTGCTGCTTCCCACATGGAGTGGGTTGGGTGGAAGAAGGAAGGGAAGCTGCTGAGCCTGGTTGGGTCCTTCTGAGTCTAGTGAGGGTGTCGGGGGAGCTAAAAGGATCCCTATAGTAAAACTGTGAACTCTGAAGAGTCTAGGAGGAGTGCATGTCTGGCCTTCTAGAGTCTCCAGCTTGTATGCAGCACGCTCTGATGGCTGAACTTCTAATGCCAGCAACACTGGCACTTGCTCCTAGTACTCCAGTGGCTGGGCAGAAACATTCTGTCACCTCTAGGCGATGGCAGATATTTAGTTTAAAATATGAACAATAAATGTATTTGCAAGGGAACTATGGGAAAGCTGAAGAGGTTGTGACCAAAATGCCTAAGAAAGGTCAGAAAGGAGAAGAGCCTGAAGATAAGCAGCCTTTGCTGGATCCCGGTTCAGACGAGGAGCTGGATATTGAAGTTATGGCCCCGAGTCCAACTTTACAGAATAAATCCATGACAGAAAGCCAAAGGCCAGAGCCCACTGAATATGACAGGTGAGTTCCCTTTATGGTGCTTGCTCACGTAGGCCTCCTTCGCAAAGGTGCTTTGGACTCTTATTCATCCCATAAGGCATTAACAGGTCCATGGGTGTAGATGGTAGGGCTCCTGGCTAACCATGTTCCACCTAGCCAGCGAGATTCTCTAGTGAATCAGTAGGAGTTGGGGGCTCCTTACTTCCATTGATTTGAATGAATGTTCGGGCCTAAGTGCTTTTGATCCCCGAGCCCCAGATTCCATACATAGATAGCTAAAGGCCATTCTCCCCAGGAGTTCCGCCTATGGTGGCAACAGAAATGCCGTGCTGGGTACACTGGGTATTCAGCATCTCAAATGCTGGATATGAAGTGTTCCAACTGAGAGTGGCAGTGGAGGATTAGCATGTGGTGCGTCTCTGGTAAAGGGAATCCCCCCGAATGGGCAGAGAGATGATTGCTATGGGACAAGAGACAGGAATTTAGCTTTTCCAATCTGGTTTTCCAATCTAGACACCAGTGTCTGTTGAGTCTTCACCTCAGAGGGGGTTCAGACCAGCTGACTGCCATAGACACCAGGAGGAACTGCTTTTATTGGGTGGGTTAGGCCATCTTAGCCTCCACTGAGCTTCATCCTGTTCTGCTGAGGCTCCTTTTACTCATTTTGGATGGCAGAGGACAAATCCTTTGGCTTCAAACTGTGTCCTTGCTGCGATGGCACAATGTCCATGAGAGAGGAGAATGCTCAGTGCCTTTTCTGCTGCAGGGAGGGACACAGCCTTGAGCATTGCTCGGTGTGCTAGGGCTTCACCAACTGCATGCTGCGCTAGGGAATTTGCTGTAGGAGGTTCAAGACTGGTGCCAGAGTCTAGTGTCAATGGCCAGACAAGCTTGACCTCCAAAGAAGGTTCAGTGTCTAGGATCTTGACAAAGTCGTCGTGTAAGATGAGTTCCAGCTATGAATGTCATTCTAGGCTGACCTGGAGGAGTTCTTTGACCTTCCCTGTTGGGGTTGGCTCTGCCATAAGCACTGCATCAGTCCTTGCATCCAGCCCATATGGCAGGATCTCTGAGCCAGATTCATAAATCAAGTGTCAGAGGGGAGCGAGCCCAGAGACATGCATCCGACAAAGTGGGTATTCATCCACGAAATCTCATGCTTCAATAAGTCTGTTAGTCTATAAGGTGCCACAGGACTCTTTGCTGCTTTTACAGATTTATAAAGGTACTTCAGCTCCTTGATCATGGGATTAGGTGCCTATGTCCCAGTTTCAGACTCCAGTGAGGTCCGCAGAATCCCCACTGAACGCTATAGGCATCTAAACTCACTTAGTGCCTAAGTCTTCAGCGTAAAAGTTCCCTTGGCACCTGTGTTTCTGTCTCTGGGTATGCACACTGCTGCCTCTCTTTAGGCATCCGGACATCTGTCTCCGTCCAAGGCCCAGAGCAGTCCACCAATCGGAGAAGATAAGTTTTCACCCATGGGGCCTGATATGCGGGGGGCGGGGTACTCAGAGGTCACCTGCTGGGTTGGGTCCAATTCAAAATCTGCCTAGAGGTGGTGCCTACCTCCTAACTTTGTCCCAATAGTTAGAGCAGTCACCTGGGATATGGGTGACCCAGGTTCAATCCCCCTGTCTGCTGAAGCAGGGGGAAAATGAGGTCTAAACATGGGTCCCACTCCTCTCAGGGAGTGAGTTATGCGTTATTCTCATGTGGGGCTCCCTTAATCTCTCCTCTTGATGTTATTCCACTGCGCATTATAGAGTCATTGGGCACGGGGACTGAACGCTGGGTCTCCCACCTCCCGAGGGTGCCCTGGCCACTGGACTATAGAGTCGTTCTCTCTCTCACTCTGGCCCAGTGATGCTAAGTATTTGTCCCCAATGGAAAAGCTTCCCCGGAGAGACTGAGAGAGGCCTGCATCAGACGATCCCACAGCACAGTGGTTAGAGCACCCCCCTGAGCACCAGCAGACCCCTATTCAAATCATTTTATCCTCCCTGGTGGGTTTCCCACATGCTGCACAAGTGCTCTAACCACTGGGCTAAACGTTATCAAGTAATGGCTGTTCCGTGTGGACTTAGGCTCCTGCCTGATTCATTTTCACAAGAAACACCCTGCGTGCTTTCGAGCACCCTGACATCCCAGATCTGGATTGCAGAGACAGGAGCTTCCCTGCAGCCTGGACCTAGACACTTCTCTCTGTGAGCGGGACGGGGCTCAGCACTCACTTCTGTGGCTGGCATCTCCCATTGGTTAGGCCAAGCAGCTCCTGCCTAGCATACTGGCTGCTGGGAATGGCATTCTAAGGCACCTGCTTCTCCCCATGCATTGTACCGGGAGCCCAGGTGCCTGACTCAGGCTTTGTGGATCCCAGTGTGCTCCTGTGATTTTCTAGGCCCCTGAGAGCTAGGCGCTGCAATGCTCAGCATCACCACCCTACGTCCCTTGTGAATCTGGGCCTCTGTTCTCAGCACTGTGCTTCTTCCTTGGAGCTCAGGCAGCAGCATGAGCAGAGCCATACACCTCATGGCTTGGTTCCCCAAGGCAACTGACATGTGTTAGGATGGCTCTGAGGCTGCTTCAGTCTCTCAGTGTGAGTTGTAACCTGCTCTGCCTGTTGCTCTTAGTTCTTACAGCTGCCTGCCCTTGCTGCATGAGAAGCCGTGTGTGTATGTCTGGAGCTATTGGGAAGATCACACCTGGAGGCTCTACAATTCCAACTGGATTGTCAAAATAGCAGAACGCTTGGTAAAGTATAGCAGTGACTGGGAGACCCTATTGCTTCCCCTCGCATTGCTTCTCCTATCGCTCTTTCTTGGGCTTACTGATTTCTTTTATGACATTTGTTTTGAGCAATTTTTGAGTTTTATGTAGATGTCCAATAATTGGGGGTGTCTGAGGCTTTCTCTTAGTATGTACTTAAGGAGTAATTGTATCTCACATACATTACTCTTGGCAGTAGCATATACTGAGAGCGTAATCTCTTTGTAAAGTTCCGCAGTGCACTTTAACAGAGCAGTTCTTCAAACAGCCAGGGCCGGCGTTTCCATTTAGGTGACCTAAGCGGTCGCGTAGGACGCCAGGATTTGGGGGGACGGCATTTTGCCGCTCTCGGTCGCAATTCGGCGGCGGGGGGTCCTTCCGCACTCCGGGTCTTCAGCGGCAATTCTGCGGCGGGTCCTTCACTCGCTCCGGGACCCACCGCTGAAATGCCCCAAAGACCAGGAGCGCGGAAGGAACCCCCGCTGCAGAATTGCCGCCGAAGACCTGGAGCGCGGAAGGAACCCCCGCTGCAGAATTGCCGCCGAAGACCTGGAGCGCGGAAGGAACCCCCGCTGCAGAATTGCCGCCCACCAGGAGCGAGAAAGGCCCCCCGCCTAGGGCACCAAAAACCCTGGTGCTGCTCCTGCAAACAGCACTACGTTAAAGTGCACTGGACAGACTTCAGTGTGCACAAGCAGGGTCTACATGGACCAATTAATGTGACACAGGTTACTGTAGACAAGCTCTTAGATACTAATAAGCATTTCTGGTGTGTTCATTGTAAAAACACTGGTTTCATTTTTTGGGTGGGGGGGGGGCATGTTTCACTGGTGTTCAGTTAAAACAGAAAATCAGAAGCCAAAGCATGTGTTGTTAATCTGTCAGGAGTTTAATACCCTCCTCCCTCATTGCAGTCAAGGCCTCTTGCAGAATTGAGCCCTGGCTGCTCACATGGGTTTGATCAGGAAAAGTACAGCATGTGCAATATTGAGATGGTGGGAGCTGGATGCGCTGTTCCATGGACTTTCACATTCTCTTTCTTTGTGTACAAGCAGTGTGCCATCTTTGGACACGTGCTGTATTGTTGTGTTTTATGATGCAGGTTCTTTGGGGGAGCTGTTGCGAACCTCAGCCTTAATTTCCCTAACTGGAGTCAATACTTACTTGGGGCACAGTTGCATCCTGGGAACTGGGCACCGGGGTTTGGATTGAGAAATCTGAAAGAGGTTACCTATGTGCCATTTGTGACCACTTCTTTTCCAGGACTGGTTTATAGAGTGTAAATATAACAAGTAACACTCATATACCCGGTTTCCACATCACTGATTCTCCTCCAACAGGAAGCTGACCTGCAAGGCCCTGACATTTGCTACCTCTTGTCAAAGGGACCCCAAGGTTATTTTAGGTGAATTTTTGGGGACTTGACACAAAGGCACTGCTCTCCCTGCTGCATGTCTGCACTTGCACCTAGGGATAATTTTAACGTGGCACTTGTCTCAACAGGAACATGGACTGGATGACGTGGAGACGCTTATGAGGAGGCCAAAATCTAAAGCAGAAGACAGACTCAGGCAGGTGCTGGAGGAGTTTGTAGCTGGATGCAGGTTAGTGAGTCTCTGCTTCCATGATTTCTTTCTGAACTCTTTGTTTGCATTTCAGTGAATGTTTCCAGACACCGCACTCTCCCCAGACCTTGCCCAGCTTGTTCTGCCCGAGTCACAGGTGTAGGCCAAAACCCATAATTTTTAAGTCACAGTTAGAGGTGAATCGAAATGTCCCAGAACTTGGGAGCAGATCACACCTAGCTCCAGAGCCAAACATGTGGCGAAGGCCCATCAGTAGTTAGATTAGCTGGCCGGGGACCTAGTGTGACCAATGATGGAGGATGCAGCCCTCGTAAGTTCTAGGTAATCACAGGTGTCTTTAATAACTGAGGCTTGGATTCACAAAGGTATTTAGGTGCCTAAATCTGGGTTTAGATCCCAGCATAGGCTCCACTGTGATTCACAGAATTCCTACCAAACCCCTTAGGTGCCCAAACTCATTCAGCACCTATATTATTGGGGTAAAAATTCCCTCAGTGCTGAAGTTTCTGCCTCTTGGAATCATAGAATATCAGGGTTGGAAGGGACCTCAGGAGATCATCTAGTCCAACCCCCTGCTCAGTCCCCAGACAGATTTTCCCTAAATGGCTCCCAGTTCCCTAAATGGCTCCTAGTAGGGCTGAACTCACAACCCTGGGTTTAGCAGGCCAATACTCAAACCACTGAGCTATCCCTCCATGAAACATGCACTGCTGAGGGAAAGAGAATGACTCTGTAGCCTGGTGGCTAGGGCACGAATCTGAGAGGTGGGAAATCTGTGGTCCAGTCCTTCTGCTCCAGTGACTCATTATTTATGTATCCTCAGTGGAATAGCTTCAGCAGGAGAGGCTGAAGGAGCCCCACATCAGAGTATCCTCTAGCTCAGTGCTTAGAGCACCCTCCTTCCAGGTGGAGACCCCAGTTCAAATCCATTCTCCCCCTCTGACTGATGGGGGACTTGAACCTGGGTCTCCCCCATCCCAGGTGAGAGCACTAACCACTAGGAATAAAGTTATAAGGGGTCCAACCTATTCTGGCTGTTTAGCATGGCCCTAGGGTGCCTGCCTCACTCATTCATCCAAGAATTGGCTTAGGTGCCTGAAATCACCTGACTCTTGGAGAGGGGTTCCTGTTTGTGAATTGCTAGCAGAGATAGGCTTTCTTCTCATCTGCATCTTCCATTGGTAGTTTAGGCAGCTCACTGCCTAGCTAGCTGACATATGGCAGTCTAAGATGCCTGTCTCTCCCCAGTCATTATACAGGGAGCCTAGGTGCCTAGCTCAGACTTTATGGATTGCAGTGTGATCCTGTGATTTTTGACACCTGAGAGCACAGGCACCAACTCCATGGGTGCTCTGGGGCTGGAACACTCATGGGGGAAAATGGTGGGTGCTCAGCAGGTCCCCTGTCAGCTCCTCCTCCTGTCCCCCAGTGTTTGCTGCCCACTGGCAGGTCCCATTGATCAGAGCCTTCCCCTTCCTCCCCACATCTCTCACCTGTTTTGCGGCATGCAGGAGGCTTTGGGAGAGAGGGGGAGGAGCGTGGGCGTGACTTGCTGGGGGGAGGGGGTGGAACAGAGTGGGAAGAGGTGGGGGTGGAGCAGGGACCGGAAGAGGCGGAGTTGGGGTGGGGCCCAGGGCCAGCTCCAGGCACCAGCAGAGGAAGCACGTGTCTGGGGCGGCACATGCTAAGGGGCGGCATTCCATCTATTCTTGGAGCGGCACAGTCCAGGTGGCTTTTTTTTTTTGCTTCAGCAGTTTGGGCGGTAGTCCGAGCAGCTTTTTTTTGCTTGGGGCAGCAAAAATGGTAGAGCTGGCCCTGGTGCTTGACCCCCGGCACATTGGAAGGTCGGCGCCTGTGCCTGAGAGTTAGGCACAATTTCCTGGGGAGCCCAAAACTCTGCAGAGGATGCCCAAGCAGTGACCAAAGCAGGCCTGTGAGCTCCGCAGAGCCAGCAGCAATCAGACGAAGAGTGTTATACTGCAAGAGAGTGTGTGATTCCTCTGCTGCTTTGCACGCTACACTGAAGCACAACGGTGCAGGCCCCTCCTTGAGCAAAGGGCACTATGGTTTAGGAAGAAAGCCATCCAGCCTGTGAGGCTGGTCAATAAAGACAAGAAAAGAGGGGAAGGGAGGGAGGGAAAGGGAAGCCAAGAAGAGGTAGGAGAGATTGAGTGAACTCATACAGGGCACCCCCGTCCCAGGAAGCACAGGGGAGAGCAGGCTGCAGTTCCAGAGCTGGCGTTAATGGGTTGCTGGTCGGTTTGCCACAGTAAGGTGAATGTAGTTTCAGGTGCTATGCCAGCCACTCTCTGCTTTGATAGCTGCCTCTGTGCTTCCCCTTCCTTTCTGCTCAGAAAGACCCACATGGCAGGAGGGAGACTGAAGCTGACTAAGGTCCCATTCAGGGTGACTGCTCAGTGGGGCAGGGGCCCGTTGTGGGGCTAGAGCCTAATTTACTATGAAGGGGACACACAAGGTCCTGTCTAATGCACAACTCAAATGCGGCTAAGGGCTGTTGGTGGCTGGAGAAGGAAAAGCAGTTCAGAGAGGGGAGATGTTAGTGGTTTCCCTTGAAATCCATTAGGTTCACGTTTTTGGAGCTGTGCCCTGCCTGAGGAACGTGGAGAGCATGGTCCTGTCTCAGGGCTTACAGGCTCTCTCTAATCACAGGCAATATTCACTGAATGCTGAGAAAAAAACAATGTCACGTCCAAACAACCTCGACAGATGTCGGCTGAAATACCTGACACACAACATTGTAAGTAGGGTAGGGCCTGTGGGATTGAGGGACGGAGGGGCTTTGGGTGGTCACTGGCTCTGAGAGGAGTTTGGGGAGGTGGACAAGGTGGAATTGCCATCATGGGAGACGTGTAGTGCTGGTTCTGAAGGAACTGTATATGTCTGCATGGCCATTGTTAGGTGCCCATCACCGCAGCCTCCTTCCTGCTGCTCCTGTAGCTGGAGTCTCGATGCAGTTCTGCACAGGTGCATGGGTCTTCCCACCTGGAGAGCTCTTGAGACTGATGGGGCTTGGCTGTGTGGAACAGCTTGAAAGGATCAAGACCTTAGACAGTAAAACTGAGCTATCGGCTGTCTGCAGGAGGCCGTCCCTTTACCTGCCCAACTCCAGATAATCCCTGAGTAACCTGGTAAGCCTCGCACTGTGCCCTGAAGAGCGGCCACCTTGCAGAGAGGGTTGGTTCTAATGCTAAAATCTCTCTGTGACAATAGCTAATTGTCTGTGGATACTGCCCCTGCCATCCTCCCCTCACTCAATAGGAGCAGGTGTCCATCTCCCCACGGATCCTGTCCTGGGTAGGGACTGGCCTCTGATGCTTCAGAGGAAGTTGTCAGGCTCCCCATAAGGGGCAGTTCTGCAGCAGGCAGCCCCAGAGGCAGTTTGTTCTGTGCTTGGTTTGTGCCCCAAAGTCCCGTACTGATTTCATCCTAGCCCTTGTGACTCTCACACATGTAAACATCCGGGTCCTGTGTGTCCTAGCGTGGGGCAGTGCCTGGTGCCGAGCCCAGATTCCACAGGGTTCTGGAATCAGCCCCTGGAAAGGCCCCTGAAAGGGGAGCCAGGACAGCGCCTGAAGCTCAGGTGGAACAAGCTCACCGAGGGCTGCTCCGCCACAAAGAAACAGTTGGAGTCCCCACCGAGGGCAGCCCCGCGGACAGTGTCCCGCTTCCAAACTAGGGAGCTGTGGTCAACAAACCAACACTTGCATCAGGCCCGTGGTGCTCAGTTCTTTCAGACACACCACTTTGCTGCTGCGACCAGAGCTGTGCCCTGTGACCACTCAGCCAGCTGTTAACCCCGCAGGGCACAGGACAGCCCTTGCGAGGACTACAGCAGTGTGCTGTAAATACCCACCCCGCAGCTGGCAAAGGTCTCGGGAAGCATGCCAAGGGGAACGTGAACGCTGACTGCCTCCCGGCTTCTTCACATGCTTGCCCTCACCCTGCCCTCCTGTATGGCCATGGAGAAACCCCTTGCTCACCTTGCACCTGCCCAAGGAGATCCCACTCATCCACTCCCCACCTGCCCAGGGAGGGTTCCCCCTGCCCACCCCAGCCCCTGCTGCTGTGCCCATCATACTGACGTTCTGCAAGCTCTGCTGCCTCAGGAGTCCCCAAACCTTAGTGAAAAATGCAGCCCCCACAGCCTTCAAATACTCATTGCTTTTACATTGTCTTGCCCCACTCAGCCAGGCGTGTGGCTGGGCTGTGTGGGATGGATTCCCCTGCGTGGCTCTGTGTGGGGGTGTGGGTGGGTTGTGTTGGGGCCAGGTTCCCCTGCGTGGCCCAGTGATGGGCTCAGGGACTGATGGACCTCCTGCAGGCATGCCACAAAATCTGCATTACCAGAGGACCTCCCGCAGGCACACTGCCTGACTGCCGTGCTTGGGGTGGCAAAATACATAGAGCTGCGCCTGCTCCCCTGCCCATTGGGAGCCGTGGGGCCCGGTTTCCGGGTGCAGTTCAACGACAGGCTTAGTGGGGGGGAGTGGCTGGGCCATGTGGGGCCAGGTTCCCGGGTGCAGCTCAGCGACGGGCTCTGTGTGGGGGTGTGGCTGGGCCGTGTGGGGCCGGGTTCTCGGATGCGGCTTAGTGACGGGCTCAGTGTGGGGGTGTGGCTGGGCTGTGTGGGGCCGCATTCCAGGGTGTGGCTCAGCCACGGGCTTAGTGTTGCTAATAAATTGCTGGAAGTTGTTAGTGACGTTAATTTCAAGGAGACCCGTCCCCGCTCCTCTCCCCTGCCCGCTGGGAGCCATGGGGCCGGTGAGAGCTGTTCTGCAGATGGACCTACAGGCTTGGGTCCACCCTGCTGAGCACAGCTCCTCAGACAGGCCTAGATATGAGCACATGGCCTCGGGATGCTGGTGTCTCCGGCTTTCTTGGTGGGCGTCAGGCATGCTACAGGCATGTGATGGGTGTGCTTTGTGTTCAGATCCTGTGTGCGAAGCAGGGGCTCCGCGTGAGGAGGCGGCTGACTCGAGCCAACGTGAAGGAGAAAGTGAATGACACAAAGAGAATCCTCGGAAAGCTGCGCTTCCTGGCTAAAGAGGTACAATGTGCGCTGGCTGGGACCCCAGGCACCCCCCACTTCTGGACAGGCAGGAGAGGGTGGCCAGGCCCCCACTGGCTGGGCGAGGGGAGACCAGGCTCTTCTTTTCCCCTACCCCATGGGTGGGTGGGGACTGGGCTCTCTCCCTCTCACTAGGTGGGTGGCCACCCTACTCTGAATTATTTTTTCCGGTTGTAAATACTCCTGTGAGCTTGGGGGTCAGTGCCAGCGAGAGCCAAGGCGGATGGGGCCGCACCTGCTCCCATGAGTAGCTGGACCCTCACCCCGTTTGGGAAGTGTGTAGAGAATGTTAGATTGTATTATCCTGCTCAGCCACTAGGTGGCACCATGTGTCACAGACCTTATTGATGCTCACAAAAGCCATTCCTGGCAGTGCATTAGTGTCTTAAGGTGAACACATCCCTAGTGCACCTCTGGGGGTAGGAAGCTCTGTGGCCTGTCCATATCTGGCACGAGAGCCTGACATGCTAGTAGCAGCCCTGCAACTTGCTCTGCCCAAGTTGTACATGATAGAAGATGATAGAATAAATGGTTCTAAGTGATGGAGAAATAGTGGATCTGCTGTGATTTATGAGCAGAACCTAATGATCCCCAGCCTGTATGTGACATCACTGCTTTCTGTCCCTGCCTGGCCTGGCCTGACACACAGCCAAATCCCAGCCATTTGGCAGCAGCATGCTTGAATGGGGAGACAATGTCCAGTTCTGCTGTCTCTGGGTCTCTCCCCAGGAGGATCCATGTTGAGCACGTTTTGTGTATTCTGAGATTTCATTTAAAACAATCCTGTTTCTTTTTCTGTGCAGAAATTTGAGCCTTTCTATATTCAAAGTTTCCTAATAGTTTAATTTTAATCAGTTTATAAAACTAATTCAGTAAACCGGTGAAAACAGTGTGGATACTCTTAACTGGATTAAAACCAGATCTGCCTCGATGTAGGTCTTAACTGATTGTTTACTGAATTAAGCTAAATTCATATAAACTAGGCTTAATTTGGGTTAAGTTGTCCCTGGTGCATATTGCATGGGTTTAACTCCCTTGGTTTGGAATCGCACGTTCAGTGAGATGGATGCAGCTTTGAACACAGACAAGGCCTACCTCTTTGCAGTGTTAACTAATGAGATGCTGCCCTGTTAATCCAGCCAGTAGAGAGCTGTTCCCAGCCAGCAATGAGATAAAGGCAGGAATTTACCTCCCCCCTTTCCTTACCTCAGTGAGATGTGAACTTCAGCACCTGTCATAGCCATCTAAGTGCTGGCATCAAGCACTGCCTGTCTACCTACTGTGACAAAGTTCCTCCTCTACCTTGGTGGGTCCTGCGCTTATTGGCAGATTTGCTCACCTCAGTGATCTTCCCCTCTGGTCAGGGAACAGCCCAGAGACCATCCCCTCTGGTGGAACCCACAGTCTGGGTCAACTTCTCCCGTGTCTGATCAGGAGTTGGGAGGTTTGGGGAGATCACAGGCCCACACTCTACTCCGGATTCCAGCCCAGGGCCCTGTGGATTGCAGCTGTCTATAGTGCCTCTTGTATAGCTGCATGACAGCTGCATGACAGCTACAACTCCCTGGGCTACTTCCCTATGGCCTCCTCCAAACACCTCTTTATCCTCACCACAGGACTTTCCTCCTGGTGTCTGATAACGCTTGTACTCCTTAGTCCTCCAGCAGCAAACCCTCTCACTCTCAACTCCTTGCACCTCTTGGTCCCAGCTCCTCACACGCACACCACAAACTGAAGTGAGCTCCTTTTTAAACCCAGGTGCCCTGATTAGCCTGCCTTGATTGGCTGCAGGTGTTCTAATCAGCTTGTCTGCCTTAATTGGTTCTAGCAGGTTCCTGATTACTCTAGAGCACCTGATTACTCTGGTCACTCAGGGAACAGAAAACTACTCATCCAGTGACCAGTATATTTGCCCTCTACGAGACTCCTGTACCCCACTGGTCCGGTTGTCTGTCACAGTACAAACGTACTCATTTCTTAAAACCGATGTAATTATTTCTGTGCCGGTTTGTGTGTGGACGCTAATTTCAGAATAAAAGAGGTTAAAGTCAATTTAGTTAAAATTGGTAACAAAACGTTAGCAAAAGGGACTTTAGGTGCTTTTATTCTGAAATTAGTGTCCACACACAAACTGGCGCCAAAATAATTACATCGGTTTTAATTCACACATTTTTTGTTGTTTCATGCAAGGTTGTGCATAGACCACACCGCTGAGGCAACCCTTTAATTGTCTGTTTTTCTTTAAAGTATCCACGGAGGAAAGAACTAGTGTGTCCTCCTTGTGTTTCCCTCTGAGGAGTGAAAAAACCTGGAAGATTTTGTTTGACAGGCTGTGGTTTTTGTGTTAGAATTGTCCATCTCATCTATATTTGCCAGAGGACTCACTGGCCGGCTGGAGAACCATAAAAGGCTGGAACCTGAGCAATTAAGAGGGGGAAGAGGTTTTTCAGTTAGTGTTTAAAAAAGTCTCTGTTCTGTGTTTGTCTCCGTAGTTGCCCTGGTGCCCCACTCTGTGCCTGTGCCATACATTTACAGTACAGTTTTGCACTGCAGCAACTGCACAGGGCACATTGTCTTAACATAACCTTTCTGCTAGGTGGCGTCAGCAGTAACAAGGGCCAGGTTCAATATCTAGGGGTTCCTCTTAACATTGCAGAACAGAACTGTCTTGAGCAGGGACGGCTCCAGGCCCCAGCATGCCAAGCGCATGCTTGGGGCGGCAAGCCGCGCGGGGCACTCTGCCGGCGTCGCGAGGGCAGCAGGCAGGCTTCCTCCGCGGTTTGCCTGTGAAGGGTCCGCTGGTCCCACGGCTTCGGTGGACCTCCCACAGGCGTGTCTGCAGGAGGTCCGCCAAAGCCGCGGGACCAGTGGACCCTCCGCAGGCAAGCCATGGAAGGCAGCCTGCCTGCCGTGCTTGGGGCGGCAAAATTCCTAGAGCCGCCCCTGGTCTCGAGCCCCGACCCAGAAATCTGGGAAAATTAAACACCATCCCTGGGCACTTCTGAAAAACAATACTTCCCCACTTACAAGCACTGAGTCTGAGTATAACAACCCCTCCCCCCCATTCGTTTAGGAAAACATTGCAACAACAATTCAAAAGCATGTAAACCATAAGTAAACACCCACCCCACAGTACGTTGGGCAATGTCCTTTGCCTCAGTTTCCCACCTTGTGCTATGAAAGTCTGATGGACAAAAGTCCCTTTAACACACCACTCCCCTTTCCCTCCGCTGCACACAGTTGGGGTGTGTTCATGTGGGTTTGTCTTCCACTCGTCAAGGGAGGGCCAGTGAGCAATGCCTCTTGGTGCTGCTGCTGTCCCTGCTGCTCACTGCCTCTGTCCACTACTGCCGCTGTTACCTCTTCCGCTGCTTGCTGCCATGTTCTGAGGTTCCACTGCTTAGCCCAGCTACTGGTACTGCCTCTGCCTTGCCTTTCACTGCAGCGCTGGCCCCACACCAGGTCTCAGGCTCAACCCCTAGACAAGCTCATCAGTGATGTCAGCTGTAGTCACCACTGAACAGAAACAAGGCCTCTCATTGAGTCTGATTAACTCCATTTTTAAACACCAGAGAGAACATGTTTTGAGTGGTCTCTAGGATGCTTTAAACAGAGTGTGGAACACCTGTTCTCACCCCCCTCTAACTTTCACTTGGAGTTGGCACCTCTACCCCTGCTTAGCTAGTGATGTTCAAGTTAGGGTGCTCCCGTCAGTCAGGGAAGGCTAACTACAGTTCTTCTGCCTGTTGCTCCTACAATAAGGACTTCCCCTGCATTTTAACCCAAAACAGCCCAAACGGATCACTTTGGCAAAGCAGCTCTGACTGCTGAACATCTAGGCAGAGTGGATGTGTCTGTGCAAATACCATCTGCTCCTGAAGTCTTTTCTCCCAGTTCATCACTAGATGGCAGAGGAGAACTCATCTGACCCTGGCTCACATTAATATAGACATGCCTTGTGTCACAAACACTTGGGAGAAAAGATTCAACGCCCCATTCATCTGAGGGCTCACTCCACTGCTCTGGTCTCCCCAGGAGTCTGTCAGTGAGAATGGAGAAGGCTGGATATTCCAGTACTTTTAATGAAAAAACAAGCAGCAACGCAAGAAATATACGATCCCACGCAAAAATCTTTGCAGGTCACCTTTAAAAACTGCCAGGAAATTAAATGCAAAAACCTAAGTTAGGATGCACATTTTAAATCTCAAAGTCAGGAAATGCAGAAGTGAAGTTCACTAAGCAACATTATCTTTGTATCTTGTATATTGCACTTACTAACAGAAATAAAATGTATTACACAATCAAGAGTTCCAAAAAATGTCCCCTAAAGTTAGGCCCCTAAAGCCACAGTTAAGCTCCTAGCAAGCGAGTTTTGCCATTAACTTTGGTGGAAGCAGGATTGGATCATTTGTATTCCCTCATGGGGACATTCTCTCTGAGATGCCGCATTGTCAATCTCTTCCAGCCCCAGTGCACGCTCCCCGATGTCCTACTCTGGATGTTCAGCAATAATAAGCGAGTGGCATACACAAGAATTCCTGCACAGAATGTCCTCTACTCTGTAGTGGAAGAGGAGAAAGGCAAGGACTGTGCAAAGATCCAGACCGTCTTTTTAAAGGTAGAGATTATGTGAAAAACCTAACCATATTTCTGCTTCTTTCGCTCCATGTTGGTCTCCCTTCCTTCCCCAGCTCTAATTATTGGTTCTGTATCTGAGAAAGAATTTGTAAGACTAGTAAAAACCAAGCAGTCTAATTGCATAGTGAGAATACTGCTCATTTCTATATCAGGTCCAAACAAGTGAGCTCCTGGACTGGATAAAGACTAACTTAGCTTCTCCTCTCACACAGTGGTTGTTTTCATTCAGAAAAAAACCCAGCACAAAGCATATGGAACATTTTGACATGGGAACATTTCATCATTTGCAGAACAGAATGTTTCTGTTTTTGTTTAGAAACTACTTGATTTCAAAATTTCTTTAATATTATAAAAAATGTAAAGTCAGAAGGAAATGTTTTGATTTTATGGAAACAAAATATTTTGATTTTGAAACACATTTTTTAAAAATTATGTTTCATGTGAAATTTTGAAAGTTTTGATTTCCTTCTGGAACATAACATTTTTTTTGAGATTGTGGAATTTCCCAAAAAACAGAAAATGTGGTCTCTGCCCAACTGCCCTTCATACCCACGTGTAAAACTGCAGGCACAGTGATGGTGCACTGCTAATCACTGGCGTGTGATATAGTCACTGCTGGTCTGATGGCCTGTGGCTCTGGATGTGAAGTTAAACTAACATTCTGGGCTCCAAGGTCCCAGGGTCGCGCACCGGAGAGATCTTTGCCAAACTAGAGATCTATATGTGGCTGGGGGTGACCAAGTACGTGAAGAACAGCACTGCAGAACTGCCTGAGGAGTTCAAGCACGTCTATGAGAGTGGCCAGCAGACAGCACGACTCCCAGCACACATGCCACCCAGCCGGCTCAGCAGGGACGGTGAGCAGAGACTGCCCTGATTGCCCTGGTTACTCTACAGTCCCACTGGAGGCTAAAGTGAAAACATATATGAGAGCGGTGAGCTGAGCAAATCTTGCCTGGGCACCTGGATGTGGGCTTCGCCAAGAGGCTTTTTGGCTCGTGGGAATGTGTGTTTGCCACAGCAGCATTTAGAGTCCTGCTGTCTCCTTCTGTACGGATGGCATGGACCTGCTAGCATGGGGGGCAGAGAGAGCACGGCACCTCAGCCTACCATGGACAACCTGTGTCCCTAGGGCAGTGGTTCTCAACCTATTTGCCATTGTGGGCCTCATCCAATGCTATGTCTATGGCTCTGAGGATGTCACATGGGCCACGACTGTGTGCTGATTGGACCGTAAGTGGCCCGCGAGCTGGGGGTTGAGAACCACTGCTGTAGGGTTTAAAGTTCTGGCAGAATGTCACAGGGACACCTCCCACCCCCAGTGAGAATGAGGCACTATGACTTCATAAGCTACTGGAGAGTCATTGACTGGGCTCCGATTTCTAGAGTGTGTGACCTGCTCAAGACCTGTCCAGTAATCCACCGGCTTTGCTGAGACCTGATGCAGCTCTGAGGGGCACATGTTCATAGCAAATCACTCCAGAATTAACCCCGCAAAGACTCTAGAGCACTTGTTGTCACTGGGGACAAAGAAATTAACCAAAAGTGGATTGCCTGGCCCAAGCCATGTTGATATACTGGTCCAAAGCACTTCAGCAGACACCTGTAAAGGTGCTGTCCCCTGCCGTCCTCACCTGCGAGGGCCACCCCTTTTCCCTCTGGATCTGCCTAGAAACTCTCTCCCAAAAGTGCTAAGGGCATAACTACTCTGATCCCATAGCAGCCCAGTGATTTCTGCTTTTTCTTGCCAGACTTCAGTTACTTCCAGCTACGAGCTCACTTGTACCAGGCTCGGGGGATCCTGCCTGCTGATGACAATGGCCTTTCAGACCCATTTGCAAGAGTGGTGTTTTCGACTCAGTGCCAGACCACCAGGGTAAGGTCTCTCTGGTCCCACTACAGCCCATCTCCCTCACCTCAGGAAACTCACCTGTGGACCAAGTCAGTCACTGTTTGCAGTGTTGGAAGCTGGCATCACAGGAGGAGACTTGACTCCAGCTGTGGAGACATTTTCATGCCCTCTGAGTGTTGGGATTTTTCTCTGAGACTTTCCGCATGCTGTTCCCAAGGAATTAGCTCAAATCCAGACTTGTCCCTGAGGGTTTTTTATTGGCATACAGCAGTCCTGTGCTGAGGGGATGGGTGTAAAAAAGCAGACAGAAATCAATCGGATTGTGCACATATTCCAAACCAAAGTGACTCATGCACATTCCATGTTACATTGTATCACACTTTGTAATTGGGTTACTAATTTTGGTAACCAATCCCAGTACAGATCATGAACTGTCCACAAGCTGCTAGTAAGCAAAGCTGTAGATTATCACACATCATTCTTCTTACTCTTTCTTTATCTACCAGCAATGGGATATTTACAAGGCCACTTGTGAATCTGTGGTTTGTCCACTGTTAATCTCTGCTTCCTTTTATTGTTCGTGCCAGCTTGCACTGAGCAGTGTGAATATTTAAGGAATCTTTCTTGACAACAGTTGTATCTGAGGCACACTGGCTAATGCCCAGATCAGCCCCAGGGCTGGCGCTTCCATTTAGGCGACCTAGGCGATCGCCTAGGGCGCCAGGATTTGGGGGAGGGGTGGCACTTTGCCTCCCTCGGCGGCAATTTGGCGGCGGGGGGTCCTTCCGTGCTTTGGGTCTTCGGCGGCAATTCTGCAGCGAGTCCTTCACTCGCTCCGGGACCCGCCTCCGAAGTGCCCCGAAGACCAGGAGCGTGGAAGGACCCCCCTGCCGCAGAATTTGCGCCAATGACCAGGAGCGCGGAAGGACCCCCCCCTAGGGCGCCAAAACCCTGGCGCCGCTCCTGATCAGCCCCCAGAATTCTCTCATCCCCTGCTCTGGAAGACATTGGCCATGCACACACTGCACTGAGTGATGTGTGCATGGGTGCTCTATAGTGCTGCAGTCTCCCCCTCCCCCTTTCCACTGCTTCCTTAAAGGGCCATTGTAAGTATGAACTTGACTAATTTCAAGAGACTCTGCTGAGTTCTATTTATCCTGATCGCTACCCATGCAGACCTTGGAGGAAACCCTGAGCCCGTTGTGGAATGAGCTACTTTTATATGATCAGCTGATTATTGATGGGAGGAGAGAGGATTTGAAGACCGAGACCCCAGTTGTTGTCATCAATATCTTTGACCATAATAAATTTGTAAGTATAACAGAATGACCCTGGCCCTCTATGTTCATAAGCTCAGTGTGTGCAGGAGTCTGGGGAAAGCTAAGGGAATATCTGTCCAGATACAGGACGTCATATGAACGACTGCACCAATTTGCTCTGCCTCCGCTCCTGTGATTAGATCTTACCTATACCAGCAGCTCGAAGCTGCAGAGAGGTTGGAGTTGCCAGGAGTGGCTCCCTGGGGAAGACTTTGACAAGCTTCCTGTTATCAGTCTGCTCTGGTGGTGCCAAACAGTGGAGTTGTGTGTGATGAGTGAAGCCTGTCGAGCTGGCGCCGGCCTGGGGAAGTGAGATGCTCTTAGAGGAGAGGATGGTTCACATGCAAACACTGAGCTGGATTCTGGTTTGCAGTCTGGAAAGCAGCCAGACCTGCCAAGCTGCGAACTCCACTGTGTGGCAGAGTTCTAAGTCAGTGCCCAGCCAGGCCACTGCACTCCCCCAGCTCAGCCCGGGCACAGGAGATGTGGCAGGGGCTTGCTGTGGTCCAGAGTCCCAAAGGTGGAAGTCAGGGCAGGTCTTTAACAGTCTTACCTCACTCAGTGTCAGCCTCCTGACTGCCTCAGCTTCCTCCTTCCTTAGCCAAACCACCTCAGCTGGTGCTTTAAGTTACTCCTCCATCTGGGGCCTGCATTATTAACCTAACGAGAGCAGTTTAACTCTGAGCTAGACTCTCAGCCACCTTCCCCAGGCTTCCCAGCTCACTAGGCCCAGCCTGGGTGCCACAGTCCATTTGGTTCCTCTGGGCTCATAATTCCCTTGGAAGGTTTTTGCTGTTGCGGCTCACCGCAGGTAGCTGCAGCCAGGCCTCTCCCTCTGGCTGGTAGGGGCGGCCTCTTTCCCAGCCCTCAGTGACCCTTGTATCAGATCCGGCCAGGCCTTCTGGTTCCCAGCCCCGATCTCCCATCTCTGAGAGAACAGGCCCCCTCACAAGTAGCCTTGTCCTGGGCTACCATGACACGCTCCCCGGTCACCTGGCCCAAGCCCAAACATATGGGCACCCAACTTAAGGGGATCACTGGACACAGGTGGGGCTGATCCGAGCACCCTGTTCAGGCCCAGCCATCCTGTGACAAGCTCTGAGCGTGCTCCAGCCTGTGCTGTGGTCAGCTGATACAGACCTGCCCTGATATCTGGTTTGGTGCAACCACGAAGCTGGGCTATTTTTCACTTCCAGACTCAAGTGAAGGTGTCGCAGTCTATCAATGTGACTATCAGACTGAACCGTAGTATTATCATGCTAATATGTGTTTCCCACCATTCGTAGCTTCCTCCGCTGGTGCCAAAGCCCAGCTGTCCCCACCCAGTTGCCAAAACCTCCTGGAGAGCTTGATGCAGTGCAGTTATGGGTCTTCACTACTGAGTGCAGCAGCACAATGAAAACTGAAAATGTACAGGCCTTGTAAAATAAACTGAACTGAATATCAAATTCAATCCTATTACAGTCCCAAAAAACTGTTAACATTAATGGTGTTAGAGTTGCAAAGTCCAGCTCTTGAAAGCTAGGAAGTGCCAAAACTGGCAACCTGCATTTTGATATGGTCTTTCATTACATGATCACCCACTGGCTTTTTCACAGGACCTTTGTGTCACGCAGTGCACAGGGTGGACGGTGCTCAGGGAATGAGTCGGGGTGTGTAGCAAAGGAGGCTGTTGTCTGTAGGCTGTGCCTCATTCACATTAGAAGTTGAAAGGTGTATAGGAATGAGGCAGTGGATTGCAGGAAGAAAGGCTGTTGAATGGATTCCATCCTTGTCTTTTCCACTGTCTTTGTGTGATGTTGGTGTGTGTTCCTCGTTTTGAGGGTGTCCAGCTTGAGACACTTGAGGCTCAATATGCAGAAGTGCTGAGCACTCACAGCTGCAGCTGAACTCATTGGGGGAAGTAGATGCTCAGCACATCCGGAAGTAAGGAATTGTGGCTGAATGGATGAGCAAAGAGCTGGGCGTCAGGTGGCCCTGAGTTCTGGTCTTGGTTCTGCCACTGATTCTCTGTGTGGCCTTGGCAAGTCACTTTGTCTTCCTGGCGCAGTTTCCCAACTGTAAAATTGGCCACACTGAATAATGAGGATAGAAGGAGAAACTAAACAGGTTCCTGAGCACTGTCCAGCCTGTGCTCGGAATAGGACGTGGGACATGTGGTAGAAATAGCATGTGCTCACGTAACAGAAGCCTGTCTAATAATAATGCAAACACACAAGGGGACTGAATTATGGTGGCCAGTTCTATCATTTCCTAACTTTTGAGGGCTGGACTTTGCAACTTAAATACTCTTAATTTAACATTTTTTGTATGTAATAATATACATAGATGCACGCATTGCCTTACACGCACTGTTTTAATTCTCAATAGTAGTCATAGGGTTTATTATGTACAGACCACCCTAGATATACAGATAATTTACAAGCAAGGCGACAAGGCCCATACTGGAAATAACTTGAAGTCTAACTCCGGTAGATACAGGGCATGCAGTGATTATTGAAATGCAGGAAGGCAATGCTGCATTGTCAGTGAGAGGAAGGGTGCAATACAGAACAGTTGCCCTGTTCTGTATTGCACCCATTTCTGTGGTATCTGGTTGCATTTTCCACAGTTCAGATTGGGCCATTAGCATTACAGATAAGAAGAGCCAATCCCTATGCTCTCCTGAAGCCCTCGCCTATAAAGATGAGAAGAGGAAGACTGGGCTGGTCAGCTAAGTGTCTAGGGTTTGATGGTTCTGTCAGTGGAAAGCTAAGGAAGGAAGGTGTGGTTTGATCCCTTTCTGAATGTGATCCCTGTTGTGAGCTCCCTGCAGCAGTTTGCTGCAGCAGTGCATGGTGGTCAGAGACGGGGAAAGAGTCGTTCCAGTGACTTTGCAGAACTTACACCTGGTGGGGATTCAGCCCGTTCTGGCATGTTGTACTGGGACCTGATACGCTGTGAGAATGCTGAAGCCGTATCCAATGGCAGATCCTTCTTGTCTGTAGGGTTCTCCAGAATTTCTTGGCCGGGCCTTTGCTACTCCACAGGTGAAGCTGGTGGATGAACCATACTGCAAACCTGCCTTGCAGTTTTTTGACATTTACAAAGGAGCCAAAGCAGCTGGGGAATTAATTGCTACCTTTGAGCTGATTGAGCTGGATTACAGTGGCTACTTGGAGGTAACTGGCTTCTCTGGGGTAGCAGTGTGGTAAGAGGTGCATGGCAGCTCCTTCCAGTTGCTCCTGCTATCTCGACTTGGTAGATTAACACCTGTGGCATGATGCTGGGCTCCCTGCACTAGCCACATCCTCAAGCAGAGAGGAGCACTCCCATTGCAGGCAGGCCCCCAGTATCAGTGGGCAGCAGTGAAGGAGGAGGACAAAACTGGAGATGGGAGAGAGGAGTGGGTGGGTGGGTGAGGGGATGTTGTGGGGCAGGAGAGACAAGCTCCTTAATTTCTGTGTGGCCTGGCCATTTCCATCTGTCCAGCCTTCAGTGCCCAAAGATGTGGAACCCAAGGAGCCAGACTTCCTGGAGGACCCCCGTTCTGGACGCTTCATTATCCCAGAGGGAATCCGGCCCATCCTCAAAGAATTCCGCATAGAGGTGCTGTGGCTTTCAGTAGAGTTCTGAGCATCTGAGCAGAGTTTCCTCTGACTGGTACCAATGCAGTGACTTTATTGCAGGGGTTTGGGGAAGGGCCTGGCACTCAAACATGCCTATGCTGCCTCCTCTCGCCAGGGACTGTTGCAGGCCAGAAGTGAGTGTGGCTTGGAACTGGGGCGACATCTACCCACCAGCCCTATCACATTTCAGGGTGAAATCCGGGCTGGAGAGGGGCTGTCACCACCTGTACTGCAATGTGGGGTGCCTCACAATGTTTTGCTGCTGTATCTCCCACCCTGGGCCCACCACAAACAGCCAGAGAGCATGCAGGTCATCCCTTGAGTGTCTGTGATAGCAGCAGCCTGCCAGCAACACTCCACCAGCCTGGGTTTCCACTTGCTGTGTGACCCCAATACACTTTCAGTCCTGGCCTTTCCCCAAATGTATGTTCTGCACTGTCCAGCCCCCTCCTCGGCAGTCCAGATTTTGGAGGTCCCTTGAACCTTGTAAGGGGTCAATGTACAACAGTTTGCTTCCTTAAATGAAGTTACCAAACAATTTAGTTTAAACACACTACTAGATTAGTTTTGATTAGAGAAGACTAGAACGAGTTTACTTAACTACAAGGAGAGAGATTTTTAAGTGAGTACAAGTATAAGGTGTGGAAGTCAGAAATGTTCAGGGCTGCTTGGGGGTGGGGGAGGGGGCAAGTGGGGCAATTTGCCCCAGCCCCCTAGGGCCCCCATGAGAATATAGTATTCTATAGTATTGCAACTTTTTTTAATGGAAGGGGCCACCGAAATTGCTTTGCCCTGGGCCCCCCGAATCCTCTGGGCAGCCCTGGAAATGTTTACAAAAGACATAAAGATAAAGCGCTTTCTAGTAACTAAAACTTAACAAATAGACTTGGTTCAAGGTGAAATCCTTACCACATGTTCCCAGCATGAGGGCTGGCCAAATTCTGAGGTCAGGACCCCTCCCAAAGTCCAAAGGCTGGTTCCTTGATCTTCCCAGGTGAAAGAGAAAGAGAGAACGAGAGAAAAAAAACCTACCAGGTTTTTACTCCCACCCTTTGCAATGCATTTTCCTGAGCGTCACTAGATAAAGTCCTTCCAGCTGTGAGAATGAAGACACGGGGGTCTCATGGTGAAACAGCTTCCATGTTGTTTGTTAAAGTGCAGATCGATTTGTTCCTGCCCCACTTCACTGCCAAAGACTGGCCATGTGACCGGTGATGGTCAATCAACTTTGACGACACCTGGCTGGAGGTGTCAGCTTGTCCTTTGTCTTCGAGAAACTTGTTAGCCCGTCCCCAGGCTTGTCTGCTGAACGCATGTCGGTCACAACTTTAACTTGACTTGTCATGTTACTATATGCGTTTCACCAGTTTATTATTGACGAGAGAGTTACACTGCTACCTCGATATAACGCCACCCAATATAACATGAATTCGGATATAATGCGTCAAAGCAATGCTCTGGGGAGGGGGGCGGGGGGCTGCATGCTCTGGCATATCAAAGCAAGTTCAATATAAAACGGTTTCACCGATAACGCAGTAAGATTTTTTGACTCCCAAGGACAGCGTTCTATCGAGGTAGAGCTGTATTAGTTTTCAAATGCTATCTCACAAAGTGTATTTTGTATAGAGACAATCACAGTGGGGTATAGGATGTGTATACAGGAGTGCGTTGGGTCACAAGCTCCCATTACATCCAGCATCTCACATGGGAAGTGCCCCATGCTGTTCGATTAACTCCCGATCAGACTGAACAGAGGAGCCTAGCCTGGCTGCGAGACAGCACGTCGGCTCTCTCTCCTCTGCCCCCAAAGTGCTCTGCTGAGCCTGCCCACCTCCACTCCGGCACATTCATTTGCCGTTGATGATGTTTCTAGTGTTTTCCTCCTGGGAGCATCTGGGTGGGTGAGAAGAAGCCCTCACTCCTCCTGTGTTGGAAAGAGGGGTCCGAGTGCCAGGGACATGGGACGGATTAGCAATGGGGCGAGGAGCTGGTGGTGATGCTGGTTACCTGTGGGGATGAGGGACAGTCTGGCAGCTGGACAGGGTGTGGTGAGATGAGCACTGGGATTAGGTGAGTGGATTGGGGATGATTGTCCCTCTTGGGGGTGAAGGATTGGCGGCTGGGAAGGCATGTGTGAAGAGTGCTGAGTGCCTAGAGCAGCTGACGTGCTTGGCTCCTGCTGTTCAGATCCTGTTCTGGGGCCTGCGAGACTTGAAGCGAGTGAACCTGTTTGAGGTAGATCAGCCCCAGGTGATCATCGAATGTGCCGGGAAGAAAGTGGAATCGGAAGTGATCGTGTCATACAAAGAGAACCCCAACTTCAATGAGCTGGTCAAATACATCAACGTGGTAAGCAGGGAGCAGTGCTCACTGCCAGGGCCTGGGCTGCAGTGCTGACTCCCAGAGCTAGTGGGGGTGGGGGCAGAGGCTTAGGGAGCAGGGAAGAGGCAGAGTTTTCAAGGCCCGTGTTTCTGGAGAATGGGCACATACCTGCAGACTGGGTTCAGCCCCAGCTGGGTTCTCCCGCTGGGGAACTGGGACCCATTAAAGACCAACTGCTGATGGGAAAGAACGCTCCATGGCATGAATCCATTCAGCCCGCATCAGCGGTTGCCTGCTGGCCAGGCATGGGCAGGGCTCTAGTTCAGAACTGAGGTGCTGGGTCCCAGCACTGGCTGGTGCTGTCAGGATATACCTGCATAGGGAACATCAGGGCCACTATGCTAGGGGCTCACCCGGGTGCAGCCCTTATCTGCCACCTGGACACATGGGTGAGCTATAAGCCAAGCTCTGAGCTGTCTGCAGGACCCTCCCCTGCAGCCCTGGTGACAATGTGAGAGGCTCTTTTGCAGGAGCTCCCGGAGCAGGTGTACCTGCACCCACCCCTAAGCATCTTTGTAGTGGAGCAGCGAGCTTTTGGGCGCACCGTGCTGGTGGGGACCCACGTGGTGTCCCATATCATGAAATTCTCTCCCAGAGAGATGGAGGAGCTGGAGGAGGGGCCAGAAAATCCACCCAAAGGTGAGTTTCCTGGTTTGAACTGTGCTCTGCACCCCCTCACATGGCAGGGTGGCACGGGGGTTTCCACTGCCAAGTGCTGCGGGGAGGAAAGGGACTGTCCTGGCATGCAGCACAAGTGCAGTGTTTTCTGCAAGGCTGGCATGTCCCCACTGTCTCTCAACTCGCCGGGGCAGTGCAGCAGAGGTGCAATTAGACACCCCTCGGCTAACTCAGGCAGGGCAGATCTGATGGTCTCCAGTGTCTTGCTGTGAGGCTGTGGACTGTCTGTAGTGCTGGCCTGAAGGGGCTGCTGACTGAATTCCTGCAGGGATAACGCCTCACACCCTCAGACAAGGCAATTAACCTGTGGTGGGGCTCAGCGAAGTCCCCTTTGGGGCTAGGGATCATGTTGTGGTGTGAAGCAGAGAAGCTTCCTGCTGTGCTCTCCTGCATCTCCCAGGTGCGCACACAACATGGAAGCTATTGAAACGAGCGGTATTCAGAAAAACCAGTCCCATGCAGCCTACTGGGGATGAAGTACAGCATGGGGTGGGTACAGCAGGCCTGTGGGGACAGGGTCACGCAGGGTGACACGATGTGGGAGGGGGTGGGCGGTAATGCAGGCTGTGAGGGCAGGGTCATGCAGGGTGATACAGTGTGGGGGGGGATGGGGGTGTTATACAGGCCTGTGGGGGCAGGGTCACGCAGAGTGACATGGTGCAATGAAAGGTAATGCAGGCTCTGGGGGCAGGTCACTCAGGGTAACACAGTGTGGGCGGGTTATGGATGCCTGTGAGGGCAGGTCATGCAGGGTAACATGGTGCGGGGGGGTAAGAGGGGGTTATGCCGGCCCGTGGGGGCAAGGTCACGCAGGGTAACACGGTGCAGTGGGGGTAATACAGGCCCATGGGGGCACGGTCATGCAGGGTAATGCAGTGCAGTGGGGGTAATGCCAACCCGTAGGGGCAGGTTCACGCAGGGTGACACTGTGCGGTGGGGTGTTATTCCGGTCCATGGAGGCAGGATCATGCAGGGTAACATGGTGCAGTGGGGGGTAATGCTGGCCTGTGGAGGCAGGGTCACACAGGGTGACACTGTGTGGTGGGGGGTAATTCCAGTCCATGGGGACAGGGTCACCCAGGGTAACATGGTGCGGTGGGGGATAATGCAGGCTCATGGGGGCAGGGTCACACAGTGTAACACAGTGCGGTGGGGGATAATGCAGACCCTTGGGGGAAGGGTCACGCAGGGTAACACGGTGCGGTGGGGGGTAATGCCGACCCCTGGGGGCAGGGTCATGCAGGGTAACACGGTGTGATGGAAGGTAATGCCGGCCCATGGGGACAGGGTCACGGAGGGTAACACGGTGCAGGATAATGCAGGCCCATGGGGGCAGGGTCACACAGGGTAACACAGTGCAGTGGGGGGTAATGCTGGCCTGTGGGGGCAGGGTCACACAGGGTAACATGGTGCAGTGGGGAGTAATGCCGGCACGTGGGGGCAGGGTCACGCAGGGTAACATGGTGCGGTGGAGGGTAATGCCGGCCCTTGGGGGCAGAGTCACGCAGGGTAACACAGTGCAGTGGGGGGTAATGTCAGCCCATGTGAGCAGTGTCACGCAGAGTAACATAGTGCGGTGGGGGATAAAGCAGGCCCGTGGGGGCAGGGTCACTCAGGGTAACATGGTGCGGTGGGGGGTAATGCTGGCCCATGGGGGCAGAGTCATGCAGGGTAACATAGGGTGGTGGAAGGTAATGCCGGCCCATGGGGGCAGGGTAATGGAGGGTAACACAGTGTGCTGGAAGGTAATGCTGGCATGCAGCAGTGGAGTCAAGGCTGCACAGACCATTGTGATTGTCTAGTCTGACCTGCATAGCACAGGCCAGAGAATCCCCCTCGGTAATGGCATCTCCTGCAGGCAAGTTCCTGCTCTGGTCAGAGGAGTGACCCAATCGTATGGTAGGGCCTCTGTTCCTCTGCATTGACCTAAGCCTGCCATCTGAGTTGTCTGGAGCAGGCTTTATCTCCTTGCTTGGCTGCCTCTGGCTCAAGGCAAGCGAAGTGTCCAGAGCGCCTTTTCCCATTTGCCCTCCTGTGTGTGAGAACTCTGGGTGGGGTTTAGGACTCAGAGCAGATCTCTGTTGGCAGATATTTGCTAAGAATTTCTGGGCCAGACCTCTCATTCCCAAGATCCAACTGTGGGACACAGTGTGAGGAGCACCAGGGAATGTGAAAGGCAGCAGAATCCCACCCTGCTGTGCGAATGACTCCTGCAGCTTTTCAAGGACGCCTTTCTGGTGTCAAATTTCAGACTGAAAGTGGGTGGGGGTAATGTAGGTAACTTGGAGATTACAGGAATGGCTTCCCTTGCACTGAGGTGCACCTGAGAGGTACGTCTGTGCCCTTGGCTCAGCTGCCATTTGTAATTGGTAATGAGACCTTGGAAGATTCGACAATGAATGAATGAATGATTTTCCTGTTGGAATACATAGTCTCCATCTTTCTCACTCAGCACGGAAAGCCTCTGCTCGACCCAACATCTCCCAGACGGTGATCAACATTGGCCTGACCGCTAGCGACATGGGCAGCAGAGCCAACCCCCTGAATCTGGTGAAGGTGAGTGCGGTGTCATGTTGACAGTAACCTTCACGTTACTATTTGAATGGAGATGCTGCTTGCCCGAAGTACCCTCTCTGGCTTTGACTTGGATCCTATCCCTAGGTTGTACCCAAGAATAGTACCAGCTCAGAAGTGACAGTTACCTTCCCTGTTTCAGTGCCGCCTAGCAGATCATAGGCAGCATAATTCACTTTCCGGTATAAGCCTGATTTTGACTGACTACCCCTCTAATTTCCTCACCTCCCCGCCCGTTGTTTCTGCGTGAAATGGCACTTGTCTGCACTGTAGAGAGAGAATATGTGGGGAGGAGATGTTGAGGTTAATCCGATGAGAGGTTTCTGGGATATGAGACATGCAAAAAATTAGTTGCATTTCACTTTCTGAAAAATTCTTCTAGTGTTTATAAAGTCGTAAATGCCATCTCATTAATGGCTAAGCCTGGAAACGTCTGAGCTGGTCATTCAGTTGCCCTGGATGACAGTTACTGCAGACAAGCATGGGTGCAACATATCAGAATAATTTTTGACAGATTTGTATACATCTGAGCACTCAGTCAGGTTCCAGCAGAGTTTCCGAGCTTCCCTGTGTGTTATAAGAATTGGCTCGGAAGATGCAGCCTGTGGAAGCTCTAAACTCCATCAGTATCACCAGTCTGAATCTGGCAGGTCACGGGCTCCCATAGCTGAACACAATTTCATCAAGCAGGCTAAATACTCCACTGTGGAGTGTTTTATTTGAAAATGTGATTTTCACTGACTCACATATGTCACTTCCCATCACACCAATAATTCTTGCAGAGTATAGTTTCTGTATCAGAAAAGAATCTACACCATGTTCCTACATGTCATATTAGAGATGCCAAATGTCTACATTCAGGTGCGAGTGGCGGGGGCTTGCAACCTGAATCCCAGGATCCCAATCAGAATTGTACAGCTCTGGCCCATATCTAGTTAAGACGTAAATAACTTTTCACAAGCTTATCAGTATGTTAAAACAATGCCACTGGGAGGGTTTAATTAGAATAAAACAAAAGCTGTTGGAAAATGTAGAAATTCAGTGCTAAGATTCAGGCTAAAAAAGCAATGCATTGAAGTCAGGAAATTCATAGCTGGGCTTCCACAAACAGCTTTTGCTCTGACCCATCTGAATAGCCACCTTTTGCCTCCCACCAGCAGTCTCCCTGCCCCATCTCTTACAGCCATGTGGCACCATGACCTCTGTCACATTCCAATACAAACCAGGGTGCCTGGACTACCAAACTGGAACTACTGGAATGATGTCAGGATTGGAGTTACATTGTTATTTATAGAGCGCCCAAAGTAAACAAGGTGCTTTACAGACAAGGGATTTTGGCCCTGCTTTGTACTGAAAACATCATCAACTACCATATTGTAGAAATCCTCTTCATACATGGCCCTAGGACCCCAAACACAGACCCCCCTTTATTTGAACAAAAACTGCACTGACGTTCATCCTCCATTCTGCTATGTCCACCCTTCAAGATGCATCTTGGGCTTGGCTCAGCTGGAAGGACGCATCCTGGTAGAACATACCTTGACTAACACAATGCGTCAGACTGCGTAGATGAGACTTGTGTGTCAAATTGTGTTAGCTGATTGTGGGTTACCAGTTAGTTAACCTTTGTTCTAACTAGATGGCTTTTCCCACTTTAGACAAGCCCCCTGAGTGGCCTTTCCAAATATTTGTAACTCTCTGATGTGACTCAGTTGCTGCCTCCTAGTGAACAAGAGCACAGGGTCAGAGTTAAGGGTGTTTGGACAACTTTGCCATTGCATTTCCTGATTTTCACGCTCTTTTTTCAGTAATGACAGCATCCCCGTAAACATTGTAGAATTTCTAACCTCACCAAGATTTTTGATCACAGTATTTGGAATCACTTCTAGGGCATCTCACTTCCAGTGGGCTGGATTTTCCTAGGACTTTGTGCGGTAGCATGGAGGTAGCAATCCAGACCAGTGAGGGATTGTGTCCCCGCCTGTCTTGGAACCCTGAATGCCTTAAAATGCTCGGCTGCTGTAGTTCCCTTGTTTGGATGCTCCCAGCCAGCATACAAGCATGCTCTGAGTGTCGGTGTGACCAGTCATCCTGGACCAGCAGGTCTGACTCCAGCAGCCTGCTTGCTACACCACAGCCACACTCTGGCCACCACAGGTCTTGGTTACATCTGGCAAGGTGACCCCTACTCCCCCTGTTCTGAATTTTCCCCAAACCACATGTTGTTCTTAGAGTGATGGTTCCTATTGTATTCCACTGTGGGTTCTGAATGCGCAGCATGCCTCCAGAGTAATGTCTCTGGTCCATGCATGCACCCAGGCTTGCCTCGTGCTTCCACCTGAGGTGATAAATGGAGCATTTTAAAGCATTCAGGGTTCCAGGACAGGCAGTGACGCAACCCCTCTTCAGTTCCTTCTCAGCACTGCATGGTCTGGGTTGGAACCTCCAGTGTCCTCATCTCTGATGCCATTCTAAATAAACAGTTGTAAATCATTTTATTAATTCTTCTTCGAGTGATTACTCATGTTGATTCCAAGTAAGTGTGTGCGCGCCGCGTGCACAGTCATCAGAAGGTTTTTCCCCTAGCGGTATCCATTGGATCGACTGTGGAGCCCTGTGGAGTGGCTCCTTCATGGCGGTGTATATAGGTTCCTGCTGACCCGCTGCCTCTTCAGTTCCTTCTTACTGCCAGTGATGGTCGTTGAAGCAACTTCTCTCTTGCGAACAGCAAGCAATCCGATAGTGGACTTTCATTCAGTGTTACCTGTAAATAGTGTGACAGACCCAGGCCAGTGGGATACAGGAGTCTGGTAGAGGGCAAATATACTGGTCACTGGCTGAGTAGTTTTGTGTTCCCTGAGTGACTAGAGCAGGGGCTGCACTAGAGTAATCAGGAACCTGCTAGAACCAATTAAGGCAGACAGGCTGATTAGATCACCTGCAGCCAATCAAGGCAGGCTAATCAGGGCACCTGGGTTTAAAAAGGAGCTCACTCCAGTCAGGTGGGGAGGAGCCAGAGGAGAGGAAGTGTGTGTGAGGAGCTGGGAGCAAGAGGTGCAAGGAGCTGAGAGTGAGTGGGAGCGGGTGTGCTGCTGGAGTATTGAGGAGGACAAGCGTTATCAGACACCAGGAGGAAGGTCCTGTGGTGAGGATAAAGAAGGTGTTTGGAGGAGGCCATGGGGAAGTAGCCCAGGGAGTTGTAGCTGTCATGCAGCTGTTAAAAGTGGCACTATAGACAGCTGTAATCCACAGGGCCCTGGGCTGGAACCCGGAGTAGAGGGTGGGCCCGGGTTCCCCCCAAACATCCCAACTCCTGATCAGACACAGGAGGAGCTGATCCAGACTGTGGGGAAGATCACTGAGATGAGAAAATCTGCCAATAAGCGCAGGACCACCAAAGTAGAGGAGGAACTTTGTCACAATAGTTAAAATCTTATAGTTAGCTAGTGTAAATAGTATAGTTAGTTTAGATAAGTTTCAGTTGGGAGTCTCCCACCCATCTCGTTTCTCCTCCCGGGGACTGGGGCATGTCTTGGTCTCAGGGTTTCAAGCTGTGCAGGTCCTGCCTGAAGCCTATGCCAAAGGGAGACCCATACGACTCCTGTCTGGGGTGCCTGGGAGAGGCACATTAATCAGACAAGTGCAAAAACTGCAAAGACTTCAGACCAAGGACCAAAAAAGAGAGAGACTTCAGGCTGAAACTGCTCCTTCTGGAGTCAGCCCTTTGTCCCCAGCCAGCCCAGGTGATGTCCAACCCCAAGCCCGGCACTTTGGTGCGGAGCGCATCAGCCTTGGTAAGGATGGCCATGGCACCAGGAAAGGACTCGGGCTCCAGGGACCCCCAGCAGAAGGGCTCCAGGGACTTCCCCAGTGCTGAAGACCTCCTCTGGTGCAAGTGCCTGTCACTGCTCCTTTTCGCCGATGCCACACAAAAAGAAGAAGACGGACAGAGCGTGCTTTCCCACTTAAGTAGTGGAGTGAGCAGGGACCAGCGGGGTGTGTCCCACATCTAGACACCCGGCTCTGACTCTGCCAACACCGTTGACTCCAGCCTGACAGGGAGGTCTGTCGAGTCCGGTTCTCGTGGACTTCCCAGTAAAGGAGCAGGAGTGTTGGGAGGAGGACATAGACCTTCTACGCCGGACACCTTTGAGGCAGCTAGGGTCCTCATAGCGATGACGGTGCAGTCCCCAGCACCGGCGCCACAGAAAGGCACTGTGCCCTCAAGAGTCAAGTTAACAATGATGTGGCAACTCTCGCTCTCACCTCGGCAACACTCCCCAGCACGGTCTTTGTCTGCACTGCCCTGATTGCTGAGGTCAGAGTATTCATCGGACTTGGAGGCGGAGTCATATGCCTCTAGGTGGAGCCGGCACCGCTCAAGGCAAGAAGAAGGGCAGCCACTACCTGTGATGTTGTGGTCTTGGTCCTTCTGGACCCCAGGGGCCTACCACTAAGCCCAAGGGCTGGGGTCCAGATCCCTGTCGGTGGCTTCAGAGGCTTGGGTACCTCCATCATTGACTTTGGTAGCCTGGGAACCTCTGCAAGGGCAGGCAGGCACCAATGGGCACACAGGTTGGCATCAAGAATGCTGCGGGTCCTGGCACCACACAAGGTTTCTCAATGCAGGGAGTTCCCCACAAACCAGAGGGGCAGGAGGACCCATTGCCCCTATGGGAATCGTCCTCACCCTCCCTGGATGAGACTCTGGTGAGTACCTCCACCACACTGCCTGCAATGGACACCAGGGCACACCAGGACCTGGTCAGGAGGGTGGTTTAGAACCTAGACATGCAGGTGGATGAGACTGATCCCATGCAGGACATTCTGGTCCCTGAGGGCCCTTTGAGGGGGCTCTGCCCCTCATTAAAACTTTCCAGAACACCACTAAGGTGCTGTGACAAACACCCGCCTCTAGTCCCTTCATGGAGAAAGGGGTAGAGAAGAAATATTTTGTGCCATCCAAGGAGTATGAGCACTTGTTTACCCACCATTAACATTGTACTCTGGTGGTGGAGGCGGCCAACCAGAAAGAAAGACAGGGAGAACTGGGGTCGACACCTACATCCAAAGAGGCAAAGAAGCTGGATCTCTTTGGTAGGAAGGTGAATTCTACCAGGGGACTCCAACCTCACATATCCAACCAGCAGTTGATCCTGAGCCGCTATAGCTACAATTCCTTGAACACATTGTCTAAGTTCCAGGAACAGCTACCAGTGGACTCCCCCTCTGAATTTGCAGCTGTCCTGGAGGAGGGCAAGGTAGTCACGAGGACCTCCCTACAGGCCGCCTTGGACTCGGCGGACTCAGCAACTCAGACTATGGCAACCGCGATAGCCATGAGACGCAGCTCTTGGCTTCAAGTCTCGGGATTCCTGCATGAAGTCCAAAACACCATCCAGGACTTGCCTTTTGACTGTTCAGGACTCTTTTCAGAGCAAACAGACACTAGGCTCCACAGCCTGAAGTCCCTTGGGCTTCATATGCCAGCCCTCCAGAGAAAACCCTTCAAGCCACAACCCGCCTCTTGCTTCTACTTGGATCCTCCCAGGCAGGACTATAACAGGAAGCAGGGCAGGAGTAACAGGAGGAGGCCCTCTCAGTCCTCTTCTAGTCAGGGTCAGGGCACAGCAAAGCAGCCCTTAGCCTCTAAACCAAACTTTTGAAGGTGTGCCCGGAGGTGATGCACTCGTTCAAATCCCAGATCCTTCTTCTCCCTTTGTGAATCATCTATCCCATTTCTACTGTGCCTGGGGTGAAATAACCTCAAACCGATGGGTCTTGAGCACAGTAGAATTGGGATATTCTCTCCAATTCTGTTCCCTCCCGCTTTCCCACCCATCATCCCCGTCCCTCTTCAGGGACCCTTCTCATGAGCAACTTCTAGTGCAGAAGGTGCAAATGCTCCTACAACTTGGGGCGGTAGAAGAGGTCCCTCTGGAGTTCAGGGGCAGGGGATTCTACTCCTGATATTTCCTAATCGCCAAGGCAAAGGGTGGGCTCAGGCCTATTTTAGACCTGTGAAACCTCAACAGATTAATAAAGAAGTTGAAATTCTACATGGTCTCTTTCTTCCATCATTTCCTCCCTGGATCTGGGGGACTGGTACGCTGCCCTTGACTTGGAGGATGCCTACTTTCATGTGTCCAAAACTCCGTCCCACAGATGGTTCCTCTGATTTGTGGTCAGCAACATTCACTATCAGTTCACAGTCCTTCCCTTTGGCCTCTTGGCGACCCCTTGGGTGTTCAGCAAATGCATGATGGGTGTGGCAGCCTTCCTACGGAAGCGGCAGGTGCACGTATTCCTGTACCTAGACACCTGGCTGATCAAGGGCGAATCTCAGACCTAAGTGGAGGACCACGTGATCCTGGTGCAGACAAAGTTCCTCCAGCACTGCCTCATCCTGAACATGGTGAAGTCGACCATAACTCCCACTCAAAGGATAGCGTTCGTCAGAGCCCTCCTGGACTCCAGTCAGGCCAGAGCATTCCTCCCGGAATCCCGGTTCCTCGCCATGAATGCCATCATAGAGGATCTCAGAAGATTCCCCACCACGATGGCGAGAAATTGCCTAAAACTGCTCGGGTACATGGCGACTTGCACGTATATGGTACAACATGCCAGGCTGTGGCTCCGTCCCCTTCAGGCATGGCTAGCTTGAGTGTACAGGCCAAACCGAGACCACCTAGACAGACTGGTCACAATCACTCCTCAGGTCCTCGAGTCCCTCCAGTGGTGGTTCAACCCACACACACTGTTTACCCTTCTCTAGTCCTTGCTGTCACTAGTCACAGATGCGTCAGCGATGGGATGGAGAGCACACCTAGGCGGACTCAGGACTCAAAGCCTATGGTCCCAGGCAGAACTTTTGCTACACATCAAAGTCAGGGACCTGCATGCGGTGTGCCTCGCTTGCCAGGCTTTTCAAACTTATCTATAAGGCAGATGTGTACCGGTATTGACAGACAATGCCACAGTGATGTTCTATATAAACAGACAAGGTGGTACTCGCTCATCTCCCCTGTGTCAGGAAGCCCTGCAGGACTTCTGCATCGCCCACTCAATACACTTGGAGGCATCCTATCTTCTGGGCTCGCGGAACGAACTAGCTGATCACCTCAGCAGGGCTTTTCATGGCCAGGAGTGGTCTTTCCGCCCGGATGTCACGATCAACATTTTCCTAAGGTGGGGCTCTCCCCAGATAGACCTGTTCACAACACGAAGTGTCAGCAATTCTGCTCCTTCCTGAATCACAGCCCAGGCTTGCTCGCAGATGCCTTTCTCCTCCCTTGGAAGGGGCACCTTTCCTGCTCATCCACAAAGTCCTCCTCAAGGTCCGAAGAGAGGGAGTATTAATAATCTTAATAGCACCAGTGTGGCCCCATCAGCACTGGTTCACCACACTGTTAGACCTGTCTGTGGACACACCTATAGCCCTGCCCCCGGTCCCAGACTCGATCATGCAGTACTACGGCCGCCTCCAGCACCCCAACCTGGAGTCTCTCCACCTCACGGCATGGAAACTCCATGGCTAAACCCGTTACATCCTGAATGCTCAGACTCAGTTAAGAAGGTTCTCCCTGGCAGTAGGAAGCCCTCCACTCGGGCCATTTATCTGGCTAAGTGGAAAAGGTTTTCGATTTGGTCTCTACAGAAGAGCACTCCTCTATTGCAGTCATCGATTCCCTTCATCCTGGACTATTTACTTCACCTAAAACAGCAGGGTCTGGCGGTGTTGTCAATCAAGGTGCACCTGGCTGCGATTTCAGTTTTCCATCCTGGCTCAGCTGGCCGTTCAGTATTAGCTAACCCCATGGTTGGTTGCTTCCTCAAAGGGCTAGGCAGGCTGTACCCGCAAGTAGGCTGCTGATTCCCCCATGAGATTTTAACCTGGTGCTCTCCAGGCAGATGGGCTCTCCCTTCGAGCCTCTGGCAACCTGCTCTCTAGCTTTCTTGGAAGGTGGTGTTCCTACTGGCTATCATGTTAGCCAGGAGGGTGTCTGAGCTCAAGGCTCTGGCATCTGAACTCCCTTATACCGTGCTTTATAAGGACAAAGTGCAGTTACAGCCACACCCAGCGTAGTCATTGCTCAGCGAATGAAAGGTCTCCCTGTCTCATCCCAAAGGATCTCTTCACGGATCATGGCCTGTATCAGGGTGTGCTATGACCTAGCAAAGATACCAGCCCCAGCATTAACAGCACGCTCCATAAGAGTGCAAGCTTCATCTGCCATGTTCCTGGTGCAGGTCCATATCTAGGACATCTGCAGGGCGATGACATGGTCATCTGTTCACGTCTTTATGTTGCACTACACCATAACTCAGCAGGCTAGAGACGATGCCGCGTTTGGTAGAGCCATGCTACAGTCTGTAATTCAGTGAACTCTGACTCCTCCTCCAGGGAACTGCTTGGGAGTCACCTACTTGGAATTAACATGAGCAATCTCTCGAAGAAGAAAAAACGGTTACCCACCTTGCATAACAGTTGTTCTTCAAGATGTGTTGCTCACGTCCATTCCAAGCCCACCCGCCTTCCCTCTTTCGGAGTATCCGGCAAGAAGGAACTGAAGAGGTGGTGGGACAGCAGGGACCTATATACACCGCCATGAAGGCGCCACTCCAGGGGGCTCCGCAGCTGATCTGATAGGTACTGCCAGGGGAAATATCTTCTGATGACTGTGCACGCAGCACGTGCACACCTACTTGGAATGGACATGAGCCACACATCTCGAAGAACAACAGTTATGAAAGGTAGGTAACCGTTTTTTGTTAGATAACTTATAGATTAGTAGTTCTTAGCAGTTTTAATAGTTTTTAGTACCTTTAGTACATTTAGAATAGATTAAGGGGCTCCCCTGCCCCTTGTATCCCAGCGGGTATCAGATTATGTCCAGAACTCTGGGGTTCAAACTCTGTGTCTCCTGCCCACAATCTTTCTCGGTCAGAGACAACTATCAACACTGTCTCTACTGCCTGGGAGAAGTTCACATTGCAACTTGGCACAGTATCTATCAGTCCTTCCCCAGCTGTATCCGAGAAGGGTGAGCACTTTGCCTCTGTAAATATCTCATGGCCTTGAGACCCCAATCAGACCCAGACCCAGGGAACCCTCCTCCCCCCAGTACATCTGCCTGAATCAGCAAGGAGTGCTCCTCCTGCTACAAAGTTCAGCTTCAGTGCTCAAGAATCCATCTCTACAGACCCCGTGGCAGGGTCTAGTCAGGACATTTGAAAGCACTCCCATAAGCATGGGACCAAGTCTTCTTCTAAATCTTCCCTTTCAAAAAATCAGATGCTCCATCCACCAGTTCTGCCCATGAGGACTTAGTACGTCCTAAGTCCCTTAGGCATGAGAAGAAAGCCCAGAGGCATTGGGCTCCACTGGCTCCAGACTGGGCTCCGTCAGTACCACTGTCACTGGCTCTCACAAGACCCATGGCTCTCCAGCACCGGTGAGGACTGACCACCTCTAAATACCATCTTTGGCACCGATGGCCCAAACAGAAAGAGTCTCTCTGACACTTGGGAGATCCAGATCTGTGGCTGTGCCGCCAGATGTTTTTGCTCTCCCAGATCCAGAATTCCCCTCTCCATCAAGACCTTCAGTCTCCAGGGACCTCATAACTCCTCTGAGAGACTCCCTGCAGTGCGGAACTTATTGCCCCTTCATACACAGCATATGCCTCTCCAGTGGCACTGACAGTTCCACCACTGGAGCCTGAACCCACATTTTCTCCCTCAGGAGATTCAGATCCACTGGAAGAACCACCTCTCCTGTACCATTTCTATCCTTTTCCCAGGAGACTTGCATGATCCTGGGAGCAATGTGCCCCAGGAGCCATTGGTATCCCATACCATGGGGACTCTACGACCACCCTTTTATCCCTCCTACTGGCCATATTGGAGACCATGGGACCAGTACTTTCCTTCAGAGTCCATCCTCTCCAACAGGGAGTCACCACCTGCTTCCTCTCCAGGAGAACCACTGAACTTGCCCCCAGATCTGATGTCAGGAGAAATACTGTGCTCTGATTCTGGCAGTTCCACTGGAACCAACTAGATTTACATCATCATAGCCAGACAAAGCAGAGACCTCAGCATCTCCTCACCCCCAGGATGACTTTAAACAATCTCACGACCTGCTCCACAGAGTTGCCAGGGAACTTCAGATCCCACTAGAAGAAATCCAAGACTCTCAGCACAAGCTTTTGGATATCCTCCATGCCTTGGCACCTATGAGAATTGCCCTGCCGGTCAATGAGGCCATACTAAGACAGTGAAGCATACCCTCACCACCTGTGCTCCTACTCCAAAGGTGTGGAGAGACACTATTATGTGCCAGCTAAGGGCTCAGAATTTCAATTCTCACACCCAGCTCCCAATTTGCTGGTAGTCAGGCTGCTTCAGAGAGATCCAAGCAGCAACATCTTTGATCTATGCCAACAGCTGAAGAGGGGAAAGGTTTCGACCTACCAGAAAGGAAGGTTTCCTCTGCCTCTAGTTTACAATTCTGGATAGCCAGTTATCAAGCCCTATTGGCTCACTAAGACTTCTTTAACTATGCTAAATTCGAGGAATTCATCAATGGTCTTCTATAGCAGGACTGGGCCCATTTCCAAGCTCTTATTGAGGAAGGTAAACTAATAGCCAGAATTGCCCTCCAGTCTTCAGTTGATTCGTCTGATACTTCCTGTGGGCCATGGCTACAGCCATTGTCATGTCATATTCATTCCTCCAGATTCCTCAGTGACGTCCAGAACATCGCTGAGGACCTCCCCTTCAATGAATTACACCTATTCAGTGAGAAGACAGATGAGTCCCTACATACCCTAAAGGACTCTAGAGCCACCCTTTGATCTCTGGTATAGGTCTGAAGACTTTTATCATCAGAGACCATAACAACCACCACATAAAAAGGAAAAGGTTGAAAGATCCTGCTTTCCCATGCCTCCCACACTGGCCTTGACTTTAGGTAGTAAGAAATGCATGCAAATTCTTTCTTCCACTCATCCGCTTTCACCATGTCCTGATAATGTCAGACAACACTACAACTGTATTCTGCAGCAACAAGCAAGGGAGAGCAAAATCTGCCTCCCTGTGCACAGAAGCAGTCAACGTCAGGAACTCGTGCAACAGCAGTCAGATCACCCTATCCACAGCCTACCTTCCTGAGAAACAGAATGTTCTCACAGACTCCCTCAACAGACCCATTGTGATTGATCAGGAGTGGGAGCTCCATGGCAGGGTGCAACGTGACATTTTCACACAATGAGAACCCCCAGCCAGAGATCCATTGGCTTCTAAGACTAACACCAAGTGCACTACATACTGCACCAGAGGAGCCTTAGGTTATCACTCCCAGGGCAATGCTCTCCTTTTCCCCTGGTAGGGTCAGCTCAATCTGCTTTCCTCCTGCTACAGCTCCTACCATGGGTGCTGCACAAGATCTGACAAGACAGGGTGATGCTAATCCTGACTGACCCCTTCTCTCCCAGACAGATCTGGTTCTCCAACCTCCTGTGCATGTCAGCTCACCCACTGATTACTATTCCAACATTCTCTAAGCTCCTGACCCAGTGCAACTGCACAATCAAACACCCTGATCCACGACTGCTCCACCTCAGGGCATGGTATTTGGAGGGGCATCATCTCTAGAACATGCATGCTCCTCAGTGAGCAAGACATCCTCTCGAATAGCAAAAAGAACTCTAGTGAAAATGTTACCTGGCTAAATGGACATGCTTCTCTTCATGGACACAGTGAAGAGGTGGGTTCACCAGACACTGCAGACATTCCCCTCATCTTAGACTATATCCTGTCTTTAAAGACATCAGGTCTATCCATCAGCTGTCTAGGAGTCCACCTAGCAGCCATCAGTGCATTCCATCCTCCTATTAAGGGCCACTCTGTTTTCGCACAGCCACTAATCAATCGACTCTGGAAAGGCCTCCTATGAACCTTTCTGTCTTCTCCAAAGATCACAGCCCAGTGGGACCTGAATCTTGTTCTCTCAGTTCTAACAAGCCCCCATTCGAGCCTCAGCTACTTGCTCCATATCCCTTTTATCCATGAAAATCACCTTCCTTGTAGTGGCTTTGGCAAGAAGGATTGGTGAACTCAGAGCCATGATGGCAGACCCTCCATTCCCTGTGTTCTGCAAAGATAAAGTTTTCTTGCACCAAAACCCCAAATTTATCCCTAAAGTAGTTTCAGCGTTTCACCTTAATCAATCCATCCACTTGCTTGTATTCTTCCTGAAGCTGCATGCATCTGGAGATGAACACGGACTCTATAGCCTTGATCAGTGATGAGCTGCCAAAATCTTAACAACCGGTTCCCTATAAAAAGTTCTGATTTAAGGAGGAGGGGGGAAGTGGGGGAGTGGCCAGGGTTGAGGGAGACACACTCGTGGGGCCGGGGGCCCCTGCAGGGCTTGGGGCAAATTGCCCCCCGCGGCGGCCCTGGAACTCGCAGCCCCCACTTCCTTTGCCGGAAGCTCAAAGCAGCAGGACGACTCAGGAGCTCAGCTGAGCTGCCCAGCTGCTGGCCATGCTGCAGCTCTGTGGGGAGGGGTGAGGAGGGGGGGCGCTGAGGGAGACATCCTCGTGGGGCTGGGGGCCTGGGGCAAATTGCCCCATTTGCCCTCCCCCGTGGCCCCGGAGCTCACAGCCCCCCTTCCCCTTACCTTGCCAGCAGCCCAGCTGAGCTGCCCAGCTGCTGGCCATGCTGTGTCTCTGCGGGGTGGAGGAAGTGGGGGAGGGCCTGGAAGAGACATCCTCATGGTGCCGGGGGCCCCTGCAGAGCTCGGGCCAATTGCCCCACTTGCCCCTCCCCTCTGGCCAGCCCTGGAGCTTGCAGCAGCCCCCCCACACACACACCTTGCCGGGCTGCTCAAAAAGCGGCAGCAGGACTCCTCCCAAGCTCAGCTGAGCTGCCCAGCTGGTGCCTGCGGCTGCCCAGGCTGCAGCTGGAGGGAAGTGGTGGAGGGGCCGGGGAAGCCTCAGCCTCCCCAGCTGGGAATCCTGGGAGCAACAGGATGGTCCGGCCTGCAGACCGGAGTTCTTTGCCAACCCCCTGGCCGTTTAACAACTGATTCTCCACGGAGCTCTAATTTTAGCAACTGGTTCTTGGGAACCAGTGGGAACTGGCTTCAGCTCACCACTGCCCTCTATGTGTGATGAGCTTTGGCCTTTTACCTGCAGAGAACAAGACCAATCCGAAAGTCCCCTAGCCTGTTTATTGCAATAGCAGAGAGAGTCAGAGGAGATGGCATCTCCACCAGCCAAAGACTTTCTAAATAGATATCCATCTGCATTCTACTCCGCTATCAGCCCTTGAACCTCCCTCCCCCTATAGAAGTACACACTCACTCCAAGAAAGCACAAGCAACAACCATAGCAGCTCTCCAAGACATCTGTAAAGCTGCCATGTGGAGTTCCATCCACCTGTTTGCAACACATTGCACCCTGGTATAGGACTCAGTTGCTGATGTCTCCTCTGGCACAGTGGTTCTCCATTGTCCTCGTCTTTGCACCCACCTCCTACTTAGGTACTGCTTATGAGTCACCCACAGTGCAATACAATAGGGACCAGCACTTGAAGAAGAAGAAGAGCTTCCTCACCTGTAACTGGAGGTTCTTTGAGATGTGTGGCCCCTATCTGTATTCCAGTCCCACCCTACTTCTCCTTCTGATTTGTGGATGAGAAGGAACTGAAGAGGTGGTTGGTCCACCCCACCCTTTATCATCTCAGTTGAAGCACTAGGTGAGCCAGGGCACATGCTTGGACCAATGGACACTACTGTCTAAACCAGAGGTGGGCAAACTATGGCCTGTGGGCCACATCCGGCCCACAGGACCCTCCTGCCTGGTCCCTGAGCTCCTGGCCTGGGAGGCTAGCCCCCAGTCTCTCTCCTGCTGTTCCACCTCCCCCGCAGCCTCAGCTCACTGTGCCACCAGTGCAATGCTCAGGGCGGTGGGCCTGCGAACTCCTAGGGCCGCTGCAGTGCCTGGCCTGACCTGGTGCTCTGAGCTGTGCGGTGATGTGGCTGGCTCCAGCTGGGTGATGCGGCTGTAGTGCCGCCAGCCACCGATGCTCCAGGCAGCGTGGTAAGGGGGCAGGGAACAGGGGAGATTGGATAGAGAGAAGGGGAGTTTGGGGGGGTGTTCAGGGGGTGGGGGTGTGGATAGGGAGCGGGGCAGTCAGAGGGCAGGGAATGGGGAGTTCAGCGGGGACAGGGGTTCCAGGAGGCAGTCAGTAAGGAGTGGGGAGCTGGATGGGGTGGCGGGGGGCAGTCAGGGGCAGGGGTTCCAGGGGCGATCAGGGGACAGGGAGAAAGGGTGGTTGTATGGGGCAGGGTCTTGGGGAGGCAGTCAGGAATGAGAGGAGGGGTTGGATGGGACAGCGGGGGGCAGTCAGGAGTGGAGGTTCCAGAGACAGGGAACGGGTGTGTGTGGATGGGGCAGGGCTCCTGGGGGGACTTCAGGGGGTGAGAAACATGTGGGGGGTGGTGTGGATAGGGCCCTGCTAGTGAAGGCAGGGAGCTGGACTCAATGACCTTTCAGGGTCTCTTCCAGCTCTATGAGAAAGGTATGTCTCCATATATTTACATTTCTATGGGAGGAGGGATAGCTCAGTGGTATGAACATTGGCTTGCTAAACACAGGGTTGTGAGTTCAATCCTTGAGAGGGCCATTTAGGGATGTGGGGCAAAAATCTGTCTGGGCATTGGTCCTGCTTTGAGCAGGGGGTTGGATTAGATGACCTCCTGAAGTCCCTTCCAACCCTGATATTCTAGGGGGCAGGGGCTGGGACACACCTGGATGTTTGAGGAGGCACAACCAGCCCTCCGTACAATTTCCAAAACCCAGTGTAGCCCTCAGACCAAAAAGTTTGCCCACCCCTGGTCTAAACATTATGGCTCCAGGTGCATGATGCACATGTGTAACTCACAGTGGAATACAGATAAGGACCATCACTGAAGAACCTCTAATTACAGGTAAGTAACCTCCTCCTCTGCAAAGTCCCTTTTTGGATCATTCAGAGGAATAATAAGGTTTTTTTGCTCCTCTGCAGAGAGGAACTGCACAGCTTATCACTTTAAGTGGAGTTAACTATCACTTCAATTCAAACACAGCCCTGGGCTTGTTTAGATTAGAAGTAAAGCAAGGATATTAACAAAAGGAGATGGGATTTTAATTGAGTTCAGGTATAAAGGATAGTGCTAAAATGGTCACATGCAAATAAAAGTGAAAAACACTTTCCAGAGGCTAAGAACAAGCTACAGTCTTTGTTCATCATAGTTTCCTAACCAATCCACCTTCTCACTCCTCTGCTCAGGATCTCCACCGAGTGCTCATTCCTTGGCTTTTAGGGTTCTTTGCCCCTCTCTTTTATAGCCCAGTGAACCTCTGAAATGGATTCTGCTGAAGGTTGCCCCCACAGAAAAGATCATTCAAGCTGTGAGGAAGGCAACATGCATTCGGGTGATGAAGGAAGTTCTGTGCTGGCTTCTTCCTTTGTTGATGTTTTCTAAAATGCAGACTGATCTGTTCCTTAAGTCCCCTCCCCCTGACGTGATGCTGAATGGTTATTGCCTCCCCTTGTTGGCTTGATAGTCATTGTCTCTTGATGTACCTTGGAAGTATCTTCAAAGTGAAGGAACCACATTCCTTTGTCTAGGGTGAGTGACTTTTGCCTTGCCTGGCAGACACACTTCGATAACATGATTTCCAATATGATTGTCAGTTTGCATTTGTCCTCCGTACATGCACCACGCAATAACGGTCAGCTGAAATTCACTCCCAGATACCAGAGAGCCCCTTCGTCTTTTGCATTGGGATGCTGTTAGGGTCACACTCACTTGTTCTCTTTAGTCGGGTGACAGATGACCTTGTGTTGCAGTAAATGTCAGCAGAATCTGCTCCTCTTCTTTCTGGCAGTTCCCCTTAGTGCTTTGCTGCTTTCTCACTGGTTAGGCTCCTGACCATCCCTGGCCTGCTCTTGGCCTGCAGTTTCTCCTTGTCCCTGCTGAAGGGTTCCTAGGCTAAATGGCTCCAGACGCACTTCCTTTCTGCTCTTCCTTGTTGTCAGCCTCTTCTGTTTTCCTACGCCGCCTTCTAATGTCGATCGCCTTCACGGTCTTCACCTTCTCTCTTCTGACAAGCTCCCACTCAGTGATTATAGACCACTGAGAAGCAGATAGTGTATGAGTCAAAGTTGTTCTGTTGTGAGCAAATTGGCATTTCTTTATACTTGTTAACAACAATGGGCTGTATTTGCTGCTGTACTCAGCTGAGGGACTTGTAGCTTTTTATTTTAAATGAATTTTGTAATGTGGTGTTACAGCACGTGGGCTCGGCTCTGGTGGCTACAGTTTCAAACTTAACAGAGTGAAAGCTACCTCTGCTACTTGCTTCAGATCTAGAGTCTCTAGGAGCACATAAAGACCAAGGGTAATGGCCACACAGACATTCACACATACAAGGTCTAGTCTGTTTGACAAGTTTTATTCAAGTTACAATTAAAGTTATGAATACTCAAGCATATAGGAGTTCTATACAGACCTATGCACAAGTTATACTCACACCCTTAACAATAATGTTAGGGACTGATGAGTCTCTGGATTGATCATCAGTAGAGGGCTGGTTCCTGATGGAATTTCCCAAAGGGAGCTCAATTTTCCTGCTCTGGGCACCCTCGTTTATAATGTGATTCTGTGTATACCTACATTCTGTGCATGTCCATAAAAGTGTCAACCCTCTTTTTTCCTTATTGGTCTGATATCACCTAGAAACTTAAGGGACCTCGATTTCTACAGGTTTTGTAGGCTCTCTTTATTCTCATTAGCACTGATGCACAACCTATACCCTGTGGTTAAGGCACATGTTGGAGACAGATGTGACTTTACAGCATTTTTATGATTTAAAATTAATCTTCTGGCTAATTTTTTGCAATATTGTCACTTGGTACCTCTTTTCCCCTAATCTTAGGGCATCAAGTTACTCTTCAGTCACTTACTTACATCAGCATTTCTTAGCTCCAAGGCCTGAAATAGCTAAGCTAAAAGCTTGCAGGCCTCAGCCTGTAGGCCTTGCATTTCAATCCTACTTACTTAGTTACCTAATGCATGATTATTCCCTCTACATACTGATCAATCTTATACTTCTATAATCCTACAACTTAACTCTATTTAGCATACAATGATTATATATAACATAATGTGTTAGTTAATCATAATCACACAATAAATGAATAATGAACTAAAATCATTTGGCTATAGGCTGCTGTCGGAGCACTGGCTCTGCTTTCCTGATTCTGTGCCCCGTCTCAACCAAGGAGCAGGTTAGACCAGCCTGGAGGCTGCTCTAGCTTCCATCTGCTGACAACGTTCCACAGTGGCCACCTGCCAGCTGTGAATAGCTAGAGCACAGTTGTGGGTCAGAGGCTGCTGGGGACTCCCTGATGCTAGATGTGTCCTCAGGAAGGGAGTTAGGGCTGAATGCCATCCCCACAGCACTAAGGACAGAGCAGGCCAGAGAGCCTGGCCCAAGGTGCTCTTTAGCTAGCCACCTCCTCGTGACTTGGGGGTTGTGTTTGCAAATGATGTGATAGGGAAGAGCATCACTTTCACTTAGCAGCCTTAGCTAGTGTCTGAAGGGCAGGTTTTGTTGATTGACTGTTAATGTGAAAGAGCACACTGGGGAATGAATGGTACATCTGTAAAGGGCCTGACCTAGAAAGGTCTGATCCTCTGTCCCACATGTGGAGATTGCCTTCATCCACGGTCAGTCTGCGTAGCCCCCGGAGGGCTCTCATGTGAGGCAGGTGTACCTGCTTTAATGGAATCTTTTCCACATTGCTCCTGCCTGTTTGCTGTCCTCCTGCACTTGCTGAGAGAGCCAGGAGCTCTGGCATAGCTAATACCTTGGGTTGTCTTTCTGGTGGGAATAGTACTGCTTTGGTAGAAATGCACAAAACCTGAACCACAGGTAGTCACGTGGTGTGGCCTTTGTGAAAGCTGAGCACCTGGGGAGGTGCGGGACAAAGCCTCTCTAATATGAAGCACCAAAACAGTCCACTGTATCTGACTCACAGAAACCCATGCTTGGCCCTTTCCTGATTCTCAGCCATTTGCTGTTTGTTCTTAGGCTCCTCTGAAGAAAATTCCTATCAATAAACTCATAAAGAAAGAGGATGAGTTTGTGGAGGAAAAGCCAGAGTTGGAAGAACTGGATTGGTGGTCTAAGTACTATGAGTCCTTAAAGGAAATGAGCAACCAGGTAATGGTCTGTCACTTCCTTTGTCCCATATTGGCATGACAGCCGCAAGATCAGTGGGAATTAAATATTGCAGTACTTGTGTGGATCCGGCCCCTCAGCTCTGGCCCTGGTCTCAGCATTTAATTGCTGGTTTGCGTAGGCAGCTCCCTGCTCAGTATGCTGACTGCTGAGAATCCCCTACTCACCCTGTGGGCACCTTGCTCAGGGCTGAGAGTTCGGCTGGGTGACAGGGTGCCCAGGGGTCGGTGCTGCAGTGCTGAGAGAATTTGGCCCAAGGTGCCCGTGTCACTTCTGAAAATGAGATTTGGGCTCAAAAGTCATGAGGCTGGGGGTGTTACACATGGCTTCACTTGCCCTGGACAGTCACACCGCAGTGATGGGGATCTTACTGCTCCTTCCTAATCATCCTCCACTCAGCCCTGAGAGAACAGGAGGTGCCCCAAGGTTCTTTTTCTGCAGCCCATCTCGTTCACTGGGCAGCCTTGGCTAATGAGCTGAACCCAGCAGCATGTAACTGCAGTGCTGTATAGTCCTTATCCCAGCTGTGTGCCCCCCCCGCCCACAATAATGTTAATCAATCTAATAATACCAGCACAGGTGCCGACTGCGTGGAAGGGGGAAGGGGAAGGGGAAAAATTAGTGGGTGCTCTGCACCCACCGGCAGCCAAGCTCCCCTTCCCCCCTCCTCCTCTGAGCACGCTCCAGCCCTGCTCCTCAACCTACCTCTCAGCATTTCCTGAATGGCTGCCACCAAACAGCTGTTTGGCCACTCCGGGAGGGAGGGGGTGGAGCGGGAACGTGGCATGCTCAGGGGAGGAGGTTGGGAAGAGGCGGGGCCGGGGCAGGGATTTGGGGAAGGAGTCAGAATAGGGGCAGGGAGGGGCGGAGTTGGGGCGGGGACCTTGGGGAAGTGGTTGGAATAAGGGTGGCAGGGGTGGGGCCTCATGGAAGGGTGGAGTCAGGGCAGGGCTGGGGGCAGAATGGGGTCGAGCACCCACCGGCGAGAGCAGAAGTCGGCGCCTATGTATGCCAGGTAATAATGTTATAAGGGGAGGGGCTACTCTGGCATGAAATGAGCTAGGAGCGTTCGCCGGCTGAGCAACACAGTAACGGGTGTGTGTTTCAGTGCAATAGTGACGAGGAGGATGGGGACAATGAAGACCCGAATGAGGCAGGTGAGTTCTTGGACCAGCCAGGCACACATGGAGTTTGCTGGCATTCCCAAATCCTGACCTGACGTCAGATGACACTGCACATGCTGGTGCTATATTTCCACCAGCTGTTCATTTGGAAGCAGAGTGCAGATCCCAAGCTGATAGCACTGGGGGCTAGAGAGATTGCTACTGAGCTGTTTCCCTGGCTCACACAGATTGTGCCCCTCAGTCTGATAAAATAGATCACATCTCCAACTGCTTCAGAATCTTATTTTTCCCAAGCCCTGACACAGGCCCTCCCCTGCCCAGCCACTGTCATCTCTCCTACTCTTGTGCCAGACACACCATATGCACAGTCGGCAAATAGTTCTGCTGTCTGTACCAAGTCCTCAGTGACTTTCTGTCATCTCTGTTGCTGGCCTCTGTGCTCTGCAAACGCCCCATGTTCTTCCAGGAAGCTAAATAGTGGAAATGCTTTGTGAGGACGGTTCTTACAAGACATTGATTGTCATGTTGCACAATGATATTTTATCATGTTTTCAAACAACTGTCTGAACGCCAAAGCTATTGCTGAGATGATGTCATGGAGTGACATACAAATCAGAGAGAAAAATACTTTGTTTGGAGAAGCCAAGACATTTCATGATCTTGTTAATGCCCTTTGTAGATGGAGGGAACTTAAATGTGGACTCTATTGATGTGGAAGCAGAAAATGGAGTGATAGTTGAAGCCGAGCCAGTGAGGCCCAAAAGGAAACTCATAGCTACGCTGCAGGTAAGTCTCCGAGGTGACCAGTCTGCTCTGTCTCAGCTTATTCTCTCCTGCTCCTTCTTCTTCACAGTCCTGCCAGCTGTGACAGCACAGCTCCTAATAATAGGAGATATACCTCTCTTCTAGAGCTGGAAGGGACCTTGAAAGGTCATGGAGTCCAGCCCCCTGCCTTCACCAGCAGGACCTAGTACTGACTTTTGCCCCAGATGCCTAAGTGGCCCCTTCAAGGATTGAACTCATAACCCTGGGTTTAGCAGGCCAATGCTCAAACCACTGAGCAATCCCTCCCCCCTAAAGGGGCAAAGCTAATCAGAATGCCAACACTCAGCCCTGCCATCTGTTCACATGCACAGCTCCATTTACCTTTCATGGGGATTCCACCGGAAAAAAGAGCCTGATCCGGCTTGGTGCTGAGTGCCCTCATCTCCCTTGGACACTGTACGAAATGCCATAGAACCAGGCCGGAATGGGCCACATGGTCAATGGGGGAAATCATCCTTAGATCACATTAACTCTTTCCTTCCCTTTGGGGAGACTGAGCTGGAAGGAAAGAGCCTAAATAACTTGCAGTTTATTTCAGATCTACAGCTCAGAGCTGGAAAACGAGTTTGATAATTTTGAAGACTGGCTGTATATCTTTCCACTTCATCGGGGGAAGGCAAATGAGGATGAGGATGGAAATGAGGATGAGAACTTTGTGGGGAAGTATAAGGTACTGTGTCATTTGAGTGCCATTCATGTTGTGCGTGAAATAAAAAATGACTGCAATGCATGAAAGAGGGGAAAGCAATTAGCCTCATAAGAACATTTTGGAACATTTTTAGCCGTTTATTCTTCACTAAGAAAAGAACTGAGACACTAAATTCCTTCATTATAGCGTGTAGTCAGGAGGAATGCCTTGTAGCATAAAGTCTCCTGCAAGAAATTCTCATGACAGAGCTGCATTGTAGAAGTTTCATGCCATTCCTTGGGCACCCTGGAACTGAAACAAACAGTAGCCACTAGGGCAGTGGTCCCCAAACTGTGGGTGTGCCCCCCACAAAGGAAGGTTTGGGGGGGCATATAGCGAGGCCAGGGCCAGCCCCCACCGGGGGAGGGGAGGAAGTGCCACATAGTTCTGCTCTATCCCAGAGCAGCTCCGGTCCCAACCACAGCTCCACTCTGTCCCCAGCCACAGCTGCAATCCCCCCAGCCCAGTTCCGGCCCCAGTCTCAGCTCCACTCTGCCCCCTGCTCCATACCCAGCCCAGCCACAGCCACAGCTCTGCTCTGCCCCCTGCTCCGCCCCCAGGCCAGCTCTGCCCTCATTTGGCTTCAGCCCAAGCTCCTCTGCTGAGTGAGCTGTGCAGTAGTGGAGTGGGGGCGCAGACAGATTCCATTACTGAGAAGGGTAGTGGGGGGGCAACAGGAATAGTTCGGGTACCACTGTGCTACTGGGGGATGCATGTGTCTTAACCACAGACAACAGTGGCTCTGCCCACCTCTCTAGTGTCTCAGAGCTCACAAAACCGCCTCTCTCTGACATTTAGGGCCTGCCAGGTCTGTTTGAGGTAGTATTTAGCTGTATTTAGTGCTCTGTTACTGCGGAGTGTTTGTCTGTCACTGGTGAAATTTAGCTTGAATGATGCTGCCCTAAAGACAGCTTAAATAATGTGCATCTCTCAGTATCAAAGCAGTTGGAGGGGAGGGCCTGGGTCTGCTGTGTTGTGACACCCCGGGCTATGAAGTAGCAGGTAATCCTCAGTGCTGGCCTGTGTGGACATGTGTTCTGATTGTTTGTTACACCTGTGTCACTAGTCTTTAGATGGGAAGCTCTCTGGGATAGGGGTTCTGTACAGGTCTTGGCTGGCACCTCTGTGTGCTACCATGACACATAATTAGTTATAATTCATACTATTACTTTGAAAGTCCTTCCTTCAGCAGAGGCTTTTTCCACTCATCCATGGTCTCCTGAAGTGTCCGCTCCCGAGACTGACTTCAGAGGAGTGAGTAGGAGAGGTAACTGAATAGCCTGGCTCCCTGCCCTCCTCTGCAGCCAGCCCTAGGTTGTCATGGCCTAGGGGTAAGTTCCTTGCAGACTAGCCTGTCTCTTAGGAAAGAAGATCAAGTCTGCTAAACTGAGTGTGGGGAGGAGGCCCTGATCATCTCTTTGGGAACATAGCACATTGTGTAGCCAGAATCGGCGCCAGGGTTTCTGGTGCCCTAGGCGCCGGGCCATTTTGCTTCCGCTGGTCCACGGCTGCGGTGGAGCTGCCATAGGCATGCCTGCGGCAGGTCCACCCGAGCTGCGGGACCAGCGGACCGTCCACAGAAATGCCTGCGGCAGGTCCACTGAAGCTGCGAGACCAGCAGACCCTCCGCAGGCACGACTGTGGCAGCTCCACCGGAGCTGCCTGCCGCCCCCCCGGCAAAATGCTGCCCCCCTCATAATGCTGGCGCCCTAGGCGACTGCCTAAGTCGCCTAAATGAAAGCGCCGGCCCTGTGTGTAGCGCTATCTTGAGAAGCCAGGGGCTGTGTGGTCTGGCACAGGGCACAGACAGACATGTCATCTGCCAGTTTCAATTTGTCACAATTAAGCGGTGCTATGGATCGAATCCTGGGCATTGCAATTTGTTTGAAATATTTTCTGTAGCAGGGTATTGATCCCCACAATGTTGCTGTTCCTGTTCAATGTCTCCACTGCAGGGTTCATTCTTTGTTTATCCTGCTGAGGAGGCAGGTACAGAGCACAAGATCGCACAAGGGGTTCCCAGAAACAGACCCGTCAAGGTGCTTGTCCGAGTTTATATTGTTAAGGTAAGTGACTGCAGTGAGTCCTGGAGACCTTGTCCAGATCAGCAGCTAGAGAATCCCTGGCATCTCACAGCCTGTATTCAAGGAGCCAGCAAAACTGGGACTGGAGAAGGCCTTGCTATTGGGTCCCAGCTAGTCGCTCCATTTCCAGCCAGCTGTTTGGGCCATAGCAGCACTGGTTCCCACAGGATCTTTTCTAGAGCTTTGTCCAGTTTAGAGTCAAATGTCTGAAGTCCTGGGGTTTCCACCGTCCTCCCTTGGGACACTACCTGCCCACTCCTGTACCTCCAAGGGCACTGGAACTGCCGATGGGGCTTTCCCCATGCTCTGCATAGAGGCAGTACCTGGGAGATGACTTGGCAATTCTGCTCTCACTCTCTGGCTAAGGGCTTCTGTATTGACACATGACTAGCTTGTCTTTGAGAGATTCATCTGCTGCCTGTGACTGACAGGATCAGAGGTCTCAGTGCTCCATCTCAGAAACTCCTCTGCTGCCCTGCTGCCCTGCACTTGCTCTCACTTGGCCTGGACATCATGGCTGGGGCTGTGAATGGCAGCCCCAGTACCTCCTGTCTTGTGTATTTTAGGCAACGAACCTGGCTCCGGCAGACCCCAACGGCAAGGCAGATCCCTATGTGGTGGTAACACTTGGGCAAGAGAAGAAGGACACAAAGGACCGCTACATCCCTAAGCAGCTCAATCCTGTGTTTGGAGAGTAAGGAGCAGGCTTTACCTCGGATCAGGTTTAATGGGAACAGCCTCGTCCCTGGTGCATCTTGAAAGGGATGATGGCTCGGTTGCTACACAGAGCCAACACTCTGGACTCAATGTGACATCAGGGATTCTTTCTCTGTCCACTGGAGACTCCGTTACATTAGCCCATCGGTCCCACACATCAGCAGCTCTGAGGGGCTCTGCCCAGGGCTCCTGTAGGTGCACTTGTCTGACTGGCCTTCCACTCATCTGGGCAGAACATCTGGGGTGTTGACTACAGGAGCACCCCTAAATTCCATACCTGATACATGGGCAAAGCAGCATAGGAGCCTCACCCCTTTAGAACCTACACTCGGGAGGGATCAGAGAGCAGGGAAACCCCTTCTTCCAGAAGGAAGAAAGGAGAGCCCCAGGCCTCTTCTCAAACAGCAAAAAATGGTGAGGAGAAAGGAGACCCAGGCCCCTGGCAGCCAAAACCAGGGGAGCATTACACATAGTGACATTGCAGGAACATCTGTGTGTTTGTGACTCCAGTGGGGGCAATCACTGTGTTGCTGCTGCTGACTCAGGATCATGGGATTCGGAGCTTGGCCATGATTTATAGTGTCTGATCTCCAAGAGAATCCTTGGAGCAAACATTTAGAAATGGAGGGCAGAGTTCCACACACACAAATGTGCTCCTGGATGTGCCCCCAGGTTTGCACACGCAGTCAGGGTGAATGTGGTGCAGATGGCTCACTGAATTGTACCCTGAGTGGAAATCTTAGCTTGTCCAAAGTGGGGGAAGTAACAGGAGGCCATTGTAACCCGGCAGCCTATTATAACCCACTGTCATTGAAACACAGAGTAGAGTCACCAGAATGATGTACAATGAGCTGTTTGAAGTAATGAGCTGTTCGCAGATCAGGGCTGCCCGGCTCCTGCTGAGGTTACAGAACTAGGCGTGTTCAGCCCTGTGTGTGGCAACGTGTTTGGAGCAGGGAATTAGAGAGGAGAAGGTGCTGCCCCTTCTAGATATTTCCTTTCTGAGGAGCACCAGGCAGCTTGCTCAGGAGCTGGCGAGTTCTGTGGGGCAAGAAGACTGGAGCCTCACCAACACTGTGCCCACAGACATGGGGTTCTGCCATCAGACCCGGGGCAGGGAGGGAAACATGCTTGATTTCCAGCATCTCTGCTGACCGAGTGTCTCTTTGCTTTGTATTCAGAGTTATGGAACTGAGCATATCCTTTCCGATGGAATCAGAACTCACTGTTTCAATATTTGACCATGATTTGGTTGGGTCTGATGACCTGATTGGGGAGACGAAGATTGACTTGGAGAACCGATTCTACAGCAAACATCGAGCTAACTGCGGAGTGGCCTCCCAGTATGACACGTACGTTCCAGAACACGAGGCTGGCATATACGACTTTCTTTCATAAAATCATCCATGTTGAGGCTAGAAGGAATCCTTTTGACCATTTAGCCTGACCTCCTGTATTACACTGGCCAGAGAGTTTCATCCAGTGTTTGCTGTATCCAGCCCATCACTTCTGGATGAATTCAAGCACTCTAGTTACGTAGTATGGAGCCTTGCTGATGTTCTGCTGGATGGTGCTGATGGCTGCTGTCAGTCATAGACTTGGGTCATGTCACTAGCACTTATGTCAGCAAAACGTTTGTTGCTCAAGAGTGTGAAAAAAACTCCCCCACCAAGTGACATAAGTTTTGCCAGCATAAGTACTTGTGTGCACAGTGCTGTGTCGGTGGGAGACACTCTCAGGCCAACTTAGCTACTGCTGCTCATTGAGCTGATTTTATTATGTTGACAGGAAAGCTCTCTCCTGTCGACATAACATGGCTACACGAGCGATCTAACAGTAGCACGGCTGCATTGGTACAGCTATGCTGCTGTAAGCTTGTAAGTGTAGGCATGGCTGAAGGTTAAAGCTTATGGGTGAGCTAAGCACCTTTTGTTCAATGTAAACAGAGGGAGCAATTAAATGCTCCCTTATGTAGTGACAGCTGAAACAATATAAGCCACTGCTCAAGGCACTGGCAGGATGGCAAGGTCTGAGAAGAAGTTATGTGAACTGTGGGGTTTTCCTGGGGATTGACTGCAAATGCAGCGCCTGGGGCATTGATTGGTTGCAGCTGTGAGCACGGGTATGTGAGAGGCAGAAAGCCAGGAGAGAGTGAGAGAAGCAGTGGGGAGTGTGGCCCTGGAAGGAAGGGCAACAGGACTCTCTGGAAAGATTCTTGGTTCTTGTTGAGTAGATGCAACCATGTATTCCAGTTAGGTGTTTGTGCACCCAGCGCACTGAAGCCAGAGAATTTTCCTAGCAGTACGTGTGGTGGGGGGGCTCATGCCTTGTGCTCATAGTGCCTTCTCTGGCTATATGAGGCGGCACCACCTTAATTCCGCTCAGTTCCTTCTAAATGCTTGTGGCTGGAGTCGAGCTCTGTGGTGCTTAACTTCACAATTCCTGTCCGTTTTCGTGACCTTTAAGTTGTAGATAGCGGTATATAGTTAGTTCGCAGACCCCTAGCATTAGTATAGTTAGAGTTAGTTAAGTTTTCACCAGGATTTAAACAGTGTCTGTTGTGCGGGGAAGCAATCCCTAACAATGACCCCCACATGAGGTACTTACTCTGCTTAGGCAAAGCGCACATCAAGATGTGGTGTTCAGTTTGCAAATCATTCACCTAACGGACTCAGGGGGTGAGGGATCTTCATCTGAAGCAACACCTGCTTGAACAGGCCATCCAACCTGCTTCAGCCCCGAGGCCTGCTTTGGCTCGGAGGTTGCCCTTGGGTTCAGAGCGTGTTGCCACTTCACGCTCTGGAGCTGGCACCTCTCTCGGGAGATGGAAAAGATGCTCTTCATTGAGTGTACTGAGGAAAAGGTCTCATAAGACCAGTTGAGACAACTCCAGGCCTCAAGGAGAGTCTTCTTCCTCCTCCTCCTCCAGGAGGAGTATGGACTGACACGGCGTTCTTCCCAGCACAGAGATAGAGCAGGTCCTTCCAACTGCTCCCCGCTACTGTGTAGCGAAGGGAGAGTCCCTCAGCTGTTGACTCTGGTTCTGGCTCTGGAGCGTGCGTTGAGTCTTGTGCCAATAAGGGAGATGCAGACACCAGCTCTTGCCACGCCAACGGTGTATCAGGTGGCAATGGACCTCTTCTGCCTTTCCATCCTGATCTCTCCCTTGGTCCAGGACTTTGTCAGAGCTACATCATTTCTAGCCCATTGGCTGAGTGGACTGGTAAATGTTCTGCGCCAAGCACACTGGCTGCTGCTGGGGCGCCTACCCCCACCACAGCAGAGTTTGGGTGTGGGAGGGGGCAGGGGGTCCATTGACATCATTCACCATCATGGTCATTCCTTAAACATTTTTGAAACTGGGATAGTTCCCAAACAAAAAATTCAGTTAAATTTATATTATGGTTCCTAAACTAATCTGTGCCCCCAACCCCTCGAAAGCCCCCAGTCAGTTGAACTGGGGCAGATTTTGTCTTGCTAAATTGTTTAGCTCCTTATACAAAGAGCCATACAGGAATAAGATAATGATTTCAATGCAGGGAAGTTTGGAAGTCCAAACAGAACAGGTTGCCTGTGAGCTGACCATTTCCACAAGAGAGGATAGGACTCTCTCATCTTGGATAGGACCCCATGCGTATGGACACCCTCCAGCAACTTTACATCCAGAATTTCCCAGTAAAGATCACTGCTGTCATTTCTTCTATTGCTTTTATTGGCTAATGGTTGAAGTGAGGTGAGAGATTTCTCTTCATGGGCCTGTTACGGCCTCGTTATCCAAGAGGGAGAGATTCTTAGTCTCTTGATAAGCCAACAGCTTGCTTCATAACCTTCCCTAGGGAGCCTACATGGAGTGCTTTCACAGTACTCTGGCAGCCCCACCTGCCTACTGGAGAGTTTGCCAGAGGAGGCAGCTCTCATATCCCAGTATAAATATTATCTACCATGGCTACATCAGGGAGAATTCTGCATGTCTGAACTTCCTCTCCCCTCCCCACAGAGATGGCTATAACATGTGGCGAGATGCTTTCAAGCCCACACAGATCTTAGAGAGTTTGTGCAAGAAGAGCTCTCTCCCCTCCGCAGAGTACAGGCGGGAGGAGGTCAAAGTGAACAACAAGATCTTCAAGGTCCCTCCTGAGGCTTTCCCTGAAGGTACTGTGTGTGTCTGGGGGGAGAGTTAACTCCGGCTGTTTTCAAGGGTGACCAGCTCTTGCCTTCTGTCAGCCTTTCAGCTGTGCAAGGCTCATGTCTTGGGGTGCGCGCTGAGTACCCCCTCTCCTCACTGACCAGACCAACCACTCAGCCACTGTTAACATGTTCCGAGCTGCACAGACCACACAAGACAAGGTGGCCCCTGAACCAAGGAGTTTACAGTTGAAGAGCTGATTGTGAACCCCTTACTCACTTTGGTGAGCAGTCACTGATGGGAGTTTACCACTAAATATGAGTAACTGCTCAGTAATGTGAGTGTGGTTCATAATGTGGCCTCAAATTAGACAGAGAATGGAGTTATACCAAGTGGGAACACTGCCCAGACTGTGCAGTCCAAACACAAATTCCCAGCAGGTGCGTGAGCCCCTGGACTAGCTGCCCTGCTGAACATCAGCCCGTCACGCAGGCTATGTGGGCTAGGTTTGGTTTCGCTGTTTCTTTTAACACTCCGCCTGAGAAAGCTTTGCTTATTTTTCATTGAAGCTACAACCGACAGTCCCTGTATGCAGCTGTTTGTGACTAGCTGTCCATCATCGACACTGACAGTTCTCCTGACTGGGTTTTCTTTGTGCTTTTATTTTCCATTATCCTTCCTCTCATTCAGGCTTATCTAGATTGTGCCTGAGCCATCTGTGCCTCATGCATGCTCCAGTCTCACTAACAGATGGAAAGAGGCTAGATTTAGCTGCATAGGCTGAGCTGAACATGCAGAGTTTGTATTATCAGCGTACGGAAAACACCACAACCTACTTCTCCCAACACCACACATGCATGTGAAATGCAGCCTCCCATGAGAGCGTCCTGCTGGTCAGCAGAGATCTGGGTAGTTGAACTCCCCCAGAGGGCAGGGATCCTGCTTGGGGAGTTTTGGTTCCCCCACTTCTCCTGTTCTGGGGGCGGGGTAGCAGGTGCTCATTGTCATTTTCCCTTGTTTCTCTTTAGTTGGATCTTTACTCAAAAGATTTCTCCACCACACTCTGCCTTCTTCAAAAGCAGCTCCCTGGGCCTTTTAACCACTTCTCTTCTACACAGCTCTCTCCTTCTTCTTCGTCCCATTCCGTTGTTCTGTATAGATGTTTGGTGTGCTAGGATGCTCCAGCCTTCTCCCTTACAGCTCTAGTAATCATTGTTGGCCACACGTCTTTAGATCCTTCTGACTGGCTGTCTTGTGTTCTAGAGGCCTTTGTGAAAGACAAGAGAGAAATGGACGACGAGACTTGGTCAGCATATGATGAGCAGAAGGCTTTGTATGTCCTACAGCACTGGGATGAGATGCCAGAGTACGGGTACAAACTGGTCCCAGAGCATGTGGAGGTTCGGTCCCTTTACAACCCAGAGAACCCCGGGCTCGTGCAGGTGAGACTAACACGTTTATTCGCACCAGAGTACCAGCGTGTTGTAAGCCTAGCAAAGCTCTTTGGGCCAGCTGGTCACACCCTTAGCCAGAACATGACTGTTCTTCACTGTCTCCTCCCTGGGGCTTTGTCCAGTCCAGCGGGAACTGTCCCAAGCAATGGAGTTCCCACCTCTGCCCTTGGCAAACTGTTCCACACTGGACTAGAGCTCATCAGCAGCAAAGGTTTCCTGCCATTCAGCTTCAGTTTCTCCCTCATCTCTTGCCTGTCTTGTCTATGTTTTCCTTTGCTCCGATTTGTCTGGTGATTCCTAGCTATACCCTAGCTATATCAGCACCATGGGAAATTCCCCACCGTATCTCGGGGTCACACCCTTTAATTGTTTGGATCAAGCCTCTAGGCACTGCTGTAGTACAAATAGTAATAAAAACTATGGACCCAGTGATCAGTTCATAACTTATTGATAAAGTGCAGCCACTTCTGGGGCAGAACCTGGCAGCACTTTAAAGTTAGCAATCGCACTGCTCAGTGGCTTCAAGTAAGGAGCTGAAATTAGACGAAGTGTAATGTAGAGAGGCATACCTCATAGATTTTAAGGCAAGAAGGAACTATTGTGCTAATTTAATCTGATCTCCAGCATAGCACAGGCCAGAGAACCTTGCCAGGTGATTTCTGTTTGCTGTATCCAACCCAATAACTTGTGACTGAGCTAGTGTAGGTCATCTGGAGAGAGACATCCAGTCTTGAGTTAAAGACTTCAAGTGAGAGAGAACCTGCCACATCCCTGGGAAGTTGTCCCAGTGGTTAATTACCCTCACTGCTAAAAACTTCCACCTTATTTGCACTCTGAATTAATCTAGTGTCAACTTCTAGCTGTTGGATCTTGTTCTGACTCTCTGCTAGACTGAAGAGCCCTCATCTATCAGCAGTCTTCTCCTCATGTAGGTGTGTGTAGACCACCTTTTAACATTCCCTTTGTTGAGCTGAATACCGTGAACTCTGTTAGGCTACGTCTTCACTACCCGCCGTATCGGCGGGTAGCAATCGATTGCTCGGGGATCGATATATCGCGTCTCATCTAGACTCAATATATCGATCCCCGAACGCGCTTATATCAATTCCGGAACTCCACCAACCCGAACGGAGTTGCGGAATCGACAGGGGGAGCCACGGACATCAATCCTGTGCCGTGAGGACGGTGAGTAATTTGATTTTAGATACTTCGACTTCAGCTACGTTATTCACGTAGCTGAAGTTACGTATCTAAGATCGATTTTCCCCCATAGTGTAGACCAGCCCTTAGTCTCTCACTATATGGCAGGTTTTCCAGACCGCAAATAATTCTTGTAGCTTTTATCTGAGCCCACTCAAAGTTTTCAACATCCTTTTGGAAGTGTGGACACCAGAACTGAGCACAGTATTCCTGTAATGGTCTCACCAGTGCCATTTAGACAGATAATATGCACCTCTTTGCCCCTACTTGATTTCCCCTGTTTATAAATCCAAGGATTAAATTTGTCCTCTCAGCCACATCATTGCACAGCAAGCTCCTGTTCAGATGGTTACCCGTAAGGACCTCTTCAGTCTCTCTCAGTCCCTGTTTTCCAGGATACAGTCACTTATCTTGATAGTGTGGCCTGCATTCTTTGTTCCTCAGTGAAGGACCTTATATTGGTTGTATTAAAATTAGGCTGTCATGTGATTAAAAAAAAATAATCATAATTAATCACATGATTAATCGCATTGTTAAACAATAATAGGATACCATTTATTTAAATATTTTCTACATTTTCAAATATGTTGATTTCAGTCACAACACAGAATGCAAAGTGTTTATTTTTGATTACAAGTATTTGCACTGTAAAAAAACAGAAGAAATAATATTTTTCAATTGACTAACACAATTACTGTAGTGCAATCGCTTTATCATGAAAGTTGAACTTAGAAATGTAGAATTATATAAAAAAAAACTGCCTTAAAAAATAAAACAATGTAAAATTTTAGCACCTGGAAGTCCACTCAGTCCTACTTCTTGTTCAGCCAATCGCTAAGACAAACAAGTTTGTTTACATTTGCAGGAGATAATGGTGCCCACTTCTTATTTACAGTGTCACCTGAAAGTGAGAACAGGTGTTCTCATGGCACTGTTGTAGCTGGCATTGCAAGATATTTATGTACCAGATGTGCTAAAGATTCATATGTCCCTTCATGCTTCAACCACCATTCCAGAGGACATGCGACCATTCTGATGATGGTTTCTTCTCAATAACAATCTAAAGCAGTGTGGACCGACGCATGTTCATTTTCATTATCTGAGTCAGATGCCACCAGCAAAAGGTTGATTTTCTTTTTTGGTAGTTTGTGTTCTGTAGTTTCCGCATCGGAGTGTTGCTCTTTTAAGACTTCTGAAACCATGCTCCACACCTCAACCTCTCAGATTTTGGAAGGCATTTCAGATTCTTAAACCTTGGGTCAAGTGCTATAGCTATCTTTAGAAATCTCACATTGGTACCTTCTTTGCGTTTTGTGAAATCTGCAATGAAAGTGTTCTTAAAACGAACACCATGTGCTAGGTCATTATCCGAGACTGCTATAACATGAAATATATGTCAGAATGCGGGTAAAACAGAGTAGGGGACTGTCATAGTATTCTTTCCCAAATCTGAACCTTAGAGTCCAAAAAATGAGGTACCCGCATGAATTCCTCTAAGCTTAATTACCAGCTTAGATCTGATACGCTGCCACCAATCAGGACTTTGAGTGCCTGATAAACTCTGGTCTCCCCAAAACCTTCCCTGGGGACCCCCAAGACCCAGACCCCCTGGATCTTAATACAAGGAAAGTAAGCTTTTTCCCTCACTAGTGCCTCTCCTAGGCTTTTCCTCCCTGGGTTACCCTGGAAGATCACTGGGATTCAATTCCTTGAATCTTAAAACAGAGGCTTTTCACCTTCACCCCTCACCCAGAGGCAATACAGATTCAAGTTCTGTGAATCTAAACAAAGGGATTCCCCCTTTTCCCCCCTCCCTTCTTTCTCCCTGTCTCCCACCACTTCCCTGGTAAGTACAGACTCAGTTCCTTTGAGCCTTAACCAGGAGAAAAAATCAAACAGGTCTTAAAAAGCAAAACTTTTAATAAAAGAAAGAAAAGATAAGAAATCTCTGTAAATACAAGATGTAATATTACAGGGTCTTTCAGCTTATAGACACCAGAGAGAAAAGCCTCCCCCCAGCAAAAATACAACTTAAAATACTTCCAGCAAACTACACATTTGCAAATACAGAAAAACAATTTAAAAGACTATAACCAACTTTCTACTTAATACTCACTATTCTGAATATATAAGAGACTGTAGCAGGGAGATTGGCAAGAAACCTGGTTGCACGTCTAGTCCCTTTCAGTACTCAGAGAGAACAAAGCAAAACCTAAAAACCACAAACAAAGGCTTCCCTCCACCAAGATTTGAAAGTATCTTGTTTTCTGATTGGTCCTCTGGTCAGGTGTTGCAGGTCACTGTTCGTTAACCCTTTAGAGGTGAAAGAGACATTAACCCTTAGCTATCTGTTTATGACAGGGACATACAATTCTCCCCCAACGAGTTCAGTCACAAATTTAATTAACACATATTTTTAACAAATGTCATCCGCATGGAAGCATGAAGGGACATATAAATGTTTAGCATATCTAGCATGTAAATACCTTGAAATGCTAGCTACAAAAGTGCCATGCAAATGCCTGTTCTCACTTTCTGGTGACATTGTAAATAAGAAGCGGGCAGCATTATCTCTTGCAAATGTAAACGAACTTGTTTGGCTTAGTGATTGGCTGAACAAGAAGTAGGACTGAGTGGACTTGAAGGCTCTAAAGTTTTACATTGTTTTGTTTTTTGAGTGCAGTTATATAATAAAAAAAAAATCTACATGTGTAAGTTTCACTCTCACGACAAAGAGATTGCCCTAAGGTACAGTATGAGGTGAATTGAAACTACTATTTCTTTTGTTTATCATTTTTACAGTGCAAATATTTGTAATAAAAAATAATTTAATTTGATTTCAGTTACAACACATAATACAATATATATGAAAATGTAGAAAAACATCCAAAATATTTAATAAATTTCAGTTGGGTATTCTATTGTTTAACAGTGTGAATAAAACTGTGATTAATCACAATTAATTTTTTTTAGTTAATCATGTGAGTTAACTGTGATTAATCAACAGCCCTAATTAAAATGCTTACTATTTGTTTGAGGCCTGCTTACTAACCGCCCCAGATTGGTCTGTATCAGTGACCTGCCCCTTTGCTGTTTACCACTCCACCAGTATTTGTGTCATTGTCACACTTCATAAGTAATAATTGTATATTTTCCCTTAGATAACTGATAACTTGATATCTTGGCAAACCCAATTCAATATTTTTAATTTGACGAGTCCCAGTTAAAAAAAAAATACACCACCACCATATGTGTTGCTTGGTGCTCACTATGTAACCATCTTTTAGTTCCTTATTGATTGAGCCTGGTATCAGCCATTCCATGCTTTTGCCCAGGATTGATCTCAGTCTAACCCAGGCCATCCTGTTTGCCTTCTTTAAATATTGGCACAACATCAGCTTTCTTCCAGTTCTCTGGAACTTCCCGAACATCATCTGTCCAGACAGCAGTTGAGCCAATTCTTCTAAAACTCTTGGATGCAAGTTGTTCAGATCTGCTGATTTAAAAAAAACAGCATAATTGGCCCGAAGGGAATTTATCCAGGATTCCAAGTTATCACTCTGCTTTGCAAAAGTGATGGGAGATCTTTATAGCGAAGAAGAAGAAGAAGAGAGTGAGAGACAGTGAATCTCCTCTGTACAGGTAGTCACTGCCATATATCAGGGCTGTGGGCATGCACACATCTAGCTAGATTAATTATTTCTAAGTGCTAAAGTGAGCCTTGTGATCATTTGTGTGACCCCCAGCATAACAGAGACCATAGGATCTCCCTGAATTAATTCCTGTTTGAACGAGAGCAGATCTTTTAGAAAAACATCCACTCTTCATTTAAACATAGCCAGTGATGGAGAATCCACCACAACTAGAGCGAAGCAAACTGGCATCTGAGTCAACACCCACTGAAATGAGTCAGGCCATTCACCCCTCAGAACCATTGTGTCAGGGTCTCTGCAGATGGAGTACCCCACTCCCAGTGTCACTCCCATCACCTGGTGGAAGCATTCTTTGCACTCTGAACAGCTGGAGACCAGCTGTTTGTAAATGACAGCTGAGACTAGAGAGCCTGCACCTGGCTAGTCCCTCATGCTCCCAGAGCACTCAGGGTAATGCCAGGTGCAGGAAACGAGACAGGACAGCAGGAATCACACCTTCAGAAGTGGCAGCCGGGCGAGGTGAAGCACAAACGGCAGCACCAGGCACTCTGTGTGGCTCCATCGTGGTTTGCTGCTGACATGCTGTACGGGGCAAAAGCCCAGCTCTCCATCTAACCCCCAAACGCCCGGTGTATGGCTACAGATGCCACCAGTAACATGGCAAGAACCAGGTCTGATAATGGACCACAAACACACTAGTAGCATAGCCAAAGCTACAGCATCACATCACCAGACAGGGAGCTGAGTCTCTCTGTACGGCATGGATGAGACCACACCAAAATACTGCAGCCATGCTACCAGACCTCACAATGGATCTCGCAGGCTGGCTGGGTCTGGGCAGAACTTGGGTGAGAGCCCTCCAGCGAGGAAGAAGTGGTTGTGGTGACTCAGCAGGCAGCATTAGTCCTTAGCCAGGACGGATTCAATACACAGGTACGTGGCAGGGGCACTCAGCTCTGGATGAGTTGTAAAATTGAAAGCCTTATCTGATTTAGTAAGGCCAGTCTCTCAAAGGCAGCGGCTCACTTGCTGATGCTACAGAACTGCATTGGTGTGTGCAGATGCCAAATGGCAAGCTGGATATCACAGGCGGCAGGGTGGCCTAGTAGCTAGAACACTGGCCTGGGACTCAGCAAACCAGAGTTCTTTTCCTCCTTCTAGTCTGATGGGCGATCTTGGGGAAATCATGTCACCTCCATGGGCCTCAGTTTCCCATCTTTAAAATGGGGCTAATTATACTGACGTCCTCAGTAACAGCCAATTGATTTTCAAATTGTCAGTGATGGAGAATCCACCATGACCCTTTGTAAATTGGTCCAATAGTTACTCATTCACTATTAAAAATGTTCACCTTATTTCCAGTCTGAATTTGTCCAGCTTCAACTTCCTTCCATTGGATCATGTTAGACCTTTCTCTGCTAGATTGAAGAGCCCATGATTAAATATTTGCTCCCCATGGTGGTACTTATAGACTAATCAAGTCGCTCCTTAACCTTCTCTTTGTTAAGCTAAATAGATTGAGCTGAGTCTCTCATGATCAGGCGTGGTTTCTAACCATAGAATATTAGGGTTGGAAGAGACCTCAGGAGGTCATCTAGTCCAACCCCCTGCTCAAAGCAGACCAACACCAACTAAATCATCCCAGCCAGGGCTTTGTCAAGGGCGGCACCTTAAAAAACTTCTAAGGATGAAAGTTTCCACCACCTCCCACGTAACCCCTTCCAGTCGCATCACCCACCCTCCTAGTGAAATAGTTTCCTTATATCCAACTAACCTCCCCCACTGCAATTTGAGACCATTGCTCCTTGTTCTGTCTTCTACGACTGATGAAGCGTCGCAGCTGTCATCCTCTTTGGACCCCCCTTCAGTAGTTGAAGGCTCTATCAAATCCCCCCTCACTCTTCTCTTCTGCAGTCTAAATACCCCAGTTCCCTCAGTCTGTCCTTGTAAGTCATGTGCCCCAGCCCCCTAATCATTTTCGTTGCCCTCTCTTGGACTCTCTCCAATTTGTTCACATCCCTTCTGTAGTGGGGGGACCAAAACTGGAGACAATACTCCAGGTGTGGTTGCACCAGTGTCGAATATTCAGGAATAATCACTTCCCTTGATCTGCTGGCAATGCTCCTACTAATACAGCCCAATATGTCGTTGGTCTTCTTGGCAACAAGGGCACACTGCTGACTCATATCCAGCCTCTTGTTCACTGTAATCCTCAGGTCCTTTTCTGCAGAACTGCTGCTTAGTCAGTTGGTCCCCAGCCCGTAGCAGTACATAGGATTCTTCCTTCCTAAGTACAGGACTCTGCACTTGTCCTTGTTGAACCTTGTCAGATTTCTTTTGGCCCAATCCTCCAGTATGTCTAGGTCACCCTGGACCCTATCCCTACCCTCCAGCGTATCTACCTCTCCCCCAAGTTTAGTGTCATCTGCGAACTTGCTGAGGGTGCAATTAATCCCATCATCCAGATCATTAATGAAGATGTTGAACAAAACTGGCCCCAGGACCTACCCCTGGGGCACTCTGGACATTGAGCCATTGATCACTAACCATTGAGCCTGACAATCTAGCCAGATTTCTATCCAGTTTATAGTATATTCATCCAATCCATACTTTTTTAACTTGCTGGCAAGAATACTGTGGGAGACTGTATCAAAAGCTTTGCTAAAGTCAAGATATATCACGTCCTTCGCTTTCCCCATATCCACAAAGCCAGTTATCTCATCATAGAAGGCAATCAGGTTGGTCAGGCATGACTTGCCCTTGGTGAATCCATGCTGACTGTTCCTGATCACCTTCTTCTCCTCCAAGTGCTTCAGAATGGATTCCTTGAATACCTGCTCCATGATTTTGCCGGGGACTATAGTGAGGCTGACCAGTCTGTAGTTCACCAGGTTTTCTTTCTTCCCCTTTTTAAATATGGGCACTATATTTGCCTTTTTCCAATAGTTCTGGACCTCCCCCAATCGCCATGAATTTTTAAAGATAATGGCCAATGGCTCCGCAATCACATCAGCGAATTCCCTCATCATCCTTGGATGCATTAGATCTGGTCCCATGGACTTGTGCATGTCCAGCTTTTCTAAATAGTCCTTAACCTATTCTTTCACTACTAAGGGCTGCTCTCCTCCTTCCCATACTGTGCTGCCCAGTGCAGCAGTCTGGGAGCTGACCTTGTCTGTGAAGACTGAGGCAAAAAAAGCATTGAGTACATTAGCTTTTTCCACATCATGTCACTAGGTTGCCTCCCTCATTCAGTAAGAGTCCCACACTTTCCCTGGCCACCTTCTTGTTGCTAACATACCTGTAGAAACCCTTCTTGTTACCCTTCACAGCACTTGCTAGCTGCAACTCCCAAGTATGCCTTGGCCTTCCTGATTACACCCCTGCACGCTCTAGCAATATTTTTATACTCTTCCCTAGTCATCTGTCCATATTTCCACTTCTTGTAAGCTTCTTTTTTGAGTTTAAGCTCACCGAAGATTTCACTGTTAAGCAAAGCTGGTCACCTGCCATATTTGCTATTCTTTCTGCACTTTGGGATGATTTGTTCCTGTGCTCTCAATAAGGCTTCTTTAAAAAACAGCCAACTCTCCTGCACTCTTTTCCCCCTCATGTTAGCCTGCCAGCGGATCCTGCCCATCAGTTCCCTAACGGAGTCTAAGTCTGCTTTTCTGAAGTCCAAGGTCAATATTTTGCTACTCTCCTTTCTTCCTTTTGTCAGGATCCTGAACTCAACCATCTCATGGTCAGTACTGCCTAGGTTGCCCCCCACTTCTACTTCCCCTACCAATTCTTCCCTGTTGGTAAGCATCAGGTCAAGAGGAGCACTGCCCTTAGTCGGTTCCTCCAACACTTGTACCAGGAAGTTGTCCCCAACACTCTCCAAAAACTTCCTGGATTGTCTGAGCATTGCTGTATTGCTCTCCGAGCAGATATTAGGGTGATTGAATCCTTCAATTATTCTTGTGGCTTTCTCTGAACTTTCTACAATTTATCAACATCCTTCTTGAATTGTGGACACCAGAACTGGACACAATTCCAGTAGTGTTCGCACCTGTGCCAAAACAGAGATAAAATAACTTCCCTGTTGCTACTAGCGATTCCCCTGTTTATATATTCCAGGATCACATTAGCTATTTTGGTCACAAAATACACTGGGAGCTCATGTTCAGCTGATTGTCCACCACAATCCCCAAATCATTTTCAGTGTCACTGCTTCCCATCCTGTAAGTATGGTCGACTTTCTTTGTTCCCAGATGTATACATTTACAATTAGCCCTACTAAAACTCATATTAGATTAAATCTCAGGAAAAACTTCCTACCTCTAAGAACAGTAGGACAAGGGAACAGACAGTCTAGGGAGGTTGTGGAGGTCCTTCACTAGAGGTTTTCAGAAGGAGGCTGGAGAGCATCAGTCTGGGATGGTTTACACACAACAAGTCCTGCATCTTGGCAGGGGGCTAGGCTAGATGATCTTTGCAGTCCCTTCTAACCCACTATTCTATGATACTGTTTACTTGTGCCCATTTGCCAAGCGATCCAGAGCACACTGTATCAGTGACCTGCCCTCTTCACTATTTACCGCTCCCCCAATTTTTTGTGTCATCTGCAAACTTTATCAGTGATGATTTTATGTTTTCTTCCAGGTCATTGAGAAAAATGTTAACTAAGATAGGGCCAGGAACAGATTTCAGTGGGACCCTGCTAGAAACACACCCACTCAATGATGATTCCCCATTACAATTGTATTTTGAGACCTATCAGTTAGCCAGCTTTTAATCCATTTAATGTGTGCCATGTTAATTTTATATCATTCTAGTTTAATCAAAATGTCATGCAGTACCAAGTCAAGCGCCTTACAGAAGGCTATGTATGTTATGCCATCGCTACTGCATTTATCAACAAAACTTGTAATCGCATAAAAAAAAGATATCGAGTTAGTTTGACAGGGTCTGTTTTCCCTAAACCCATGCTCACTGGCATTGATTATATGAATCAAGTCCCATATCTACCATTTCATAATCTTGTCCAGGACCAATATCAGACTGATGGGAAGCCAAGCCTGGGGGTGAGATGTTTTAGTAGAGAGCAAATAAGGTTACCACTGACAAATATGAAACATCCAGTGAAGTGATACTATTGTGAGATAGAAAAGAAATGTTCTATTTCAGTTTTACATAGTAAATAACTTGTATTCAACTATTTTGTAAGGATGCTGGTGAACCCCATGGCAACAACATCTGAGCAGATGTTATTCCTTAAAATACTCCCTCCCCCCATAAGGAAACATTTTAAATACAAGCGACTTCTACAGTGTGGCAGGCCTTTCCTAGCAGTGGCATGTGCTCTCTCTCTATCCTGAGGGGCTTGCTGTGAGGGTTGCTGTGACCCAGAAGTCTGAGGAATGGTCAGTAGCTTTGGGAGGAGGGTTCTCTGGAGGTCAGGGAGTGGGAGAGTAAATCTGTTTGTGAATTCAGCCTTGGTGAATCCTTTGAAGCAGCTCAGCTCTTTCCTTTCTGCAGGGCTCCCTCCACATGTGGATTGACATGTTTCCAAATGATGTCCCAGCACCTCCTCCTGTCAATATCAAGCCACGGCTGCCAATCAGGTACAGGCCTGGAGGGGATGGGGATGGAGCCATTACAAACCCAGTGTTTATAACCGCAGCCTGGGGTCCTGCTCTGTATGCCTCCCTTGCAGTCTGTGCCCACGGAGGCTGTGACTGGGTGAGAAGGGCAGACTAACTGGTCTGTCAGGCTTGGAGGCTCACCGCTAGGCCATGACAGTGGTACTGCTTCAGCTCTGGGCCCCTGGCACATCTCCATGGCTTCCTCTCAATGCTGGTTCGGGGGGGCTGCAGGCCTCATCTCATTCTGCTCTCCCAGGGACTCCCTCTGTCACCACATGCCGGGTGGCTGAGCGGAAGGAAAACTGCTCCTGCGCCTCACACAGACATGGCAAGGAGGAGAGGTGTCCTCTGGGTTTACGTCTGCTCCAGGTGGAGCCCAAACCCCAGACAGCAGTGTCTGAGCTGAAGCAGTACCACTGTCAGCACACAGCTCAGTGTAGGTGCCTCAAAATCCCAAGCCTGGGCCATTCTTGTTCTTCTTGCTACTGATTGTGCCCGACTCATGCTGGGCAGATTCCAGTATGCTGGAGATGTGCTTTGTACTAGAATCTGCAAAACTGGGCCTGAGTGACACGAGAGGGGTCTTCTGCGAGATGTCCTGGGCCCCTAGCAGAAGGCACAGCACAGCACAGCACTAGAATGGGTGGCTGGGCTGAGTAGGTGCTGGTGCAGGCCATTGTCCTGGGGCGAGGAGGGGGTAGCTTTGCCTGGCCCTGACAAACACTGAACTGGAATGTGCTTCTCTTACCTGCCCTTGGCTTTCCCTTCTGGTAGTTACGAGCTGCGTGTCATCATCTGGAACACAGACGACGTGATTCTTGATGACGTTAATCCAATAACAGGAGAAACCTCCAGCGACATCTACGTGAAAAGGTGCCCGAGTTGATGGGGAATCATATGAGCAGAGACAGCCACAGGGCCAGAAAATGAGTAGCTGGCCTGTCCAGTCTGACCCTGCCTGGACACTGCAGCACCCCCTACTGCCTGAGTCCCACAGACATCACTAGCCTTTCCTCATATCTCACCAGCCATGGGGCCTCCACCTCCTGGGGCAGTCTAGCTCACTGACCATTTAGTCTACCCACCAAGGCCTTAGTCCTGACACCCAGCCCAGACTTGTTCTTCAGAACATGTCAGTCCTCATCCCTATGACTGAGCCTACCCAGGCACTGTGCCCCCTTAACATGGTATGCAGCTTCTGCACAGCTTGGACCAGCTTACCAACGCCTGCAATTCCTTCCTGCATTTTTTGCATCAGCAAGTAGTTGTGGGCTCAGTTCCTATTATTCAGAAAACCAAGTGCCTGATTTGTCTCCATAATCAGATACTGGACCATCTAAATGGTGGGGCTTGTACCCCCAAAAAAGAGAGACTGGAGAGAGGCCCCTTTAGAGCCCTCATAATGGCTGTGGCCCAGCATAGACCTGGCACCCCTGACATGTTCCTATCTGCCATTTGAATCAGTTGAGCCTTGTTGGCTAAGCCCGTTATTAATCTGAATAAGAGTTTGTTGCTGTGAGGCTCTGTCGAGCTGTGACTGAGCACTGCCCCTCAACCTGGGGCCCTTGCTCCCAGCACCCCGGCAGCTTAGTGATGCTGACCCTTGGGACTGCTTTAACATGACGATTGATGTTAATTGAGCTTCTTCTGCAGCTGGATCAAAGGTCTGGACCATGAGAAACAAGAAACAGATGTTCACTTTAACTCTCTGACTGGGGAAGGCAACTTTAACTGGAGGTTTGTGTTCCACTTCGACTACCTCCCGACTGAGAAGGAGATCTCCTATAAGAAGAAGGACTCCATCTTCTCCCTGGAGGAATCTGAGTTCAGGGAGCCAGCTGTCCTGGTCCTTCAGGTCTGGGATTATGACAGGATTTCAGCAAATGACTTTCTAGGTACAGTATCCTCCTGCTGAGAGAAGTAGGCTGTTTCTCTGTGCCTTGCCTGCTTCACTTGCCCAGGCCGCCCACCCTGAGCTTTGCAGGAAATGGTTCCCAGTCGAGATGAGCCGGGGCTGCAGGGAGCTCACTTGCCCTCTGTTGCGTTTGCAGGCTTGCTCCTGGCCCATTGGTAGAACTGCTGCTGACAACACCAGTGTCCTACCAGGTTCCAGTTGGTTACTGGCATTGGGATTAAACTCTCTCATTCAAGCCAGTTATTTATCTTCTGACCCATCTCTGCACTGTACAGTACTGTGCCCCCTAACCACGGAACGGGGGTGAGTGAGCAGCTTCTTCCAAAGCTGACCCCACTGCTGCTCTGCATAGTGCAGGATTTCTCAAACAGGGGTCACCGCTTGTGTAGGGGAAGCCCCTGGCGGGTCGGGCCAGTGTGTTTACCTGCCCCGACTGCAGGTCCAGCTGATTGCAGGTCCCACTGGCTGCAGATCGCTGCTCTGGGCCACTGGGAGCTGCTGGAAGCGGTGGCCCCACTGGCCGTGGATTGCTGCTCCAGGCCAATGGGAGTTGCTGGAAGCAGCGGACAGTAAGTCCCTTGGCCCGCGCCGCTTCCAGCAGCTCCCATTGGCCCAGAGCAGCGATCCACAACCAGTGGGAGCCGCGATCGGCTGGACCTGCGGATGGGGCAGGTAATCACACCATCCCGGCCCGCCAGGGGCTTTCCCTACACAAGCAGCGACCCCTGTTTGAGAAACCCTGGCATAGTGATCTTCACCTTCTCTCTGGCTCTTGCATAACCACCTTCCCACTGCCTCTGAGCTCCCCCTGTCCAGGCACTTGGAGCCCTCATGCAGCTTTAGAAATACTGTTGTGTCAGAGGGTCAGCGTGAACCAGGGCTTTTGGTTGAAGGAGGCAGCTTTCAGCCTAGAGGTAGTGGTTGGTGATTCTGATGGCACTTAGGTGCCATGGTGGCAGGTGCCTTAGAAACACCACAGGCAGACTGCTGACAACTCTTCTCTCCTTTTAGGATGTTCCTTTCATTCTCAGACTGTGCAGAAAATGCTCCCTACTTCCGTTAGGCTTAAGTTACCCAAACTTTGAACCTTGGCCCTAAACACTAGGCCCTCTGAGGGGAACATAAGCAGATGGATGTGCTTTATTGCAAGCATAATAATACAGATGAATGGAAATTTTCTGCTGAAAGAGTTTGAGTGGAAAATGCCAATTCACTGAACCTGGAGCGTTTCATAGACACAGCTCAGATTCACCACATTTTCAGTGTTCTCTGGGAAACCTGCCCCCTTGCCAGGCTGCAAAGGAGCCCAGGGTTCCAGGGGCCACAGCTCTGAGACACGTATAGGCTGCCCCATGCTCAGGAAACCCGTCTTCCAGAGTCGAGGGCTCCGGGGCACACAGCCAAGCCAGGGCTTCCAGGCTCCTGCTGTGGAGCCAGAAGCCTGAAAGCCCTTGGTCAGCTCTTGGTTCCACAGCCGGGGGCCTGGAAAGGCTGAGAACTCCCTCTTCCAGGCTTCCTGCTGCAGAGTCAGGAGCCCAGAGCCAGGGCTTCTTGTCCCCATGCCCCAGAGCTGCAGGCCCTTAGAGCCCCTGACGTTCCTGTGGTAGCAGAGGTTCTGCTCACCCCAGCACTGAAACTGACAAGAATGGCATTTGCAATGTTGCTGTAGCAGTGTTGGTCCCAGGATACTGGAGAGACAAGCTTGTCTCTTTCACCAGCAGAAGCTGGTCCCATAAAAGATATTCCCTCCCCCACCCAGTGCCGGTGCAACCATTTAGGCAGAGTAGGCGGTTGCCTAGGGCGCCAAGATTTGGGGGCGCCAAAAATCAGTGCCCTCAATTTTTTTTTTAAGTGGTTGAGCGGCCGCTGCTGCTGGGATGGAGAGGGAGTCAGAGCTGCTGGCGGCAGTGGCAGCAGGCAGCCCAGGGTGTCCCCTGGGTCAAAGTGCCACTGCCGGCAGCCCAGGGCTTCCTCTGGGTCAGATCGCTGCCAGCAGCCCAGGGGGTCCCCTGGGTTAGTGCACCGCTGTGGCAGCCGGCAGCCCAGGGGTTCCCCGGGACAGTGCTCCACTGTGGCAGCCGGCAGCCCAGGGGTTCCCCAGGGACAGTGCTCCATCGTGGCAGCCGGCAGCCCAGGGGTTCCCCAGGGTCAGCGCGGCACTGCCGCCAGCCACCAGCCCAGGAGTTCCCCTGGGTCAGCGCGCCGCCACCAGCAGCTGGCAGCCCAGGTGGTCCCCTGGGTCAGTGCGCTGCTATGGCAGCCGGCAGCCCAGGGGTTCCACTGTGCAGTCGTGCTTGGAGAGGACGCAGAGCAGAGGTGAGCTGCGGTGGGGAGGTACCACAGGGCTCCTCGGGCCAGGGGGTGTGGGGAGCTGCCACAGGGGCAGGGGGCACACTTCAGGGCGGCAGGGGTGGGGAGCTGCTGCGGGGGCGCAAGGTGGAAGTTTTGCCTAGTGCGCAAAACTTCCTTGCACCGGCCCTGCCCCCACCATGTCTCTTTAAGAATGTCAGTTTTACTCAGCTGCTGTCCAGAGTCCCGAGAGCTGGTTTTGTGTGGGAAACAGCATGCGCCAATGTTTCTGAAACAGTTTTTATTCAGGATTTCTGGTTTTCAGGAAATTTCTAAAAATTTCGCTTCCTTACGATTTAGAACAATTTTTTAAAAATGAAATTTCCTGTGAGCTGGAAATCCTGCATTTTGTCCAGCTCTAGGTAACACCTTTAACCCCGACAAAAGCTCCTTTTATTAATTAACCCATTGCCAATCAATTCAAAAGGCTTCATTGGTACGGAAAGGCCTATAATGGAAACCTGCTCAGCAGTGCCATCTACTGATGGCAAAAAGAGATCATTAGACCCAGAACATCGTGGTATTTCTGGGACATGAGCTGCTTACATTTGTGATAAAGACACAAAACGAGGGAGATAGAACCGGAGGGAGCTGGCGATGGTGCTAGCATCCTGGCTGTAGCCTGAACAAAGTGTTAGTTCTCCCACCCCAGTGTCAAGATTTTATCATTCTGTCCTGAATATGAAGGACAAGCTCGGGCATGAGAAGAGGGTAGATTTAGACCTACAGGTACTGATGAGAGGCATAATGTGGCACTGCTCAGGGGTGATTCTGTTTAGGAGACAGAGTGGTTAAATGGCTTGGCCGGAAGAGTGGGATTCAAGAGATCTGGTTTCTGTTCCAGGCTGTGCCACCAACGCAGCATGTGAGGCAAGTCACTTCCTCTCACTCTGACCCTCACTTTCCCCATCCCTAAAGTGAGGGTAACACTGTTGATGGACCTTTCCCTTGAGAGCTACAAACAGAAATCACTGCCTGTGGTGGGAATGTGACTGATTCTCTGGGGACTGGGATGGGTGCAGGCCAAGCAGCATGTTGATCCTGGCCCTAATGTGTTACTTGCATTTACATTAATGATCGATCCCTGAGGTCCTCACTTCCTGCCTGTCTTTGAAGGATCCATTGAACTGAAGCTGAACGACATGGTGCGGGCAGCCAAGAGCTCTGAGCAGTGCACTATTAAGATGGCCAAGGAAAAGGCCACTCCCCGCTTCTCCATCTTCCGGAACAAGCGGATGAGGGGCTGGTGGCCCTTCATCAAACTGAAAGACCAGGAAGATGAGGAACGAGAGGAGCGAGAGGCCAAGGAGAAGAAGAAGAAGAAGAAGAAGAAGAAGAGGTCATCGATTAAGCCGGAAGACATTGAGTTCACAGACCCCAGTGGGAACAAGTACCTCCTGACGGTAAGGAGCAAGAGAGAGGGGCAGAGCCCTTGTACTGTGAGGCAGTGCTCAGTGCCGGCCTGCCTGAGCTCTGTGGAGCGTGAGGCCTGCAGCTGGGCACTGGCTAACTGCAAAAGTTTTGTAGTGGGCGTGGGGCTGTGTGTCCCAGGACCCGTGGATATGGCAGAGAGCATCATAGCTCGGTGCTCTCAGCCTCCAGCTCAGCACTGTTCAGAGCTTGTTTGCTTAGCTGAGCGGTCTTCTGGGGGCAGAAGTGTCTATGGGAGATTCTCCCTGCCCTGCAGGCGAGAGAGAGAGGAGAGAGGAGGGCTGATGTATAGGCATTGTCATTGGTGGGAGGGCTGCTGCTTCTCTGAGTCCCCTGTTTCTGAGCACAGGGCAGCCTCCTCTCCTGGCTGGTTCCAGCTTCCTGCCTGGGCTAGCAAGAAGTCAGACCTGGCTCCCCACTGAGCTCCAGCTGCCTGGATCTTGCAGATGTTTCACCCTTTCCTGCCTGGTCTGTGATTCCTGTCAACAAGCACAGGAGAGGGCGTGGGATTGGCTGCCCCAGGGTCCCCCTGGGACTCAGACAGAGCCTGCCACTGGCAGTTACTGAATCAGCCATAGCAGTGAGATGGGATCCTAGACTTGGCAAGCATTTCCTCTGAAGGCCCTGAGAGGACTCCTGTGGTTTGAGTGAGGACGCTCCCCCCAAGGGTAGGAATATTTGGTAGCTGGAGATGTGAGGCTAGGAGCCTGACCTTGGCAATGGCTAGTTGGAGTTTCCCAGCCAGGAAGAGGGTGGCCAGGAGGTCCTGGGGCTCTGAGGGGCCGAGGACAGGGCATGTGAAAATCAGCAGGTGTGTGGGGAGAGGTGCGGCCAGGATCTCAGTAAAGGGAGGGAGAGAGGGCTGTAGCCTGGCGTGCTGCTGATATGCCTGCACCAGGTTCCCCCTTTCGCTGCACAAACCAACCAGGTGTTAGCAGCTGAGGAAGCATGTCAGCAATGCACCCATGCTCACAGCTCCATGCAGCAACACCTAGTGATGTCCCATTGGGACCCGGCCCCACAGTGGAATGCAGGCTGGGTTCAGTGTGCCAGGAGGAAGGTAGTGTTCACTCCCAGTGGGCTGCTGGGACAATGCCTCGGCTTCTCTCACTGGGCAAGTGGAAGGCGGAGGCCTTTTGTGCCTGATCTCTGGAGAGGGCAGTCATTGTGCCGAGCACTTGTCTCGAGTGGACATTCACCGGTCCTGTAGCATCCGTGCTCAGGAGGATATGTCTAAAGCACCAGGAACAGCACTGTGATGGGGGGTATCACTGGGCAAATGGGGCAGTGCCGTTCGACACGCCGACCCCCCATGACAGGCACAGTGCGCAGAGCCCTGTGCTGGGCAGCTCCTGCTCTAGGAGATGAGTCTCGAGGAGGTGGCTGCATGGGCAGGCAGTCTGCCAGGGCTCTGGGGACACAGGTGTGTCTGAATGGTGCCTAGATTTGCTCCTGGTGGCGCTGGCGAGAGGCGAGTGTCGGGAGCTGTGAGAGGCTCCGGAGGCCACTCCGTGCGGGGGACTGGGACACAGAGGCCAGAAAGGCCCCGAGGGGCAGATTTTCAAAGATATTTAGGTGCCTGTAGATGCAGATAGGCATCTGGAGGGATTTTCAAAGCGCCTGAGCAGGTTTGGTGCCTGACTCCCACTGAGTGACCATCGAAAACCTGGCCCTGCGGCTCTAGACAAGACAGTATGAGTCTGACTTGTCCTGAAGACACCAATGTGTCTCAAGTGTGTTTCTCTGCAGGGCAAAGTGGAAGCTGAGTTCCAGCTACTGACTGTAGAGGAGGCCGAGAAGAACCCTGTTGGTCTGGGCCGAAAAGAGCCTGAACCCCTGGAGAAGCCCAAGTGAGTATCAATCATAGAATCACAGAATTAGAAGGGACCTCGAGAGGTCGTCAAGTCCAGTCCCCTGCACTCATGGCAGGACTAGACCGTCCCTGTCAGGTGTTTGTCTAACCTGCTGTTAAACATGTCCAGTGATGGAGATTCCACCACCTCCCTGGGCAACTTATTCCAGTGCTTAACCACCCTGACAGTTTGGAAGTTTTTCCTAATGTCCAACCTAACCCTCCCTTGCTGCAATTTAAGACCATTGCTTCTTGTCCTGTTCTTAGAGGTTAAGAAGAACAATTTTTCTCCTTCCTCCTTGTGACAACGGTTTATATATGAGAAAACTGTTATCATGTCCCCCTCAGTATTCTCTTCTCCAGACTAAACAAACCCAATTATTTCAAACTTTCCTCATAGGTCATGTTTTCTAGACCTTTAATCATTTTTTTTGCTCTCCTCTGGACTTTCTCCAATTTGTTCCCATCTTTCCTGAAATGTGGCACCCAGAACTGGACATAATATTCCAGCTGAGGCCTAATCAGCACGGAGTAGAGTGGAAGAATTACTTCTTGTGTCTTGCTTACAACACTCCTGCTAATACATCCCAGAATGATGTTTGCTTTTTTTGCAACATTGTTACACTGTTGATTTATATTTAGCTTGTGAGCACTATGACCCCCAGATCCCTTTCTTGAGCACTCCTTCCTAGGCAGTCATTTCCCATTTTGTGTGTGTGCAACTGATTGTTCCTTCCTAAGTGAAGTACTTTACATTTGTCCTATTGAATTTCATTCTCTTTACTTCAGAGCATTTCTCCAGTTTGTCCAGATCATTTTGAATTATATAATCCTATCCTCCAAAGCACTTGCAACCCCTCCAAACTTGGTATCATCTTCAAACTTTACAAGTGTACTCTCTATGCCATTATCTAAATCATTGATGAAGATATTGAACAGAACCAGACCCGGAACCAGTCCCTGCGGGACCCCACACTTTAGGCCCTTCCAGCATGATTCTGAACCACTGCTAACTACTCTCTGGGAACAGTTTTTCAACCAGTTTTGCACCCACCTTATAGTAGCTCCAGCTAGGTTACATTTTCCTAATTTGTTTATGAGACAGTCACACAAGACAGTATCAAAAGCCTTACTAAACTCAAGATATACCACATCTACCACTTCCCCCCATCCTCAAAGCTTGTTACCCTGTCAAAGAAAGCTGTCAGGTTGGTTTGACATGATTTGTTCTTGACAAATCCATGCTGTTACGTATCACCTTATCTTCTAGGTGTTCACTAATTGCTTGCTTAATTATTTGCTCCGTTATCTTTCCGGGTACAGAAGTTAAGCTGATGGGTCTGTAATTCCCTGGGTTGTCCATATTCCCCTTTTTATAGATGGGCACTATATTTACCCTCCTCCAGGCCTCTGGAATCTCTTCTGTCTTCCATGACTTTTTGAAGAGAATCACTAATGGCTCAGAGATCTCGTCAGTCAGCTCCTTAAGTATTCAAGGATGGTTTCAGCAGGCCCTGCTGACTTGTGCCAGGCACACGTGCCAGGCAGAGAGGCATTGAAGTGTAGGCTGGGGGCTGATACCAGGCCTGCTCCCAGCTTGGGTCAGCCTGTGCACAGGCGCTGAGGGAAAAGAGAGGAGCTTTCAGGCTTCATGGAACCAAGATCAGAATCCAGAGACACTGAGCTGCTGGGGACGCCGGGGCTCAGGCTGTAGACGGAGTCTCTGCAGTGAAGCCATCTCCACTGAGCCTGTGGGCTGAGTCCCTGGCACCAAGCAATCCTGGCTGAGGCTCCAGGTGGAGTCCCCGGGCAGAGCTGTTCTGAGACATTTACTGAAACAAGCGACAGGGCTTGTGTATCACTGTAGTTGTGCCTGCACTAGGAGGGTGCACTGGTGTAACTACATTGGTTTTAGTGAGCTAGTTACATTGGTGCAAATATGGAGAACAGCCTAGGCCTTAGTTAGCTGCCAGTGCAGTCATCCTCCAGCACTGCCGGATGTTTCCCATGGCCTGCAGGTGTGTGCTCTGCATGCATCGGAAGGTGAAAGGGGGGGGGGGGGATGAAAAGTCCCTCCCGCCCTGGGAGAGGCTATTTATCATCTGCAGCGTGGGTGCCTTGCAGAACCCTGGTCTAGTGCAGGGTCCAGGCTCCAGAGAAAATAATACAAAAATAACAACAATGATTATAAGAAAATACAAAGATTTCGTGGTCTGTTCAAAAGTGTCTGGCAGGCCGGATTTGACCCGCAGTCTGCCTATTGACTGCCCTGGTCTAATGTCTGGGCAAGAGTCCTACGAAGCCTCCAGATTGTGCTGGCAGTGAAATGAATGCAGAGAATGGGGTCCTGTTTTGAAGGAAGACATTGTGGGCACAGGCGTCAATTTGAGTTTAGGGGCTCAGGGATTCAGACTGATCTCCACTGATCTGGTACCTGGTTATTTGCAGCCTGTGAGTAGCAGCAGCTACAGCATGTTGTAGATTTCCAGGGCACTGAATTGAACTGGGTGGAGCTTTGCTTTGCTTTGTCTGAGCTCAACAGCCTTTTCCTTTCTCCGTTCTAGCCGTCCAAAAACATCCTTCAACTGGTTTGTGAATCCCATGAAAACCTTCATCTTTTTTATCTGGAAGCGGTACAAGAAGTACATCATTGCTTTGGTCATTATTGCTGTGGTGACCATCTTCCTGGTTCTTGTACTCTACACAATGCCTGGGTACATTAGTGAGAAGATCATCAATGGATAAGTGCGGTCAGAGACTGGGCTCCCCAGAGGACCGTGGCTGTTGCTCCAGAAATTGACACTTTATACCGAAGTTTTTAAGGGCAGTTTGCTGGTGACTGAAGGTGCTGGGACTCTTTGTAAATGCTGCATCAGGAGGAAGAGGAGTGGAGAAGCTGCCCTCTCTGGGTAGTTGTATTTCATGCTTAGAACTTGTGATACGCTGTGGAGCAGACCGATAATGATTTGGGTAAATTGTTTGGTTTTCGTTAGCTGGGAGGAATCTGTCCCAGCTGGGGTTGGCTGTAGGGAGATTTGCAACAAACATCAGCTCTGTACCTCTCTCCCTTGAGCTAAGCAGAGGAGCCTCTCTGAGAGCCGTGGGAGTAGCAGTGCTGCTTTCTCTGCATGGCTTCAGCATAATAACGCGGAGGCTTCTCACCTGGAGAACTTAGTGCACTTTACAAGGTGGTGGCATGTTCCTGTCCCCTTTGTACAGGTCAGAGAGTTGGGGCACGTCTGCACTATGGAGACTACAGTGCCAAGGCTGTATAGACACAACCTGTCCCAGTGAAAGGGGTTTTGCCATTGCCTTAGGACCGACAGCTGTGCTGACACTGGGGGTTAGGTTAGAGCTGGGTCAGTCAGGGGGTGTTTTTTCACAGCTGTCATGTCAGCCATGTCAGCCTGGTGGTCAAGTGTAGACCAGGCCTCAGGGGCAGAGGTGGGACCGGCAGAGTGACAAGTAGAGACACTAGAGAGGTGCTGCAACAGGCCAGCAAAGTGAGGTGGGGAAGGAATGAAGGAGCCAAACTGTCTGTGACCCTCCCCATGACTTGGGTAGGGGTGAGGGACCAGCAAAGTCTGAGCCCACTTGTGAGCTGGGGATTCCCAGCCAGGCGTGGCCCCGTCCCCCGCCCACCCTCCACACTGCCGTTAAACACACGTCTTCCCATGTAGTCCTTGTGTTAGATCTTTACTCCCTCTGGGCTAGAAAACCCCAAAGGATCTGACCCATTACTTGCTGCTTCTCTCCACTCAGCATTTGCTGGGGTTTCCCAGCGGCTTTCAGAGACCTGATGTGCACTCAAATGTAGCTCAGCCCAGCTACATTGCTCAGGGCTATGAAAACGTCATGCCCTGGGCACTATTTGGGTTCCCTACTGTAGATACAAGAATTCTCCCATTGACCCTGCTGCCGCCGCCCGACAGCGCAGGTTAACTAACAACCCCCTCCTTGCATTGCTGTAGTAAGTGTCTACACTGCAGGGATGCAGTGCAGCTGTGCCTCTGGCGCATCTGTAGTGGAGAGATCCCTGGAGAATGTAAGGGCCACTTGTTTGGTTCAGACTCCAGTCCAGGGCTCCTTCTCTCTCCTACTAACTGATCGGGATGATTAACAGTCACTCCTGTCTTGTGTTTTGCACCAGATTTGTAGATATTTATATGGAGGTTATTTATATGAACAGTGCAAAGTGGCACCAGACTGAGGTAAATCAACTATCGAGAAATATCCTCAGAGCAGCTTCCACCTCTGCTGCATTCTTTGTGCTCTGGGTATTGATTTTACTGATACAAGTCAGTGGGGATAAGCTTTTGTCATGGTAAAATTAAGCAAAATTCATTGAATAGTCACGGTAAAGACGTACAAATTCAAGGTATGGGTGGAGGAGGGTTGGGCTGAAGCTGAAGCCCAAGGGCGAGGTGGGGCTGACAGCCCGAGTGCCCCTGCTCTGCGGCTGGCACTGAAACACTAGGCCCTGCCCCCCAGGGCAGCCTTGTCACCAGGGCGCTGAAAGCTGAGCCTCGCTGCCAGGGAGCTGACAGATGGAGACCCCCACCCCGGGGGGGCTGACAGACAGAGACCCCCACCCCGGGGGGCTGAAAGCCCAAGCTCCACTGCCCCAGGGGGATGAAGCCAGAGCTCCACTGCTCCGGGGGTGGGAGAGGGTGAAGCCAGAGCCCTGTCGCCTCAGGGGGGAGGGGTGAAGCCAGAGCCCTGCCACTCCAGGGGTGAGGGGTGAAGCCAGAGCCCTGCTGCCCTGGGGGGAGGGGTGAAGCCAGAGTCCCGCCACCGCTCCAGGTGGGGGCGGGGGTGAAGCCAGAGCCCCGCCGCCCCAGGAGGTAGAGGTGAAGCCAGAGCCCCACCGCCCCAGTGTGCACAGCTGAAGTTGAAGGCAGAGAAGTCACAGAAGTCTTTTAAAGTCACCAAATCTGTGACCTCCGTGATGAAATCGTGTCCTTAGTGCTCCGTGATGATTAATTGTAAAGTGATAGAAGAGTGGAGGTGGGCTCGCCACATCCACCAGCTGTACAACAGCAGCACAAACAGACGGTTACTCATAGCCAGAGATGTGCTGCAGACACAAGTTGTGTGTAGACCTGCTCCCCTGTATCAGTCTCCCCAGCTCATCTCCGTGTGGCACTAGTTGGATAAGAGATGCTGGTGTCTTTCTGGGGCTAGCTGTGGGCTCTAGTCCCTTTCGGGGCGCTGGGTGCCCACCTCTTGGCCTTACCTGGCTCAGGTGTGATTCACAATTCTCCCCCTCTCCGGGCAGGATCTGGCTACCCTACACTGCTCACCTGGCAGGCCTGCTGGGTTTGGGCACCAGCATTTCCTCCCTTTGGAAGCCTGTGGCCAGTGCTGGAAAGACGCCTTAAATGAAAGGGCCCGTCTCTCCGGCGAGGGGGGCTTGGGCCACAGGAGGACATTCGAGCAGTTTAACTGCACGGCTTGGGTGTGAAAAATCCACCCCCCTGAGCAACGCAGGTGTAGACAGCGGCAGGTTGACAGGCGAATTCTCCCTGGCTGCGCCCTAGCTACACCTTGAGGGGAGGGGAGAACCTACACTGGTGGGAGAAGCCCTCGTCTCAGCGTCTTCACTGAGGAGCTCCAGCAGCGCAGCTGCAGCATTTTAAGGGTAGACACACCCTCATTGTGGGGCAAGCTGCGGTGTAAATTGCCAGTGCTCCAGCGTGCTGCACACGTGCTGTCCAGGAGGCCCCTGCTGCTGTGCACTGAAAGCGCACAGCTTGTGGAGACATACGCACGAGTGCACTACAGATAGTGTATCTGGGGAGCCCCGGCAGCAGCTAGTGGCAGTATGGGCTAGCAGTGCCATGTACGTGCCCATGGGGTCCAGGCGGGTTTGCACTCAGAGTGACTGGCCCATGCTGCCCTCGCCGCTGCCTGTGATACTATGGCTACACTGCTGCTTTTAGCTTAAAGAGAGCCAGTGCGAGTATGTCTGTGCAAGCTGGGAGTCACACCCCAGCTCTAAGGGTAGACGTAGCCTCAATGTTCCCATGTGCTTTGATCTGCATCTGTTTGAAACAGCAGTGTGCTACACCTCCTAGTGCACAGCAGTGCTACATCCCACTAGTGCACAGCAGCGCTACACCTCCTAGTGCACAGCAGCGCTACATCCCACTAGTGCACAGCAGCGCTACACCTCCTAGAGCACAACAGCGCTACACCTCCTAGTGCACAGCAGCATGCTACACCCCACTAGTGCACAGCAGCACTACATCTCCTAGTGCACAGCAGCGCTACACCTCCTAGAGCACAGCAGCGCTACACCTCCTAGTGCACAGCAGCGCTACATCCCACTAGTGCACAGCAGCGCTACACCTCCTAGTGCACAGCAGTGCTACATCCCACTAGTGCACAGCAGCACTACATCTCCTAGTGCACAGCAGTGTGCTACACCCCACTAGTGCACAGCAGCACTACATCTCCTAGTGCATAGCAGTGTGCTACACTCCACTAGTGCACAGCAGCGCTACATCTTCTAGTGCACAGCAGCGTGCTACACCCCACTAGTGCACAGCAGCACTACATCTCCTAGTGCATAGCAGTGTGCTACACTCCACTAGTGCACAGCAGCGCTACATCTTCTAGTGCACAGCAGCGTGCTACACCCCACTAGTGCACAGCAGCACTACATCTCCTAGTGCACAGCAGCGCTACCCCTTATAGTGCATAGCAGTGTGCTACACCTCCTAGTGCACAGCAGTGTGCTGCACCCCCCCCCCCCAGTGCGCAGCAGCACTACACTTCCTAGTGCACAACAACAGGGGCCCTACAGACAGGCCTGGTCTACACTGAAACTTTTGAGCAGCATAGTGACAGTGTGTGTCCTGAGCGATGTCGCTCTACCAGCTTAAACCCTGCTATAAATGTGGCCAGGTTGATGGGAAATTCTTCCATCAGCTACCACTGCTTGGGAAGGTGGATTACCTACACCCCTGGGAAAGCCCTTTGGTTGCTGTTGGAAGCAGCTGCGGTACGGTGTTACAGTGGTATAGCTGTGCTGCTGTAGTGCCCATGTGTAGACATGGCCTTAGCGGATGGTAGGCTGGAGCGCGGTAGAGTTACACCCCACCTTGCCACACACTAATTCGCCATATAGACAACCCCAATGTAGTTCATTTAGTGGTTGCAACAGAGCATTAGCACTGAAAACAACAAAAACCCAACATGTCCTCCTGTGGCCCGGGCCCCCCTTGCTGGAGAGACGGACGTTTTTGGTGACTTTAAAAGCCTCATCTAATCTCATGCTTCACTGCAGGCTCAGCTAGCCTGGGTTTGCTCTTCAGTTGCTGGCACAGAACAGCATCACTGCACATTCTCCTGCCCTGCCCAGATCCTCCGGTTTGTGGGTGGGACTCACAGCTGGTCGCCTCTCCTGTTCCAACTGGTTTGGGTGCTGCCCATGCAGGCTAGAGCTGGTGAGGCGCCTCCCTCTGGCAGGTGGCTGGGAAGTGAAGCTGTTAGAAATGATTAGAAAGGGCCTTCTGCTTGCCCAGGCATTGCCATGAGGCCTGGTCTCTGCTAGGACGTTAGGTCAGTAGAACGATGTTGCTCAGGTGTGAAAAATCCACCCACACCCTGCCCCGAGCGACACAGTTAAACCGCCCTGACTGCCAGTGCAGGCAGCGCTCTGTCAACAGGCGACGTCTCCCCTTACCTAGCGCCTGCCTCACGGGGAGGTGGAGTAACCACATCAAAGGGAGAAGGCCTCCCCTTGGCATTGACAGTGGGTACACTGACATGTGCCAGTGTTGTAAGTGTAGACAAGCCCTCAGCCAGACTCCTGGGGAACTGAAACCACCAGCCTAGTGACAGATCCAGAGCCACTGAGCGCGTCCCAGGTGCTCATTAATACGAGAGGTTCCTGCCGCTCAGCATGGGCAGTAATAGGCCAGGGCTGTCAGTGGTTTCCTGCCCTGTGGCTGCAGCAGGCAGCAAAGAAGGGCCGCTTCACTTCTGGAGGTTTCTGTATGAAGCCAGCCAGGGCCTTCCAGCTTGTCTGTGAACTCTGCCATTGTGTGTGTTAAGGGAAGGGCCTGAGACTAGCTGGAGAGTCAATGCTGAGCAGGGAATGTTGGTCTGCAGAGCCCCAAGCATGATTGTGATGTTTCCCCCTGTGACCCTTCTCAGTCTCAGCAGCTGCTAAGCTCTGGGTCAGCTCCCAGACACACCAGCTTGTCTGCCTTGCCAGCAAACTCCACAGGACTCCGCCAGTTCCCGAGCTCCCCAGAGACATCTCCCTGCAGTGTCCAGTCCCTCTCCCCCGCTGCCTCCGAAGAGACAGTATGCACTGCAGCCTGGTAGGTGAGCTGAGAGCTCACACTCCAGGGTACTACCCTGAGTTGAGATGATTTTGTAGTAAAACCAGGATCAGTTTATTAACAAAGAGCAGAGATTTAAGTGCTGATAGGAAAGGATGAAAGAGACAGGCAGAGTTACAAATATAATAAACCAAAACACGCTTTTCAGTGACTAAAATGTCATTTCAGCACATTACAGTTTGTGTCTAAGCAGGTTTCTCTCCTCTAGTCAGTTTCCAGCTGCTGTTGCCTCCCAGGCTAAGAAGATCCACTTTCATTAAGTCCACAGGTGCTGCTCCCTTTGTATCCTGGGGAGTGATGACTTGAATGTCTCTTTGGCCCCTCTCTCCATATATTACCTCAAAGTTCATGGTCTCTGGTTCAAGAGCCAGGAGGGCTCCCCAGGGTGCAGGCTCCATCCCCTGAGGGGACTGTTAAGCGGTCATCTCCCCGACTTGCTGGCTTCATTTACCTTATATGTAAATGTATTTTCAATTGTCCTCTGCAGTCAAGCTGGCCAGCATGTAAATGCCCATTCCTTTATCTAGGGCAGGCTGGGTCGATGGGCTGCCTGGCAAACACATTTTAAGACCATATTTCCAGCACACATCTGTAACTCTTTGCCCATGATTTCAGGAGCACTGGATTGCCAGTTTGCAGATGATACTTTACATGATGCCGGCTGGCTACAGTGAGTTGTGACCTGGTGCGCGCTCTGCCAGCTAGCCCTGGGGGGCTCCCAGGAGCAGTGTCACTGAGGACAGACATGTTGCCAGGCTGCAGCTCAGAGCCTGTTACAGTCGGCAGGAATGATCTTAACCGGGACCTGAAAATACTAAAGCAACTGACCTGACGTGTGCTCTCCGCTCCTCCCGTGAGCCCCACTCCCGGGCTTCTGGCTGCCAGCTCTTGCTCAGTGAGACCCCCAGGCTCAATCCTGCCTAAAATCTCAGGGGCTGCAGCTTTGGCCAGTCGTGTGGATTTCCTGACACTTTCTTACGTTCCGTCCCAGGGGAGGGTCATAGCAACAGCCAGCCTCAGCACTCACCTTGAGGTCAGCTGCAAAGCCCCTTACCAGCCCCAGGGGCCAGGAGAGACTGAATGGGCCCTTCCCATCCCACTCCTCTGCCTGCACTGATGCCAGCCACAAGTCCAGGCCGGAGGCAGCAAGGTCTGAGCGCCCCAGAGTGGGGCTCTGGCCTGCTGCAGCCTCTCAAAGAGAGCCACTTCCCAGAGCACCCGGAGGGATCCTGGCTAAGCCAGGCCAAGTGCCCCTGGACTCCTGCTGCCACATAGCCCCCGTCTCACCCCCACACCCTGCCACCGTGGTGGCTCCAAAGCCAGCACATGGGGCCTAGCCAGCACGCCAGCTTGGATTTGGTGCAGCCTTCACACCCACCACGAAAGCACACGCCTGAGTACACACCACCAGGCCATGCACACACGCTAAGGAGGGAGCCTGCATGGAGGATCCCTGGAATAAGTCCAAAAATCTCAGCCCTGTGGTGGTGGTGGTGGTGGTGGAATGTGCAGGCTGGGCTTGGCCCACCACTGCCCCGGCTACCTCCACCATGCTGGGACTTCAGCCCTTCCATTCTGGCTGTGGCACTGAGGCCTGGCCAGCTCCTGGGACCGGGAGATGCGGGGGCCATTTAAAGCACTCATGTGGTAGGCAGGGTCTGGGATAGTGCTTGCCTCACTCAGGGCCTTTGTGTTCAGTGCCAAGAGCTCCCTCTTGCCTTATCCCCCTGCCCTGCTGTCCTGGACACAGGGCTCTGCAGGAAGGGCCAGACCCAGTCATGGGGAGGGCAGTGGTAAGTATATGGGTGCCTCTAGGAATGGCCAGCATGGCATGTAGCCAGAGTGCCTCCCTAAATGCTGCTCTGCACTGATTGCCTGACCGGTGAGAGGGCCGCAGAGGCCTGAGTTCCTGGGGCAGATCTCGATGTGGCTGTTGTTTCTGGACGTGTGGGTCAGGGTCCATAATGGCACAGTCCTTCTCCCCAGCACGCAGGGCACTGGGTCAGCCCTGTGGTGAAGGTGGGTGTTGGAGGTGGCATGACAGATGTCTTGAAGGGAACTGGGGGCTTTGGCGATGGGACAGATTTTGTAGGGGCCCTTGGGCTGGGTGCACTATTGTAGCAGTGGAGGTTGTGGTTCGGAGCAGTGGTGCTAGAAGACCAAAGGTCCATCTAGCTCAGTTTCCTGTCTTCCAACAGTGGCCAAAGCCAGCTGCACCAGAGAGAATGAACAGAACAGGTAATCATCAAGTGAGCCACCCCATCACCCATTCCCATCTTCTGGCAAACAGAGGCTAGGGACACCATCCCTGCCCATCCTGGCTAATAGCCATTGATGGACATATCCTCATGAATTTATCTAGCTCTTTTTTGAACACTGTTATAGTCTTGGCCTTCACAACATCCTCTGGCAAAGAGTTCCACAGGCTGACTGTGCGTTGTGTGAAGAAATACTTCCTTTTGTTTGTTTCAGACCTGCTGCCTATTAATTTCATTTGGTGTCCCCTAGTTCTTGTGGTATGAGAAGTAGTAACACGTCTTTCTTTACTTTCTCCACACCAGTCATGATTTTATAGACCTCTATCATAGACCCTCTTGGTCATCTCTTTTCCAAACTGAAAAGTCCCAGTCTTATTTATCTCTCCTCAAACAGCAGCCGTTCCATACCCCTAATTATTTTTGTTGCCCTTATCTGAACCTTTTCCAATTCCAATGTATCTTTTTTTGAGATGGGGCAACCACATCTGCACGCAGTATTCAAGATGTGGGTGTACCATGGATTTATATAGAGGCAGTGTGATATTTTCTGTCATATTACCTATCCCTTTTTTAATGATGCTAAGCATTCTATTTGCTTTTCTGACTGTCGCTGCACATTGAGTGGATGATTTTAGAGAACTATCCACAATGACTCCAAGGTCTCTTTCTTGAGTGGTAACAGCTAATTTAGACCCCATCATGTTATATGTACAGCTGGAATTACGTTTTCCAATGTGCATTACTTTGCGTTTAGCAACATTGAATTTCATCTGCCATTTTTTTGCCCAGTCACCCAGTTTTGAGAGATCCCTTTGTAACTCTTCGCAGTGTCTGGGATTTTACTATATTGAGTAGTTTTGTATAATCTGCAAATTTTGTCACCTCACTGTTTACCCTTCTTCCAGATCATTTATGTTAACTAGGACTGGTCCCAGTACAGACCCCTGGAGGACACCACTATTTACCTCTCTCCATTCTGAAAACTGACCCTTTATACCTACACTTTGTTTCCTATCTTTTAACTAGTTACCAATCCATGAGAGAACCTTCCCTCTTATCCAATGACAGTTTACTTTACTTAAGAGCCTTTTCAAAGGCTTTTGAAAATCTAAGTACACTTTAGCCACTGGATCCCCCTTGTCCACATGTTTGTGGCCCCCTCAAAGAATTCTAGTAGATTGACGAGGCATGATTTCCCTTTACAAAAACCATGTTGACTCTTTCCCAACAAATTATGTTCATCTATGTGCCTGACAACAGGGCCGGCTTTATGAAGGATGCGGCCTGATTTGAATACCCAGCAGCGGTCTGGGGCTTCGGCAGCATTTCGGTGGGGTGGGGGTCTGCTCCAGGTCTTCCACGGCCCCGGAGGCCCCCTCACTGCTGAAATGCTGCCAAAGACCCCTGGAGCGGACCCCCTACCACCGAAACCTTGGACCGCTGCCGGGTAAATAAAAAAAATAATAAAAAAGGTGCCTAAGAGGCGGTGCCCAATTCCAGGGAATCGTGAGAATCGGCCTAAAGCTGGCCCTGGCTGACAATTCTGTTCTTTACTATAGTTTCAACCAGTTTTCCCGGTACTAAGGTCAGGCTTAGCAGCCTGTAATTGCTGGGATTGCCTCTGGAGCCCTTTTTAAAAATTGCTGTCACATTAGCTATCTAGTCATTTGGTACAGAAGCTGATTTAAATGATAGGTTATATACCACAGTTAGTAGTTCTGCAATTTCACATTTGAGTTCCTTCAGAACTCTTCGGTGAATACCAGCTGGTCCTGGTGACTTATTACTGTTTAGTTTATCAGTTCGTTCCAAAACCTCCTCTAATGACACTTCAATCTGGGACAGTTCCTCAGATTTGTCACCTAAAAAGAATGGCTCAGGTGTGGGCATTGCTCTCACATCCTCAGCCATGAAGACCAGAGTTTAGGGCCATCGTGGCTAGTTAGGATCATGGGGAGCTGATGGGCCACTGTTTTTAGGGTTCATATTCACAAGGCTCAGGGCCCCTCTGGGCAAAGACACAGCGAGACCTGCTCTGCCCCTGAGCACTTACCATCTGCATGGACAGGGCAGGCAAAGGAGTGAGAAGGAAGCAAAGGCTCAGGGTTTGTTGTGGCAATGGCGAGGACGGGGGGATGGTGCAGGTTGAATGAGGAGCATCTGGGAGCAATGTGGGCGAGGGCAGAGGGTACGGGCATTTGCAGGACACAGAGGAAGCTTTAGCCAGCATAGCTATGAAATAGCCTGTCCGTCAGCTTCACCCATGCGCTGCACATGTTGGGCCAACCAGTGGTCGCCTGACAAATGAAACATACAGGTAGGAAGAGAGCCTGAGACATTAGCCCTTGTATCAAAGGCCTGGTATGAGGCAGGACCTGCTCACGGAATCTGGCAAGAACAGGGCGGATATTGCAGAAATACACATTCCTAAGCACAGAGGATTCATGCAAACACATCCTGCTATCAAGGATGGTATGAAAACATTCCCCAAGGATAACAGAAGACACTGACCCCTCCTAAAAGAGCATGTCAGGATGACAGTGCATAATACAGATGTTTTAATCAAACCAATGTGTACAAGGTGATAACTAGCCATGTCAGTGGGGGCTGAAGTGAAAAATAGACGCCAAGGCCAGAAGGGAGCACTGTGCCCATCTGATCTGTCCTGGGTAACACGGGCCAGAGCCCCTCCTGGAATTAACCCTGTTGAACTAGAGCAGATCTCATAGAAAAACAGCCCAGGCTTGGGATAAAACTTAGCAGTGATGGAGTCCTGGGCAAAGTGTTTTACCTTCACTGTTAAAAATTGGCCCCCCCTTTCCTGTCCGAACGTGTCTGGCTTCACATTCCAGCCACTGGCTCTCATTAGACCTTTGGCTGCTAGATTGCAGAGCCCATTGTTATTATTAAAGGCTAAACCTCATTGACATCGTTAAAAGATACTCAGGTTTTAAACTGCTCTAAGACCACGTTACAGTCTCAGGATCATTCAAAGCCACCAGGGGCAGCTGCATCCGCTACGCTTCAATGGAGAGGAAAATATAATTAAACATACTTCCTCCAACAAATTATACTGGAAGAAAAGAAACTCACCATTGTGATAAAAAGCATATACCAGACCCTAAAATACAAACCTTTTAATGAAAAGCTTATTATGATCAGAACAACTTCTTCTTCTCCATGACAGAATTCTTTATGCACGGAATCAAACAGCCTACACATAAGAAGAAAATGTAAAACTCTAGCATACAGTATCAAAGGAAGAAAGATCTGCTACTATCACACCATCATCTTGGTTTTCTCCTAAACCAATTTAAAAAAGAAATTGTTACTCACTGTCACTGTGGTTCTAAGAGGTATGATGAAGACATATATTCCACTTAGATGTGTGTACACCCAGTGCACTGGAAACAGAGATTTTCCCCTAACAGTACCCATAGAGGAGCAGTGCTCATGCCTCGTGGCTGTGGCTCCTCGCTTGGCTATATGAGGTGGCACCACCCCAGCCCTGCCTCAGTTCCTTCATGCCAAAAGCCCATGAGAGGAGACTCCATTGCAGAGGGGATGGAGCTTGGATTGTGGAATATACATCTGCATCCCATCTCAAAGAACCAGTTACAATAAGTAACCATGTCTTCTTCGAGAAGATGCAGATGTGTGTTCCACTTAGATGACTCACAAGCAGTACCCCAATCTGGAGGCGGGGTTCAGAGTCCACTGAAATAAGGATCACAGGACTGCCCTTCTGAGGCTTGCGGCCGCTCTGTAAGATGTGGTAATAGCATAATGGTCAGTATATGTACTTATGGACGACCACATGGCCGCCCTGCAAATGTCCAGTAAGGAAACATCACTGAGGAACACTATCGGTGTCACCTGCAGTCTGTGTCAGTTGGATCCCATGGGCCAATGACCACACTGAAAACCTTTTCCTCTTCGCTAAGTAGGCCATGCTGGTAGAGGACTTCCTACTGTTGAGTAGGACTTGTTGGACAGCCACCAAACACTGCTCTTCTTCTTCATTCAACCTTGCAGCCACCAGGCAGTGAGGTACAGGGAGTTGAGTGTCGGATGGTGAGTGCAGCCATGGCTCTGAGTGAGCCGGTCAGGCTGCGGAGGAAGCAGTATGGGAGGCTGAATCATCAGCACGAGCAGATTGGTGAACCAGCATGGTCTTAGCCACACTGAGGCTATGAGGATGAGCTTGGCCTGATCTGCCTTGAGCTGTGGACAGCTGCTCTGCGAACTTGGACATAGCTGTCTGAGTAAGGAAGTCATATTTGGATAGCAAAGCCTGTTGGTTAGTGATTTGCAGCTGTAGCGATGAGGACGTCTAGACTTTCCTACCCAGAAGATCCAGCTGCTCAATTGAGCCAAGGCTGGATTTTGCCCCAGGGATGACACACCTGGAGAAGTGGGCTCTGGAGCAGTGGATTTGAACCTTTTTTTCATTTGTGGGCCCTTAAAAATTTCCAGTGGTGGCGTGGACCCTTTTGTCTGTGTATGGAGTTGAATTCTGTTCAGTCCATTTTCAGCCTGTTTTTTGCAGACCCCATAGACATAGCCTGCGGGTCACAGGTTGAGAACCACTGCTTTAAAGGCTCTGTAGGGAGGAAGGTGGCTGATGTCTGAGCCTGTGGCTGATCTGCATATCTGATGGATGATTTTGCCTTTGTCCGAGACAAAGGGCTGGACCTCGTGAACAAGAGGCGTCCCACTGATTCTAAGGGGGTCAAGATATGGATGAGGCATGGGTGGCCAGAGACCTCCATCCCAACCATGGGACACAAGCCCATCTTGGGCACCATAATGGTCCATTAGCAGTCCTAAGTGTTCATTGGGGGACACACAGCAGGAGGAGGACAACGATGACCTGGACTTGGATGCAGAAGAGTCTTGGGATCCGGGGACAAGAGTGGAGTGATCCCAGAGGGAGCAAGAAGATGATCTGATGCCTCCATCACCCAGAACGAGGTGGGAGGTAGTGCTTCAGATGGAAGCAATCCCATTGGTACAGAACAAAGGCACTGTTGGTCCCAACATCAGCACCCGACTGCACCAATGCTGAGGGTGGTGCAAGCCACCAGGGAAGCACATGCGGCAATGACTACGGAAGTGCTGAGGGGGTTCCTGGTATCAGGGACCCCTGTACCTATTCTGATACCGGTTCTACTCCCACAACTGCAAGGGGAGCATTGGGATGGGGTCCCAACAGTCATAAAGGTTCAGCAGCTCACTCCATCAGAGGGGTTATAGATGGTGCAGTCGTGGGGTAGAGTTAGGCCTGAGGCCCGTTGGGATCCCCCAGCTAGGGTTACTAAAGCTGGGATTCTCTGGACTAGGGTTTGGGTTATTAAAGGTAGGGCTCCCCTGGCCAGAGTTAGGAAAACTGAGGGTAAGGACTCCCAGGCTAGGCATAGGCCTGAGGCCCGTAGGGATCCCCCAGCTCGAGATACTTAAGGTAGGTCTCCCCAGGCTAGGTTTAGGGTTAGTAAGGGGTAGGGATCAGGCTAGAGCTAGGGCTAGGGTTAGTAAGGGGTAGGGATTCCCGGGTTAGGTTTAGTAAGGGGTAGGGATTCCCAGGCTAGGGCTAGGGTTAGTAAGGGTTAGGGATTCCCAGGTTAGGTTTAGTAAGGGGTAGGGATTCCCGGGCTAGGGTTAGGGTTAGTAAAGGGTAGGGATTCGCGGGCTAGGGTTAGGGTTAGTAAGGGGGAGGGATTCCTGGGCTAGAGTTTTGGTTGAATGTATTCCTGGAGGTTTCATCACGACATAATCTTTAATTAAAGATTAATCTTTAATTCCTGGGGAGTCCAGGACAATCCTAGGGTGTTGGCAACCCTACCCACATAAGGTTGTACAGCTGAGGCTCCTGGGCTATGGTTCAGATTACTAAGTGTAGGGGTCTCTGGGCTAGGGCTATAACTGGGGTCCTTCCAGGGCTAGGGTTAGGGTTAGGGTTAGGGCTAGGGCTAGGGCTAGGGTTACTAATGTTGGGCTCCCCAGGGTAGGGTTCAGGTTACTAAGGGTGGGATCCCCAGACTAGGGTTAGTGCTGTGGCCTGTGGGGATTCTCTAGATCAGTGGTTCTCAACGTCCCCCCAAGGGACCCCTAAATTTTCACAGACAAGTCTGTGGACCCCCAACTGCCCCTTATTATTTTTTTTGCTCATAAACTGTATCTTTCATGGTACTGTAGTTGTCACAAATACCATTGTAGAAAAATGATTGGACCACATTGATAAAAACACAGCAAATGAGCCTATTGACAACCTACGTGATACTAATGCACTCCTTGGGCTTGTTTGGCAGCACACAGCGAGTCCAGCTGAAGAATCATTTCAGTTAGACCTTGAACATTCACTACCAAACGCTGTTTGTTTTTTGATGCTGGTGAGGGCTGAGAATCCATTTTCACAAAGGGGAGTGGAAGCAAATGGAAGGCGGCCTCACAGAGCGTGGTTAGCCAGTTCAGGGAATTCACCAGACATGTGCAACCAGAATTCATCACCAGGCATGGGCCTGTGGGCACGTTTCACATTGATGTAGTTTCTCCACTCAGTAAATTCCTTCTCCTCTTTAGGAATCATTTCAAGCAATTTCCAATCAGCAGATAAAAAGAGATTTGTAATCCACATCATTTCAGTATTGTTACCATGTGGCTGATGTAAGTTCTAAACAGGTAAGAAGCGAATCTGTGCAATCTGCCATCAAAGCACCAAAAGTCAGGCGTTCAAAAACTCCTGCAGGAGTGGAGACATGCTCCTGGTCCCTTTGTGCACTCGCTTCTGCCATAGACCCAGCTTCTCAATGAATGCAGTCACTGTGTTTGACTGGCACCCTTGCAGGCTAATATTAAGTTGATTCAGGTGATGAAAGATATCAGCATAATAAGCAAGCTGAGCAAGCCAGGTCTCTGAGAATTTACCTGATTTGTGCCTTTGCTCTTCCAAAAATACCTCAGAGACTCATGAAGCTCAGACACATGATTCAAACCTTTTCTCTTGGAAAGCCATCTGATCTCAGTGTGCAGAAGAAGGTTGTGATGCAATTCACCCATTTCTGCACACACTGCCCCAAAATATGTGCATTTGCTTGGCGTGTGCTTTGATAAAATTAACAGCTTCTGTTGTCTAATCAAGTACATCTTTCAGGTCATCTGGTATCTTTCTTATGCCCAGGTTCTCCCTGTGAACCATGCAGTGCCTTACTTTTGCCAATGGTGCAACAGCTGTCTTTTTTTTTGCACCCAATTATGCCTCCCCATCATTGCAGAAGCACCATCTGTGCTCACACACTGCCCCCAGCCTAGGTTGTTGCTCATCCTGAAATTATCCAGACACTTAAAAATCCCATCACTTGTTGTTTTTGTCGGCAGTGATGTGCAAAACAGCAGTTCTCCTTCTGTGTTCCCATCACAGATGTATCAACATAAACCAACAGCTGAACCTCACCTGACACATCCAAAGAGCTGTCTAGTTGTAAGCTGTATGTCCCACTTGCTTGAATCCTAGTCTTTCACGTCAGCTACAACCTCTGTAATTCACCTTTTTAAGGGGGTCATTTGATACTGGCGCATTCTTCAATTTATTAGCAGCTTCGTCTCCACACTTCAATTGCAGCTGGCATCAGTAATTTCAGCAATTGTATGTGGCTTTCTGTTTTTAGCGATTCTAATTGCTACTGTGCAGGATGGTTTGAGAACTTTCTCTTGCAAGATTCTCACAGTTTGTACAGTCTTGGTTGTGTTATAAGCAATTCCACTTCCTTTCAAAATACTCCACTGGCCTGTCAATGTTTTCCACATGCACGACCTCAGTTGTCTTTTAATTCTTTCTGCTTAAGTGCTTCCTTAGCAAGCACTTCTCCACAAATTACATCCTGGGGTCTGGATTCTCCACCTACACATACGCACATAAAGCCAAGTTCAGTGTAGCTGTCGTCATATCCCCTCAGGTTTTGTTTATTTGAAGGGGGTTGGATTTTGTTTCTTTCTTTCTCTTCTCCCGGCTTTGAGATGGTTTCTGCTTCGTGAGCGGCTGAAGCCGATCGAGTGGGTTTACAAATAACGAACGCAGCCATTACAGAAATTGAACAGGGTAATTATATTTCACACTTGCAGCTGAACGGATCGCTAGCAGAGGCGCCATGAATGGGGGAGGGCACAATTTAAAGGCTCTGGGGGGCATATGACTCCTCCCGTGTTGTCTTGTGATCTAGCAGAGGTTTTCAAACTGTGGGGCATACCCCCCTCGGAGGGCATGGAGGAACATTTGGAAGGGGGGGCGAGTAGCAATGCCAGTTTGAACTTTTTGGGTAAAGCCCCCCCAGACTGGCTGAGCTGAGTTGGGAATGGAGGTGGTGCTGCCTCCCCAAGCCCTGCCACACTGGGCTGGCCCCCAGAACATTCCCCTCCCTTCCCTCAGGGGACACGTCCCACAGTTGGAAAGCCTCTGTGCTAAATGGAAAGCAGAAATCTGAGGGGGGAGAGGGCACGTGACCCTGTGTGCCCCCAAGTGTCACCTCTGGTTGCTGGCACGTTCACAGACACCCCCCATCCTGGATCATACTGGTGGACCCCTAAGGGTCTGTGGCAGAGGCACTGACTCCGTGGGTGCTCTGGGGCTGGAGCACCCACAGGAAAAAAATAGTGGGTGCTCAACACGCACCAGCCGATCAGCTGTTTAGCACCCCCTCCCCCCAGCACTTCCTGCCCACCATCACAGTGGTACAGCAGGGGAAGGGACTCCCAAGGGCAGGCCAGCAGGGCAAGGGCACAGCTGGCACTGCCCCTTAGGCACTCCGCCTCCCAGATCCTCTGCTCTAAGTGATTAGCTCCCGAGCCAAGGACTGAACCCAGGAGTCCTGACTTCCCCAACCCAGGGCAGCTCAGCCCCCAGCCTTATCTCTTCTCCAAGGCCACAGAACTGCACTCTCATCCCATTCCCAGCCTGCCTCCACCCAGCCCAGCAAATCAGCTGCCAGCCTGCCAGGGCTGTATCGCCTGCCTCCCGCAGCAGCACCTGCTGTGCTGTGCTGAGCTGCCCAGTGCCCCAGGACCTGGCATGCCCATCATGCTCCTCACAAGGTGAGTGGGGGCTGCCCCTGGGCTGCCCCAGCAATGGTGTGGTGGGTGCAGGGCTGGGGCAGGAAATCCTGGCTGGCAGTAAAGCTGGGGGGGACCGGAGATGGAGAGTTGGGTGTCTGTAAGCAGCCTGCCCCCCCTCATCTCTGGCCGGCTGTGGGCGGGGGCAGTATCTATAAAGATGCTGGGCCTCTTGTCTCTGGGCTGTGGGGGGGGGCAGTATCTGTCAGTACACTGGGGCCCCCATCTCTGGGTGGTGGTCGGGGGAGCGGCAGGCAGGGTATCTGTCAGCAGGCTGGCCAGTATCTCTGCTGTCAGAGGGTGTTGGGGTCCCTGCCATGCCAAGGGCATGTGGCTGGTGTTTGGGTTTGGTTCTCAGTGTGTGTGTGGGTCTCTTGGCTCCAAGACTGTTTTGGGACAGCGCTGCTCTCGAGGCAGCTCCTATCTCAGCTCTACCAGCAACCAGGGATTCCCAGTGGTCGCAGCCCTACCTGGGTGTGGAAGGAGCAGAGCTGGGTGGAGATGCCACCCCCCACAGTTGGGTGAGGGGAGAATGTCTGGCTCATCACAGTGTCATAGTCCCTGCACCGCTGGTGGCAAGTCTCCTGCAGCCCAGGTCACAGGTTCCATTGGGAGCAAGGGGGTGGGTGTCCAAACCCTGTTTTAGCTGCTGTGACAGGAACTAGTCTGTGTTGCACTTGGCACTGTGCAGTTGAAAGGGGGGAGATAGGGCTCTGATTGGGCAGGGCCTGGGGGCAGGGCCGCAAGGCATGGCCAAGGGTGGTGGTGGCAGGGCTGGGATTGGTCAGGGCCTGGGGTGGGGCAGCAGTGCGTGGCCGAGGGGCGGGGGTAGGGCTGGGATTGGTCAGGGCCAGGGGTGGGGCAGCAGTGCATGGCCGAGGGGGTGGGGGTAAGGCTGGGATTGGTCAGGGCCAGGGGTGGGGCAGCAGTGCGTGGCCAAGGGGGTGGGGGTAAGGCTGGGATTGGTCAGGGCCTGGTGGCCAGGTAGGGCTGGGTTTGGTCAGGGTGAGAGTGGTGCATGGTGCCTGGCAGCAGTGGGTTCTGATCTCAGTGAGGGTCTGACCTACTATCCTGCAGCCCAAGAGCCAAGGCAGGTGAGATGGAGGGTGGCCAGGGCACAGAGCAAGCTCCCATAACTGCCTCTCCTGGGGCACAGCCATTTGTCCATCTGGACCCCGGGGGTCGAGCTTGGCATCCCCCATCCCCAACCCTGCGCCTAGTGCATTGGGGCCCAAAGCACCTCTAAATTACAAACACACAGGCCCCAGTCTGTGTTGGATGCTGCCCCACCCCCATCCCCTGGCTAGTTGGAATAGTCCTTCCCAGAGAACACTGATCCCTCTGGTATGGGGATGGAGGGGAACTGAGGCACAGGCTAAGGGACTTGATCATGGTCACATGGGGCATCTATGTCAGCTGGGTTTGATGCCATGCCCCAGGCTGGTGCATGACCCACCCCCTCCGGTCTCTAGTGGGATGCCCTTGCCCTGTGTGAGCATCTGGGGGTGGGGGGCAAAATCCATCTGTGACCAAATAGCCTCTGTGGGGAAGGACCTGTGCATGGAGGGATGCCTGCCATATGGGGGAGGCTGCCTTCTGCCCCAGCCTCCCAGCCCCCCTGTGCTAACCCAGTAGACCCTCTCCATGCCTGGAACTGGGGCTAGCACCCAGTAGGGACCCCGAGGAGGGCAGCCTCTGTATTGTGTGTGACCTGCCGTGTTCCTCTTTGCAGGCTGGGCCTGCTCTGGGTGGTGGTGCCCTGGCAAGCGGGCTCTGTGTCCTTTCCCGATGGTGAGTCTCCTGGGGGACAGGGACAGTGCCTGCTGGGGGGTGGGGAATCCTGGGCCTTGCGGGGCTTAGAATGACTAAGCCCTGTTTGGGGTGCTGGGACACTCTGATGACTACCCCAGGTCCTGGGAGGGGAGAACTGGGGGGCCCCTGTGATGGGGGGCAGAATAGGCTTCTGGGTGGGAGGTACAACATGGGTGGGGCTGGTGGTGGAGGCGGGAGGCTGGGGCTAGCAGGATGGGGCAGCCCCTGCTGTGAGCACAGCTGGCCTGTGACCTGGAGCAGTAGCCCCAAGAGGGGAGCCAGGCTGGAGTCTGGCACTCTGGAGTCCCCTGGCCAGGCATGGTGCTGATTGGGGTCGGTGCTGCCCCCAGTAACACTGCCAATCCCCCCAGGAGTTGCTCGCACTGAGTGCCGGGGCCGTTACTTCTGGATCTGGCTGGACAAGGCGTTTGTGGGGCAGAGCCACTGGCGGTATGGGGTCTACAGTGAGTAGGGAGGGGTCATGAGGGGCTTCCTAGCTATTTGGAGCAGAGGCTGGTGCAAGGTGCAGGCCCATGGGTGGGGGTGCTCTGGGATGGTGCATTGGGATAGGGGTCATGTGGCGGGAGGCTGGCGGGAGGGTGCCTGGGCACCAGGTGCTGGGGGGGTGGAGAGGTACTGGTGGGGGTCCCAGATGCTGTCTCCCCCCAGCCGAGTCAGGGCAGTACATCGAGGTGACACGGCAGCTGGCTTCGCAGTGCGGATTCATGGCAGGCACTGACCTCCGTGGGAACCCCCAGATCCGCATCTCCTTCCTGGCTTGTTCCGTCCGCAACACGGTGAGTGCCCCCAGTGCCCAGGCCTGCCCTCCAGGAGCTGGGGGGCCAATGTGTGACTCCCAGCCCCCCACCCTTGTAACTCACTAGACCCCGCTCCCCTGCCAGCGCTGGGGAGAGAACCCGGAGTCCTGCCGGAGCTGGGCAGCCAGTTCTGCTCTCCCTGGTACTTGATGTCTAGGTGCCAGCACTGTGCCCCCCCCCCCCCACCATCTCTGGTGCTGGAGCAGCCCTGAGGCTGGGCAGGGTCTAACCTGTAGTCTCTGTTTCCTGGGGGACCCCAGTTTGACCAGGATTTCAGCCTGCAGCTGTGGGTGGAGGTGACAGGCGCTGTGGGGCCCAGCATTCCCTATGACATGACCATCCGCTGCCCCTTGGGAGCCCCCTGGAGCCCCCGGGAGATTGTCTGCGAGGAGAACTACATGGAGGTGAGGGGGGCCATGGTGGGGGGGAAGGGCTTGTCTCCTGGTAGGGGTCCCTAGGGCAGACCCCAGAGCCACTGGGCGAGGTGATGCTGGGGGTGGGGGGGCTTCCCGCAGGCCCCTATGTGAAGTGATGCTGACAGAGGTCCCATAGCAGGATTTCTTTCCCCAGCCTGAGCTGGCCATGTCCTGTTGCAGGTGTCGGTCCGGCGGGCTGTGCCTGGGATCGCCAGGGAAGTGCTGAATGAGGACTGGATCGCTGCCTGGCCGGTGGTGAGTGGGCTTGGTGCAGCTGTGGCATCATGGTCCCTCTACCAGCCATGAACGGTGCCCGGAGCTTGGCATGGGCACCCAAGGAGCAGCCTTGTCTCTGGCACACCCTGCCCACAGAGCAGCAATGAGCCAGGGCACTTAGCTGTCCTGCTGCCCCATGGCCATGGACTGTGCCAGGTATTGGCCCATCAGCTGCCCAGCAGGCACGGACTCCCCAGGGCACAGCGGAAGCGAAGTGCCCAGTGGGTCCAGCTGGATTGTCCCTGCCACATGTAACCCAGCCATGATCTGTGGAGGGGGGTAACCTGGCAGTGCCAGGACCCCTGCTCCCTCCCTGGCATACGGGGGGACTCAGCCTTATGTCTCTCCCCTTTGCAGGCCCAGGGGGCGCTGAACCAGGTGTGGCAGGTTGTCTTCCACTTCCGGAACGGCTCCCTGCTCAGCATGCCCGCCACGCAGGCCCACAGCCTGGGCTACGGGGTCAACACCACGGCCACCCGCGTCCTCTTCCGGGCACCCTATGGCACAGCCCAGAGCGAGATCACCTCAGTGAGGGAGCCTGGGGGGGAGGGCAGGGCACGGTGGCCACAGTGAGGTGTGGCTGGAGGGGGCCTTGGGTGCGCCGTGGGGCCCAGTGGGGTGTGTGGGAGATAGGCACACATTGTGGGGGAAGCTGAGGGGCACTGTGGGCCCAGTGGGATGTGTGGGAGCCTGATGCACAGTGAGGAGGCTGGGGGCACTGTAGGCCCAGTGGGGCGCGTGGGAGCCTGGTGCACAGTGGGGGGGAGGCTTAGGGGCACTGTGGGCCTAGTGACATGTGTGGGAGCTTGGTGCACAATGAGAGGGAGGCTGAGGGCACTGTGGGCCCAGTGGGGTGAGTGGGAGCCTGGTGCACAGTGGGGGGGATGCTGGGGGGCACTGTGGGCCCAGTGGGGTGCATGGGAGCTAGGTGCACAGTGGGGGGGGGGTGGGGCACTGCGGGCCTAGTGACATGTGTGGGAGCTTGGTGCACAATGAGAGGGAGGCTGAGGGCACTGTGGGCCCATTTGGGTGCGTGGGAGCCTGGTGCACAGTGGGGGGGGGAGGCTGGGGGGCACTGTGGGCCCAGTTGGATGCGTGGGACCTTGGTGCCCAGTGGGGAGGCTGTGGGGCACTGCGGGTCCAGTGGAGTGCGTGGGAGCTTGGTGCACAGTGGGGGGGGGGAGGCTGTGGGGCACTGTGGGCTCAGTGAGGTGCGTGGGAGCTTGGTGTACAGTGGAGGGGGGTGGCTGGGGGGCACTGTGGGCCCAGTGAGGTGCTTGGGAGGCTGGTGGACAGTGGGGGGGAGGCTGAGGGGCACTATGGGCCCTGTGGGGCACGTGGGAGCCTGGTGCACAGTGTGGGGGAGGCTTAGGGGCACTGTGGGCCCAGTGGGGTGCGTGGGAGCCTGGTGCACAGTGGGGAGGCTGGCTGGATGGGGGGCAAGGCTGCTGTCAGGAGTCTCTGGGAGCCTGCCTCTTGCTGGCACCATGTGGCCCCTGGCTGCACGGTAGGCTCATGCCCAGCCCCTGGTGGGGCAGAAGGAGCTGTCAGGTGCTGACTCAGCACTGGTCCATGCCAAGGTGCCCCTGGGATACTGCCAGGGACCAGTCAAATCCAGTGACAGCAGGGGTCAGACTCCTGGGCTGGCTGGGGAGGGAGAATGGAGGAGGACCCTGATGAGGCCATGGGACCCCTCTCTGTGCCCCACTCTCCACAGGTGGAGGGGCTGGAGGTGGAAGTGGCCAGGGTGACAGTGTTCTACAAACAAGCCTGGATGATCCTCATGGTGGACACAGCTGTGGCCTGCCCTGTCAGTGAGTCCTGGACGGAGCGCAGGGCTAGGCTAGCAGGGGCTGTGAGGCGGGAGTGAGGGGCACTGGCAGAGCTGGGGTGCGGGAATCCAGGGCTGTGGGTCAGGAGTGAGAGGCACTGGCAGGGCTGGGCTAGCAGGGGCTGTGGGGCGGGAGTAAGGGGCACCGGCAGGGCTGGGCTAGCAGGGGGCTGCGGGTCAGGAGTGAGGGGCACTGGCAGAGCTGGGGCAGGGCTCAGGGGACCAGTAGGTGGGGCTCATGGCCTCCTGTCCCTAGATTCCCCAGTGGTCAATGCTACAAGCCTGAGCTGGGTGACGCCGCGGATCCTGCCATCCCTGGTGCTGTGGCCAGAGCAGTACCAAGACGAAGTTCAGATGGGCCTGGATGGTCATGTGATTGATGCGGGCACTGTTGCACGCAATGGCTATACCTTCCCGACAGACTCCAGGCTCATCCGCATCATGGTGCCCATCGGTGCCCCCGGGGGGCTGCTGCAGGTCAGTGCGCAGGTGCCCAGGCATGAGGCAGCACAGCCGCCGGGCTGGGTCCTGTGCCGAGACCCCTGTGACTGATGCTTCCTGCTCCCCTGGTGCAAGGGTCCCCGTTCCGAAGAGCTCACAGCCTGGCTAGAGAAAGGGGGAAAGTGAGGCCCCTCAGTCACTCAGCAGGGCAGTGGCAGAGACAGGGAGAGAACCCAGGAGTCCTGGCTCCCACCCCCCCTGCTCTGACCCACTAGACTCCACACCCCTCCCTGAGCCAGGAGAAAACCCAGGAATCCTGGCCCCCCGCCCCACCACTCTGACGCACTAGACTCCACACCCCTTCCTGAGCTGTGATAGATGCCAGGAGTCACAGCATGGCCTGGGGTGGGATGCTGGCCTGGATATCCAGTCTGAGACCTGTTCCCATTAACTGTTGCTGCTGCCGCCCAGTCTGTGCCCAGGGTGTGAGATGCTGTCAGCCTCCCGCTCCCTGCAGCAGCTTCTCCCAGCATCTCTGGCTCCCCAAAGCTCCTGAGAACTTGGCACAGCTGAGCTCTGGCCCCCTCCCTGGTCCATCCCCTCCCCCCACGGGGCTGCAGGCTGGAGTGAGTGTGTGTGTGGGTGGGATCAATGGAAGAGCTGGTCCTGGCTGTCATATGGTGGAGCTCTCTCCTCCCAGGAGGGAGTCAGGGGTCTCCCCATAGGGGCTGTCACTGCTCCCCCTCCTCCCCACAGAGCACCCTGGTGGGTAATCTCTATGGCACCAGGTACAGCATCCACCTGCTGCTGGACCAGCACTGGCAAGGGGATGAAAGTGACCAGACCCATCACCGCAGCTACCGTCCCATCCGCACTCCCTTCCCCCCACAGAGCGCCCTGGTGGGTAATCGCTATGGAACCAGGTATAGCATCCACCTGCTGCTGGACCGGCACTGGCAAGGGGATGAAAGTGACCGGACCCGTCACCGCAGCTACCGTCCCATCCGCACCCCTTTCTCCCCAGAGACACCCCGGATCATCGACGGTAGGTGCAGCCCCCAGGATCCCTGTGGCCTGGCCGAGCCATGCTGCTGCCCAACCCCCAGCTCGATGGGAAAGGGGCGCTCAGGCCATGTGAGGGAGTTCTGGAGATCAGCTTCCCATGGGAGCTCTGCCTCTCTGATGGCCCAGGCCTCTGCCCCCCTCCCAGATCACTATCCCCCCTCTGCAGCAGAAGAGCCTCCTAGCTCCTGGCATGGGGGGCTCCTCACCCCAGCTGGCAAGAGCCCCCAGGTGCCTTCAAGCTGCCGACTTTAAAGGAAGTCCCCTTCCATAAGAGCCTGGAACGTCCTTCACCGCCCGTCCCAGCCCCTGCTCTGGCAGACAGAACTGCCCCACGGGAACTGGGTCTAGGGGCTGGTTTGGTGGGGGATGGGGGGGCAACGCTTGTCACTTCTCTGGGCATGGGAAACCGACCCAACCCTGCCTGGTTTTGAATCATTTGGATTCAGCTCCTCTAACCACCCAAAGATCAAAATCCCCCATTGGATTTTGCTCCCCCCTACCCCTGCCATGTTGCTGAGTGCAGTGACCATTGGCATCTGAGCTGGAGGGACCTGGGCGGGGGAGGGGGTGCAATGGAAATGGCTCCTTCTTAGCCTACAGGGGGGTGGGGGAGGGAGCCCTAGAGGTCGACTTTAGTCTAAAATGGGGGCGGGGGGGTTAAATGACCCTCATGAGACCCTGTCACCCACAGCTCTGGAGAGAGCTTGGTTCCAGACTCCCTGTGTCGGCTTCCTCTCCCCACCTGCCCCCACTGACGCTGCGTCAGACCCCTGCCACCAAGGGTGCTTTGTGTGAGAGGGGGAAAGCCCCATCTTTGCACAGGGATTACAGCCTTTAGACTGGCTCTGGGGTGTGGCCCCTTGACCACACTCGGCCGTAGGCTGAGTGAGCTCCTGGCTCTGCTACTCTGCGCCAGGCCGTCTGGCTGCAGCGCTGCTGTTCCATGCCCTGGCTCTCTAGCGAGTGCAAAGCGCCATTCAGAGTCGGCCAGACGCAGGGACACAGGCAGCGTTTCTTGGGCCTCTGGAATGCAGAGCTGAGAGAGTCTGGCTTAGTCTGGGAAAGCGAAGCCCATGTGGCCCTGCTTTCCCCAGGCCCCTCGTTCTGTCTGACGTGTGGGAGGCAGCTGAGTTCTTTATGCTGCAGGTCCCTTGGCTCCACGCAGCCCTGGGCTACTGGCTCCATGGCAAACCTAGCCAGGCTCACCTGCTGCCCACTGGACTCCAGCACCTGGCCCAGAGGAACAATTAGCTCCCGCCCCTCAGGCAGCAATGCAGAGTGAATGGGGGAAACTGAGGCATGCAGAGTTTTCATAAAACTATTACAAAAATTCCCACATGCTCATCGGGCAATGTCAGGATGAGCTGTTGCTGGTCTCAGCCGGGCTCATTCCCCTGGGCATGGGGCTGCCAGCCTGGGGTCATGGCCGCTTGGGCTAGGGCACTGGCTGCCTGGGGGAGTGCTCCAGTGAACCCCACCAACCAGTGCACTCCTGTCTCCTCCCCCAGACACTGTGGCAGCGCAGGGCTACTTCAAGGTGCGCCTGGGGCACTTCCTGCCCGACGTGGAGCTGGTCTCTGTCTCGGTGGGCGGACGTCCCTTCAGCCGCCATGAGGCTGAGGATCGTGGCTTTGACCCCCATGAGGTCCCCAACCTTAACGATACCAGGGCCTTTGGGCTGAGGGTGCCCTTTGCTGACCCCCTGGTGCAGCAGCAGGTAACGGGGGTGGGGGGGGGTGAGGAGGCAGCATGGAGTGCCAGGGCAATGAGCTCCTGTGCACATGGAGGGAAGGATAAGATGCTGTCCAAGCCCCAGGGCTCTCCCCTGCCCTTGTGCCCGGGGGCTGCCCTGTCCATGCAGCAGCTGGCCTAGGGGTGGTGGCTGAAGAGGAGGGTCCCAGACCAGGGCTGGGCCTATAGCCATCCGGATGCATAGCGCCGGGGCAGCGCTATGTTTTTTGCTGCCCCAAGCACGGCAGTCAGGCAGCCTTCGGTGGCTTGCCTGCGGGTGATCTGCCGGACCTGCGCCTTCGGTGTACCCGCCACTGAATTGCCGCCAAAGCCACGGGACTGGCGGACCTCCTGTAGGCATGCCACCAAAGGCTGCCTGACTGCTGCCCTCATGGCGACCATCACACTGCCCCCCCCGCGGCTTGCCGCCCCAAGCACGCACTTGCTGCGCTGGTGCCTGGAGCTGCCCCTGCATTGTGTGGAGATGCCTTAGAGCGGCCCACTTCACTCAGTGCCCCAGGGTGTGAGGGTGCACTAGGCTGCTTGCAGGAGAGCTGGGGGGAGGGGAGGGTTGTCTAGCTCCTCAGCCCCACTCTGACCCCGTCTGTCCTCCCGGCAGTACTTGCATGGCCCCCTCAGGCGCTATACTCTGCACCTCAACTACACCCTGCAGCTGCTGCCCACAGGGGAGGCCTTCACCCAGGCAGGGCTCATCACCTGTGATGTCCCAGATGTGGGTGAGTTGGGGGAGGGCCTGGCTCGTTGAGGGGCTGTGGGTGATGTGAGGGACAGTGGGTAGCTGTGTGGGGACATGGGAGTGGTGTGAAGGGCAGTGGGTAGCTGTGTGGCTAGGGCTTGGGGGTGGTGGGAGGGGCAGTGGGTTAGCTGTGTGGGGACAGGCTGGGGGTGATGGGAGGGGCAGTGGGTTAGCTGTGTGGCTAGGGCTTGGGGGTGGTGGGAGGAGCAGTGGGTAGCTATGTTGGCAGAGTTTGGGAGTGGTGGTGGGGGCACTGTGCGCTGTGTGAATCCTTTATTTGTTTTAAACCTGTGCCATTAATTTCATTTGGTGGCCCCTATTTTCTTAATACCGGGAACAAGGTATAACTTTCTTATTTATATTCTCTATCCCACCTCATGTTTATTACCTCTATATATCCCCCCTTAGTCTCCCTCTTTTCCAAGCTGAAAATCCTAACCTCTTTAATTTCT
>NC_133782.1:32303863-32317556 GCF_003597395.2 Chelonoidis abingdonii
AGAAATTAAAGAGGTTAGGATTTTCAGCTTGGAAAAGAGGAGACTAAGGGGGGATATGATAGAGGTATATAAATCATGAGGTGAGGAAATAGAGAAATAAATAAGAAGTTATACTTGTTCCCGTAATATAAGAACTAGGGGCCACAAATGAAATTAATGGGCAGCAGGTTTAAAACAAATAAAGGATTCACACAGCGCACAGTCACAGTCAACTTGTGGAACTCCTTGCCTGAGGAGGTTGTGAAGGCTAGGATATAACAGCGTTTAAAAGAGAACTGGATAAATTCATGGAGGTTAAGTCCATTAATAGATATTAGCCAGGATGGGTAAGGAATGGTGTCCCTAGCCTCTGTTTGTCAGAGGATGGAGATGGATGGCAGGAGAGCGATCACTTGATCATTGCCTGTTTGGTTCACTTCCTCTGGGACACCTGGCATTGGCCACTGTTGGTAGACAGAATACTGGGCTGGATGGACCTTTGGTCTGACGCAGTATGGCCGTTCTTATATACAGGCTGGGGGTGGTGGGAGGGGCATGGGTAGCTGTGTGGATAGGGTTTGGGGGTGGTGGGAGGGGCATGGGTAGCTGTGTGGTCATGGGCTGGGGTACTGTGAGTGCAGCTAGGTGGCATAGACAAGCAGGGCCTGGGATTGGTGTGAGTGGGGGAAAACATGGAGGTCAGGGGCACGGGTGGGGTTGGCATGAGTGGCAGGTGTGGGTGGGGGGTCCTGTGGCTCTTGGGACCCCTACCCCTCCTGGCTCAGTGCCCCTACCCCTCCTGGCCATGGCCTGCAGCTTCCCACATCCCAGTGCAGGGCTTGGCTGGGCCCTCGGGTGCTCAGAGTGACTGGGCCCATATTTAACCCCTTCTGCTCCTGTTAGTGCCCCCTAGCTTCCAGGGCTCCTGTGAGGCTGGGGCGCTGGCCCTGCTGATGACCCACGGGACACTGGACCAGTTCTGGGTTCCCTATGTCGGAGAGCGGCCCCTGAGCCAGCTGGCTGCCCCACACAGCTACAGAGTGTCTGATGATGGTCGCCATTTCCACCTGGCTGTCCCCCTTCTGGCTGCTGGGCTGGTGTATGAGGTAGGTGGGGGAGCTGGGGGTGGGGAGGGGAAAGAGCAGTGGGGAAGGAGAATGGAAAATGTTCTGGTGGGGGTTGCAGTTCTCCTGGGAGGGAGCAAGAAAAAAGACTGCCTGCCACCTACTCTTAACTGGGGACATCCACGTGTTCCTGTCACTTTCCAAACACATGAGGTGCTCAGACTGCAATGAGTGAGCTTTCAGTCAGCAAACTCAGCTGCCCTAGGATGGAACCGTTCCTCAGGAAGTCAAAGCCAGTCACTTCCTCCTGACTTCTCCATCCTGGGAATGGAACAGCAGCATTTTCTAGAATTCAAAATGACCCATTTTTCCTGACATGAAACTTTTTTGGAACTTTCATTTTGTGAGAAATTTTCAAACTGTTGAACTTTCCTGTGGTCTGGACACCCCAGCTCCAGACGGTCTCCTCCAGACGCCGCCTTTCAGCTGGGAACCCAAAGTAAAACCTGGGTTTCTCATCCCGAATGCTTTCTGCCTTGGAGAAGCAGTAAGAAAATGGGTGAAGCCCCCTCATTTCTAACCCAGACCAATCACAAAGACGAAAACACTTGGGCTGGTTCAGGAACATTTACACTTTTTTTTTTTTAATGTTTGGGAAACATCATCACAGATTTTCCCACAAACTATCATTTCTGACAAATTATTCCCAGTCCCATTTGTCGCAGGGGAGAGGGAACTGGCTTCAATTGCTAACCCTCAGTGGAACCACATTAGAAAAGAGTGAATGTTGTGGTTCATGCCACCCAGCGCATCCTATCTCTCGAGAGAGCCTCATTGTAGCAACAAAAGAGATTTTCTGGCTCATCTTCTCTGGGATTTGGGTTTCCTGATGTGCCCTGAGCATAGAATCATAGAAATGTAGGACTGGAAGAGATGTTGACAGGTCATTAGACCAGTCTCCTGCACTGAGACAGAACCAAGTATTATTGAGACCATCCCTGACAGGTGTTTGTCTAACCTGCTCTTAAAAAAATCCAGTTTCCACAACCTCCCTGGGTAATTTATTCCAGTGCTTAACCACCCTGACAGTTAGGAAGTTTTTCCTAATGTCCAACTTAAATCTTTGCTGCAATTTAAGCCCATTGCTTCTTCTCCACTCCTCAGTGGTCAAGGAGAAAAATGTATCACCCTCCTCCTTGTAACAACCTTTTATGTACTTGAAGACGCTTATGTTGCTGCTCATTCTTCTCTTTTCCAGACTAAACAAATGCAGTTTTTTCAATCTTCCCTCATAGGTCATGTTTTCAAGACCTTTAGTCATTTCTGTTGCTCTTTTCTGAACTCACTCCAATTTGCCCACATCTTTCCTAAATGTGGTGCCCAGAACTGGACACAATATCATTTGGGACTGTATCAGCACGGAAGAATTACTTGTCGTGTCTTGCTTACAATACTTCTTCTAATTCAACCCAGAATAATGTTCGCTTTTTTTGTAACTGTATTACACTATTGACCCATATTTAATTTGTGATCCACTATGACCCCCAGATCCCTTTCCTCAGTACTCCTTCCTAAGCAGTCATTTCCCATTTTGTATATTTGCAACTGATTGTTCCTTCTTAAGTGTAAAAGCAGCAAACAGTCCTGTGGCACCTTATAGACTAACAGACGTATTGGAGCATGAGCTTTCATGGGTGAAAACCCACTTTGTCGGATGCATGACATGACATGCATCTGATGAACAGGGCTGGCTCCAGACACCAGCCTACCAAGCACGTGCTTGGGGTGTCACCTTGGGATGGGGCGGCACTTGGGGTTTTTTTTTTTTTTGGTTCGGCCGGGCGGTGCTGGGGGAGGCGGGGCTTGGGAGGCATGGCGCCGTGCTGGGGGTGGGGACTTGGGCGGCGCAGCTCTTGGCAGGGGTGGGCTTCAGCGGCATGGCGCTCGGGGGGGTGGGGACTGGGGCGACACGACGGTCCTTGTTTTCGCTTGGGGCGGCAAAAACATTAGAGCCGGCCCTGCCGACCCAGTGGGTATTCAGCCACGAAAGCTGATGCTCCAATACTTCTGTTAGTCTATAAGGTGCCACAGGACTCTTTGCTGCTTTTACAATCCAGACTAACACGGCTACCCCTCTGATACTTCCTAAGAGTAGAACTTTGCATTTGTGCTTAATGAATTTCATCCTATTTACTTCAGACCACTTCTCCGGTTTGTCCAGATCATTTTGAATTTTAATCCTATCCTCCCAGCTTTGTATCATCTGCAGACTTTAAGTATACTCTCCATGCCATTATCTAAATCACCAGTGAAGACAGTGAACAGAACCAGACCCAGAACTGATCCCTGCGGTACCTCACTCATTATGCCCTTCCAGCATGACTGTGAACCACTGATAACTACTCTCTGGGAACTGTTTTCCAACCAGTTATGCACTCACCTTATAGTAGGCTCATCTAGGCTATACTTCTCTAGAGGGTCATGTGAGACAGTATCCAAAGCTCTGCTACTGCTTCCCCCTGTCCACAAGGTAACCCTGTCAAAGAAGGACATTAAGTTGGTTCAACATGATTTGTTCTTGACAGTTCTTTGTTGACTGTTCCTATCCTCTAGGTGCTTACAAATAGAATGTTTGATTATTTGCTCCATTATCTTTCCAGGTGCAGAAATTAAGCTGACTGGTCTGTAATCCCTGGGTTGTCCTTGTTTCCCATTTTATAGCTAGGTACTATATTTACTTTTTTCAGCCCTCAACTATCTGTCCCATCCTCCAAGATAATCAATAATTGCTCAGAGATCTCTTCAGCCAGTCCCTTAAGTATTCTAGGAGGTGTTTCATCAAGTCTTCCTGTCTTGAAGATATTCTCACTTGTTCTTTTCCTCTTTTAACCTCAGACCCTACCCCATTTACACTGATGTTCTCTATGTTAGTTGTCTGATCACTGCTAACTTTTTTGGTGAAAACTTTAGCCATTGCTGCATTTTCTGTTAGTGTCTTTCCCGCCTCATTGAGTAATGGGCCTACCCTGTCCTTGGTCTTCCTCTTGCTTCTCATGTATTTGTAAAATGCTTTCTTCTTACCATTTATATCATTAGTTAGGTCAAGGCAAAATTTGAGATTAAACTTTCTAATTTTGTCCCTACATGCTTGTAATGTTCTTTATATTCATCTTTTGTAATTTGACCTACCATACACTTCTTGTGTGACTCTTTTGTGAGTTTCATGTCACTGAAGATCTCCTGGTTAAGCCAGGGTGGCCTCTTACCATATTTCCTATCTTTCTCACATTCTGGTATAGTTTGCTCTTGTGGTCTTAAAAATGTCTCTTTAAAAACCTGCCAACTATCCTGAACTCTTAGACTTGCTTCCCATGGGATTTTACCTACCACTTCTCTGAGTTTGCTGAAGTCTGCCTTCTTGAAGTCCATTGTCTTTATTCTGCTGTTTTCTCTCCTGCCATTCCTTAGAAATATGAACTCTGTCGTTTCATGATCCGTTTCACCCAAGCTGCCTTCCACTTTCAAATTCTCAACCTTGTCAGAATCAAATCTGGAATAGCCTCTCCCCTAGTTGCTTCCTCCACTTCCTATAATAAAAAGTTGTGTCCCTTGCATTCCAAAAACTTGGATAATCTGTGCCTTGCTATGTTATTTTCCCAACAGGTGTCTGGGTAGCTGAAGTCCCCTATCACCACCAAGTCCTGTGCTTTGGACGATTTGTTAGTGTAACAAAGTCCCTCCTCTACCTTGGTGGGTCCTGCGCTTATTTGACAGATTTGCTCACCTCAGTGATCTTCCTCACAGTCTGGGTCAGCTCCTCCTGTGTCTGATCAGGAGTTGGAAGGTTTGGGGGGAACCCTGGCCCACCCTCTACTCCGGGTTCCAGCTCAGGGCCCTGTGGTTTGCAGCTGTCTATAGTGCCTCCTGTAACAGCTGCAAGACAGCTACAACTCCCTGGGCTACTTCCCCATGGCCTCCTCCAAACACCTTCTTTCTCCTCACCACAGGACTTCCTCCTGGTGTCTGATAACGCTTGTACTCCTTAGTCCTCCAGCAACACTCACTCTCACTCTCTCTCAGCTCCGTGTGCCTCTTGCTTCCAACTCCTCTCACACACACTTCCTCTCCTCTGGCTCCCCCCCTCCCTGACTGGAGTCAGCTCCTTTTTAAACCCAGGTGCCGTGATTAGCCTGCCTTGATTGGCTGCAGGTGTTCTAATCAGCTTGTCTGCCTGAATTGGATCTAGCAGGTTCCTGATTACTCTAGTGCAGCCCCTGCTCTGGTCACTCAGGGAACAGAAAACTACTCAGCCAGTGACCAGTATATTTGCCCTCTACCAGACTTCTGTACCCCACTGGCCTGGGTCTGTCACATTAGTTATTTAAAAAAACTCTCAGCCACCTCTTTCTTCTTGCTTTGGTGGTCTGTTGTAGACCCCTACCATGACACCATCCTTGTTTTTTACCACTTTGATCCTCACCCAGACCCTTAACAGGTTTGCCTCCCACTTCTATCTCAACCTCAGTGCAGACATATACATCTTGGATATACAAGGCAACACCACCTCCTCCTTTTCTCTGCCTGTACTTCCTGAACAAGCTGAACCCTTCTATACCAGCAGTCCAGTCATGGGAATTATCCCACCAAGTTTCTGATGCCAGTTATGTCGTAATTGTGAGTATTCACAAGTATTTCTAGTTCTTCCAGTTTCTTCTCCATACTTCTTGCATTAGAATACAGATATCTCAGGTGTTCATTAGATTTCCCCTCAATATCCCTTCTTGTCTGTCCTTTGCCCCTCTATGATTGTCCATGTTTCCCCCAGATTCCAACCCTTCATCCACAGCTCCATGTTTGGAGTTACCTATGGGCTTTTGTCTACTGCCCCTGTTGAATCTGGTTTAAAGCCCATCTACTAGGTTAGCCAGTCTCTATCTGAACATACTTTTCCCCTTCCTGGATAAGTTGATCCTATCTGGGCTCAGCAGTCCTTCTCAGATCAAGATCCCATGCTTGAGGAAGCTGAAGCCTTCCTGGTGACACTAGCCGCTCAGCCATGTATTTACCTCCAGAACGCGTCTGTCTCTGCCCAGGCCCCTGCCCTTGACCAGAAGGATAGATGAGAACAACACCTGTGCCCAAAAGTCCTTCACTCTCCCTCCCTGTAATCACTCTGGATCTGCTTTGGGTCATACCTGGCAGTATTGTTAGTGCCCACATGTATGAGGAGCATGAGGTAATAGTCAGAGGGCTGGATGATCCTTGGCAATCCCTCCATAGCATCTCAGGTACGGGCCCGAGGCAGCACGCCTCCCAGGATGCCAGGTCAGGCCAGCCGATGAATTTCTCTGTCTCCCTTAGAACGCAATCACCTACCATCACCACCCTTCGATTCCTCTTTGGAGTGATGGTTGTGATCTTTGCAGCCTTGGCCTCCTTCGCCTTTGCAGGGGATTCCTCATCCTTTATTGCCAGGGCAGAATACTGGTTTGTCATCTCTACAGCTGGGGGTTGGGAGCCAGAGTGGAGGACTGCCTGCTGCCGGAAGTAACTAGCAGCCGGATTTCTCTGTGTGAAGGAGCTGTTTCCTCTTGCCCTGGTGGGTGCTACTGCAGTCGTCTCCAGCTGGATTGGTTCCTCAGCCTTGGAGATCTCTATATGAAAGTTTGCAAGGAATTCCTTGTGTTCACGGATGCTTCTCAGCCTAGCCACCTACTCCTGTAGCTCTCTCACTGGTATCCTGAGAGATTCTAAGAGAAGGCGTCTTCCCAGCCTGGCTTTCGATGCTAAAAAGCAAATCCACACCAAAGCCCAGGTAGTGGCACCCATAGTTGGGTGACACCTCCTCCTGCCCCACTGTGCCATGGAGGATGGGCAAAATCCAACATGCAAACTCATTGCCTCTGAGAGGGAAGTGACTCCAAGTCCCACAAAGCAGCCAGTTTCTGCCTACAGTACGGTTCCTCCAAGAATAGGGGTGAAGGGGCTGGTGCCCCACACAATGGGTAGGGGGCCTGGCACCCTGGGGACTGGGCTAACCCACTGAAGCTCGCTGGAGTTCTGGACTGGTCTGGCTGGCTGCCTCCTTGGTCCCAGCTTGCCTCGTATCATCCCCAGCAATGCCTTGTGGGTAGCCCCTGCTCCTCCTGCTCTCAGGACGCATGGGGGCAGGAGCCAGCCCAAGCACTAGTGATGCCTGACCTCTCCCAAGCCTTGGGCTCTGCTGGAACCTGGAAGGGAGGGTTCCTGACTGGTGCCAGGGCTGGTGCTTAGCCCCCGAGTCACTCTCACACCCTCAGAGCATCTCCCTCCAAGGGCTGACGGCTCGGCTGGATTTCTCTTTGCGGGACAACAAGACTCGCTCAGTCCTGGCTTCCTTCGCTGTTGTCTGCACCTTCCCCACTGGGCAGTTGTTGGGTGAGTGCCTGGGTGGAGACCCCCTGCCACGAGCATGGGATGTCCCCTGTGGAGGTGGGTAAGGGGTGCCTCTGGGCCTTAGATTCCACTGGGGTAAAGTTTCAGAGTAGCAGCCGTCTTAGTCTGTATCCGCAAAAAGAACAGGAGTATTTGTGGCACCTTAGAGACTAACAAATTTATTTCAGCATGAGCTTTCGTGAGCTACAGCTCACTTCTTCGGATGCACAGAATGGAACACACAGACAGGAGATATTTATACATACTAGAGAAACGATGGAAAAGGCGGAAGTTATGCATTTAGCCAACAGGAACGTAGGTGTCTAATCATAATTGAGATGAGGCTCAATTCATCAAGCAGTGAGGAAATAAATAACTTTTTTGAATGTGATAATTTTTAAGATGAACACCAATAGAAAGTCGGTTGAGTTGAGAAAACTTTCACATACGGCGGATACTAAAGAGCAGGTCAATTAGTTTAGTAATGGACCTCAACCATTTTATCCCAACGTTGCTCTGCTCTTTCGTTTAGTGGCCTGTGGGTTATTTTTGTATCTAGAATTTGCATTATTATAAATGAGTTCAGCAGTTTCTCGTTGGACGTCTCGTTTTTGCAGTGTTTTTTTTTTGTTTGAAATTGCCACCTTCTGAAGTCTGTGTCACTGAGGGTTAGAAGGGTTGTTGAAAGTGGGCCGTCCGTACTGGGGTTTCTTGAATGTTGTGGATTCGGCTGATTGTCAGATTTTGTGTCATTTATTCTTTGCATAGGGACTTCCCGGTTTGGCCAATGTACATGGCAGAGGAGGCCTTGCTGCTGGCACATGATGGGCATATGCCTCACACCTTCTACCGTGAGGTCATCTTTAATTCATCCACTTCCAAAAAGTTTTTTTACATTCTCCTTGGCTGCATGATAGCTCATCTCAATTGATTAGACCTTTTATTCCCTGTTGGATGTATGCATACTTCCACCTTTTCATGTTCTCTGTGTGTATAAATATCTCCTGTCTGCGTGTTCCATTCTGTGCATCCGAAGAAGTGAGCTGTAGCTCACAAAAGCTTATGCTGAAATAAATGTTAGTCTCTAAGGTGCCACAAGTACTCCTGTTCTTTTCACTGGGGTAAAGTGATCAGTGGCACAGGCATCCCTTTTCCTCTAGATCTGGCTCAGCCAGTGGGGCCTGGGCTGAGATTCCTTAACCCACCTCCTACGCAGCCATCGGCCACACATCCTGGCTGTAGCCTTGCCCCCAACCCCACCCCATGGGGAATGGCTGCCCCATCTGGGATTATCCACAGTGGTCACAGATCCCTCCTGCCTGACTACACCATGCATGGGATTTGTGGGGCAGCAGAGGGGTCTGAGAGCCTCATGCTGACCCAGTAGCTCCTGCTGGGTGAATGAGGGGTGACGGTGAGGTCTCTGCGCCTGATCGTGACTCTTTCCCCTCTCACACCCTTCCTGAGCACAGTGTGCCTGCCCAATGGCACCTTGGTGACCGTGGTGCTGAGCCGGGACACCAAGCCTGCCCTTGACCCACGCCGGACCCACCTGAAGGACCCAGACTGTGGGCCAGTGGCCTCTGATTCCTCACGGGCCCTCTTCTCCTTCTCTCTGGCCTCCTGTGGGACCACACGGCGGGTGAGCCCCCCATGGCACATACTTTCCCCTTGGAGGTGGGGAGGGCTGGCAGCTGGTAGCTGAGACTGGGGAGGAGCATCTGGTGACAGGAGGGTGGGTCTAATGCTATACGGCTCTGCAGCTCTCACTAGGGCTCTGCAGCTCTCACTTAGTCATGGTCTGATGCTGGGCCCACTGAGATGGTGGCAGGGCTTTGCCATGGGGTGGCAGCAGGGTGGTGGTGCAGGCTGGGTGTCTGTAAAGCAAGCCATCTGGGGTGTAGGCCCCCCCACCCCCAGCCTCACCAAAGCTAGAGGCCAGCCCAGATGGCTGGATTTGCTCTCCTCAGTCCCTGTGTTTTAGTTGAGCCAAGCCCCATCGCCCAGGGAGATGTGTGTGCCCCTAATGCAAAGGGGGTGGGTAGACCTGGGAGTGCACCAGAAGCTGTGACTCCATGGGGCTGGCATTTCTAGCGGGCTGGATTTCACTAAGATTTGGGTGCTGAGCTCCCGGGGGTGGGGGAAGCTCAAGGAATCCCAGCCTCCCTCGCTGCTGTCTGCCCTCTGACCCTCAGTCTCCCCTGCACAGTTTGAAGGAGGTTACCTGGTGTATGAGAATGAGGTGACCTTTGTACCTGAGGGGGTCCCAGCCACATCCCCCATCATCACCCGGGACTCGTGGTACAGGTGAGGCCAGCTATGGGGCCAGGAGGGGTGTCCCTGCAGCCAGTGTTAACTGGCTTGAGAACTCTAAAGTTCCCACCCACCTGGCTAAGCCAGCGTCTCCCTCTGCAGGCTGACTCTGCGCTGCCGCTACCCCTTGACAGAGATGCTCTGGGTCTCAGCCCAGCAGCAGCTGGGGGAGAATGCGGTATCAGTGCCCCACCGACCTGTGGGTTGAGGTAAGTGATCCCCAGGTCCTGGGGCACTTGCTGGGATCCATCCACCCAATGTGCAGGCCTTCCTCGGTGCCCAGATCTCTCTGTGGCCTGGGAAGGTGGCTCCCAGCCCAGGGAGCTGGGGACATGTGGGGCAAGGTATGTCTGCCTGTGCTGCACTTCAGCTGGGAGTGAGCAAGCATGCTAGAAAATCGCTGTGTGGCCATAGCAGCTCCAGTGGAGACTAGCCCCCAAGCTCAGAGCCAGTGGGTTGAGTGACATGAGAGCAGAGCTCTTGTCCAAGCCGCAGTGGCCACACAGCTATTTTTAGCACACTAGTGTGAGTGGATCTAGTGCAAGTCTCTGCTCAGACTGGGCAGCTCGCTCCCAGCCGCAGTGTAGACACTTCCAGAGCCCACCTGGGCTCTGCCCTGTTCATGCAGGACTCCTGGAGAGTTAGACGCACAGAGGGTTGCACTGATCCATGCCCTGGTGTTTGCCATGTAAGCCTCAGGAGGAGAGCAGCTGAAGTCCAGGCCCTTGGATCTGCGTGGCAGCAGGGGAGACCAGCCAGGGTGTGGGCAGGTTGATTGGCCAGTCTCCTAGAGCAGGCCACTTCCTTCTCCCTGCTCTGAAACTCTTCACGTGCGTCATCCTCTCACCATGAGTCTTGCCTACCAGCTCCCTGACTGCAAGGAGTCAGGAGTGACACACATTGGTGGGGCTCCCAGCATCCTCTGGGGCATGCGCACGGGTGCTAAGTCTCCCATTCTGGGCTCCAAGGTGCAGTCATAAAGCTAGTCCCATGTCATGGCCTGACCTTCAGCAGGCACTCGGTAACCCGCTGCAGAGTGCAGATGGCAGAGCCCTGAGATTGGGTCCCATGGACCCCACCAGCCTGGCAGTGCCCATCATTGTGCTGCTTCCTCCCATGCAGGCCCTGCAGTCCCAGGGCTGGCTCCACTTTTGATGTGTCTCTTTCCTTGCAGGTGTGTGGGAATGGCAGGCTCTGGGCCTAACTCATGGTCCTTGGGCCTGGCAGCGCTGGGCACCTGGCTCCCAGCTTGTCGAGCTGTTAACAAAATAAACTCTCCTTGGCTCTCAGACCTGTGGCTCTGGTGCCTTTTTTAATGAAGGTGAGGGGGTTGGCAAGGACCACCAGGTATCTCCCCAAGCTAGCAGGGTCATCAGGTAGTGGGCAGGTGCCTCCTAGCCATGGAGCTGGAATAGCAGCTGGATCTCCTGCTTCTAGGCTAGTCTCCAAGGGCAGGGAACTACAGGCCTCCTCCATGCTGCTTTTGGGCCAAATCTCACTTTGACCCAGTGCACCACATGGCTTGGAACACTTGAGATTCCATCTGCACAAGGGGTTAACAACTGCAAGCCACGCCAGCTCTGAGCCCACCCATGTGGCTGAGCCAACGTCCCTGGGCTGACAAGAGCAGCCTCTACCTTGGGCTGCCCTGTACCAGGCCTGAGAGGTGCTCGGAGCTCCTCATCTGGCGCTCTCCCTTCCAACTTGACCCCAGTTATAGGGGGAGGGAATGCAGAGTACCCACCCAACCCTGGCTTTGCCTTAGCGGTAGGCCGGGGTACCTTCCCCAGTAGCTGCTGCCACGAGCACTTAATGTCAGCTGGGGAGCAGTCAGAAGGGACCAATGCCTGATGGTGCAGGAGGAACTAAAGCTGTCTGTGTCCTGGGAAGTGCTTGGCACTGTACAAAGGCCAGGCCCCAGGGATGGCTGGGGCTGGGAAGGGGGGCTGCTCTCAACCTCTAGCTAGGTGTTGAGTGCTTGCTGCAAACAGAGGCAGCTAACGTGCATTTCAGAGGGCATAGCTGCAGACTGTGCTTGGAGGTAGTAGGACTTGGAGAGTGTTGTATGCAGTGTTGTGTGCAGGACTTGGAGAGTGGGGGTTGGTTTGGGAACTATTTGCTTGTTCTCTGCATACTAGGGGCATAGCTGGGCCATGGCCCCTGAGGGGGGCCTTGCTAAGGCCGCTTGGCCCTCAGCCTTGGAGCTCAGATCAGCCCACCCAAGGCTGCCCAGAGGAGGGGGCAAGTGGGACAATTTGCCCCAGGCCCCAGGCGCCGCAGGGGCCCCCACGAGCATGGCTGAAGCTTCCCCACCCGACCCCAGTCTCCTCCCTGCCCGTCTCCCGGAGCCTCAGCCCACCCAGCAGCTTCCCAGACAGCTGCAGAGGGGCCCCTGAGCCCCGCCCCGCCCAGAGCCGGGTGGTGAACGGGCGGGGCTGCGAGAAGCTCAGCTCAGCATGGAGCTCCCAGCCCCCCCCCGACCACGTGGCTCTGAGCGGGGAGAGGCTCGGACCCCGCCCCCTGACCATGTGGCTCTGAGCAGGGCAGAGCTCAGGCCCTGCCAGAGACACACTGAAGCTGTTGAGCGGAGATACTGGATACGCTGAGTCTTTGGGTGAGAGAGGAGCCGGGAGTAAGAGGCCAGGGCCGGTGGGGAGTTGGCTAAGGGGCACGGAGTCCCGGGGACAGGGAGGGGGCAGAGGTTGAGGGAGTGGTCAGGCGACGGGGAATGGGGGGGTTGGATCGTGGGCGTTCCAGGGGTCTGTCAGGACTCAGTGGGGGGTGGATAGGGATTGGGGCAGTCAGGGGACAGGGAGCAGGCATGGGGTCCCAAGGTGGTAGTGGAGGGTCTCTGGGAGAGGGTGAGGGGGCAAGGATCAGGATGAGTTAGGGATTCTGAGGAGGGTGGGCAGTAAGGGGGCAGGAAGTGGGTGGGGGATGGATAGGGGGCAGGGCTAGGCTGTTGGGAGGCACAGCCTTCCCTACCCTAAAGCTCATTCAGCAGTTTGAGGCTTGCAGAAGAGCCAAGCTGTTAGCTTTTCCATTAGGGCTACCATCCTTTTCACTTCTCAAATGCCAAATTATAGTCTATATTTAATTTCAGTGCCACAGGGAGATTCATGTCAGGGGAAGGCAGCTTCATTTAAAATTAGCCACTGGGGGAGGGATCACATGAGAAGAGCAATATCCTACACCACCTACCTCCTTCCCAACCCTTCCAAGGTTCTCAAACTTTTGTACTGGTGACCCCTTTCACATAGCAAACCTGTGAGTGTGACCCCCCCCCCTTATAAATTAAAAACACCTGTTTTATATATTTAACATTTATTATAAATGCTGGAGGCAAAGCAGAGTTTGAGGTGGAGGCTAACAGCTTGTGGTCCCCAGTAATAACCTTGTGACCCCCTGAGGGGTCCTGACCGCCAGTTTGAGAACCCCTGGGGTAATTTAATTTTAACACCCTATGTCCATTCACATGCATGTGCTATTTTAGCATTTCAGTTTTCACAACATAGGCTCATCCCAGATTAGGAACAAGCTCAAATGCTCATTTCATGGAGTATGTACATAAGGTATACTAAAGACAAACCCACAGTAACCATCTCCAGTTTGTGAGGGACCTCATGGAGCAGGAAACAAATAAATGCATGGTAGTTAAATCCATTAATGGCTATTAGCCAGGATGGGTAAGGAATGGTGTCCCTCACCTCTGTTTGTCAGAGAGTGGAAATGGATGGCAGGAGAGACATCACTTGATCATTACCTGTTAGGTTTACTCCCTGTGGGACACTTGGCATTGGCCATTGCTGGTAAACAGGATACTGGGCTGGATGGACCTTTGGTTTGACCCAGTATGGCTGTTCTTATATTCTAACCTAAATGAACCTAAAGTTATGGAGACAGATATGAGTCAAGGAAGCCAG
>NC_133782.1:32318914-32425291 GCF_003597395.2 Chelonoidis abingdonii
CCCCCAGGGAAGGTTTTGGGGAGACCAGAGGGAGCCAAAACCCTGGAATTTTTGGCTGGTGGCAGCGATATCAGATCTAAGCTGGTAAAAGCTTAGAGGGTTCATGCTAGCTTCTCAGTTTATGAACGCTAAGGTTCAAATCTGAGTAGGAAAGCTATGATAACATGGAGCTTCACCGCAGGGTGGAACTTACACCTAGGGTTGCCAACTTTCTACTCCCACAAAATGGAACACCCATGCTCTGCCCCTTCTGCAAGGCACCACCCCGCTCACTCCATTTCTCCCTCCCTCTGTTGCTCCCTCTCCCCACCCTCACTCATTTTCACTGGGCTAGCTCAGGGGATTGGGGTGTGGGAGGGCTCTGGCTTGGGTGCAGGCTCTGGGCTGAGGCAGTGAGTTGGGATACGGGAGGGAGTGAGGGCTCTGGGATGGGGCCAGGGATGAAGGGTTTAGGATACAGGAAAGGGCTCTGGTTTGAGGAGTGGAGCTGATGGGTTTGGAGTATGGGAGGGGACTCTGGGCTGAGGCAGGGGGTTGGGGTGTGGAAGGGGGTATGGGCTCTGGGCTGGGGCCAGAAATTAGGGGTTCAAGGTGCGAGAGGGGGCTCTGTGCTGGGACAGGGTGTTGGGGTACACGGGAGTGAGGGCTCCAGCTGGGGATGTGGGCTCTGGTGTGGGGCCAGTGAAGAGGAATTTGAGTGCAAGAGGGGGCAGCATGCTGGGGCTGAGGGGTTCAGAGTGCAGGATGGGGTTCTGGGCTGGGGCAGGGGGTTGAGGTGCAGGAGTGTGTGAGGGTTCTGGCTGGTGGCACAGGCTCTGGCATGGGACTAGGGATGAGCGGTTGGGGTGTAGGAGGGTGCTCCACGCTGGGACCGAGGGCCTTGGAGAGTGGGAGGGAGATAAGGGCTGGGGTGGGGGTTGCAGGCTCTGGGTTGGGGCTGGGATGAAGGATTTGGGGTACAGGAGGGGGCTCCAGGATGGGATTGAGGGGGTTGGAGGGCAGGAGGGGGCTCAGGGCTCTGGCAGGGGGTTGGGGCATCGGAGGGGGTCAGGGTGCAGGCTCTGGGTGGCGCTTACCTCAGGCAGCTCCTGGAAGCAGCAGCATGTCCCCCTGCTGCATCCTACATGGAGGCGCAGCCAGCTGACTCCGTGTGCTGCCCGGTCCGCAGGCGCCGTCCTCGCAGCTCCCATTGGCCGCAGTTCCCAGCCAATGGAAGCTGTGGAGCTGGCATTTGGGGCGGGGGCAGCATGTCGAGCCCCCTGGCTGCCCTAGGCGTAGGAGCTGGAGGGGAGAAATGCCATTGCTTCTGAGAGCTGTGCGGAGCCATGGCAGGCAGGGAGCCTGCCTTAGCCCCACTGTTCTGCCAACTGGACTTCTAACAGCCCGGTCAGCAGTGCAGGGGCACAAAGGTCCCTTTTCGACCAGGTGTTCGGGTAGAAAACTGGACCCCTGACAACTCTACTTACACATGACAGTGAGAGGCTCTGGCAGGAGCGAGACAGCAGGGAAAGGCTTCAGTATCTCTCCATCCCTGCTGCCGGAGCCTTTCCCCGCTGCCTCCCCCCACCTTCCAGAGCCTTTCCCCGCTGCCCCCTGCATTCCCCCCAGAGCCTTTCCCCGCCGCCTCCCCTCACCTTCCAGATGTTACGGGGTAGTGACGGGGGAAGTGGGGATGGGGCGTAGCGGGGCTAACCGGCAATGGGTTGTGGGTGGGGCGGGTGTTATGGGCAGTGTGGTAGGGGGCAGGGCAGGGGTAACAGGCAGTAGGGAGGGGACGGAGCAGGTGTTACGGGCGGTGGGGACGTGGGGAGGGTAACGGACAGCGGGGCAGGGGTAATAGGCAGGGGGGAGGGGGCAGATACAGGGGCTAGGAAAACAGGATGCAGGGAACTGATCATGGGGGCAGATGGTGTGGGGGGAATAGGACATGGGTACAGATGAGGCAGGATGCTAGAGAAGGGGGCCAATGGCATGGGGCAACAGGACTATGGGAACACATAGGGTGGAGGGCAGAACATGGAGGGGCAGGACCCTGGGTGGTGGGACAATTGGGGAAAGGGGCAGACCCCAGAGGCCAGATGAGTTGTAAGAAAAATGGGGAGGCAGGAGTCAGATGGTCTAAGACACAGGAGGAAATTCAGAGGCAGAAAGATTAGAACAGAGGGTTTATGACATAGGGGGGCCCGGCAGGTGCGGTGGCTCGTAGGCGCGGCCCGAGCCCTGGAGCTGCCATGGAGCGGAGGCTCCGCTGGAGCCTAGCCAGGGCCTGCTGCTCCCTGCTGGCCGCGCTCTGCGCCCTGAGCTGGGCCGCCGCCGAAGCTAGCAGCGGCCGGGTAAGTGCTGACTGAGCGGGCCTGAGGCCATCGAGCGGCGTGAGGGAGCGGGGACCGGCGCCCCCCCTCGCCGGGCGGGGGAGCGCGAGCCCCGGGGGTGGGGTCCGGCGCCCCCTGTCTCTCGGCGGGGGGACTTCGCTCCCGCCGGGGCCGCTGGCGCCCGTCGCGCCTCCTCCCCCGCCCATCGGGGGGTAGGTTGAGGGTGTTGCGATGATGCCAGTAGGCTCTAGTGGTGGGGGCCGGTCCTAGCTGGGTGGGTCTTTTCCTAGGGTCCGGGGACTAGGGTGGCTAATGGGCTCTGTCAACATTTTTGAATCTGCCCTGGAAAAGTTGGTGTTTCCTTCATGGGAAGAAATTGAGAGAGAATTATTGGCTAAGAATAAGGTGATTTGCACCCCCCCCTTCCCCTATGAATTACTTTATGCAGGTAGTAGCTTGAAGGTATTTTAGCACAGGATGTGAGGAATTGGAGGTAATTTCTCAGCTAGTTAAGTACTATAGGTCTTTACTGCTTTCATAGTCCATGGGAAATATTTGCATTTCTCTATTTTTGTGGGTTCAAAGGGTTTGCACGTTTAGGAGAACGTATTTTAGAGAAGTGGTTCTCAACCAGGGGTACATGCATTGCTGGGGGTACACAGAAGTCTTCAGGAGATACATCAACTCTTCTAGATATATGCCTTGTTTTACGACGGGCTACATGAAAAGCATTAGCCAAGTCAGTACAAACTAAAATTTCGTGCAGACAGTGACTTGTTTATACTGCTCTATATACTTATACACTGAACTGTAAGTACATTATTTATATTCCAGTTGATTTATTTTATAATTACGTGGTTAAAAAGGAGACAGTAAGCAATTTTTCAATAACAGTGTGTTGTGACACTTCTCTGAGCTTGTAAGCAAGCAGTTTCTAAGTGAGGAGAAACTTGGATGTATGCAAGACAAATTTGACTCTTGAAAGGGGTATAGTGATGTGGAAAGCTTGAACCTCTGTTCCAGAGAATAGTTAGAGAGACAAAGTGGGTGAGGTAATGTCTTTTGTTGGACCAACATTGCGTAGAATAGAGGATAACTGTTTTTTGCAAAAACAACGAAGAGTCCTCGTGACACCTTAGAGACTAACAAATTTATCTGGAGGTAAGCTTTTGTGAACTCAAATAAATTTGTTAGTTTCTAAGGTGCCACAGGGACTCCTTGTTGTTTTTGCTGATACAGATTAACACGGCTACCACTCTGAAACCTTTTTTACTCCCAAAACATTTTGCTAATGGGAGGCCAATTTTTCAAGTGCCCAGCACCCATAGTTGAAGTTCATAGCTCCTGACACTTTATGCTCTTTTGAACATCCAATTGCTTATTTAGGGAACTAAGTGGAAGAAGAGGTTTTTTACACTTTCTCCCATTTTGGCGCTGTATGTGCGTGAGGAAGAACTTCTTCATAAAATATCCACAAAGTCACCTATTGTCCTCCTTTAATTCTGTCCTTAAAGCTCATCTTTGCAGGAAAACTACAAAAAAGTCCAAAAAAAAAAAAAACTGCTGTGCTCAAACAGCTGCTTATCATCTTGATCATACTTGTCTTATTTTCTTGTATAAGCCTCCTTTGTTTGTATCTGCTGTGATCTTTCATCTTAGATTCAGTTTTATGTAGCTCTCTGGGCTAGGGATCATCTCTTCAGTTAGCTGTTTGTGCAGTGCCTGGTGTAATAAATACAGGATCTCTAGTGTTGCCATGACGTAAGTAGTACATAATAATAAAACCACCCTAATCTCTCACTACTTCATTGGTTTATAGATATGTCCCTTTATGTCGATTATTGCATATTTCTCCCCTGTGTTTTCATTGAAGTCATAAGGTGTTCCCTCAGTTACAGACCAGGAGCTTTTTCTTCCCTGCCCCCGTTATGGTCTGTGACTGCATTCCCCCTAATTGTCTCCTACCTCGGTTTTATCTACCAGAGTTTGCTGTAGTCTGTGGGCACTCTTGATAGTTTTGGGAGACTTGGAAAGTACTTGCATCACAGCAGATCTCTTTGGCTTTTAATGGGACCATACAAGTTTGATGTACTTGTAATGGCATTGCAGGTCTATGTACAGAGAGGGGTGCTAGGGTAGAAATCTGGGTCCCGTGTACTTTTTGAAATCCTGCTGTAAACCTATGTAGAACTGAATATAATGTGATGGGAATCCGGCAAGAACCTTTCCTGTGTTTTGGGGCTTGGTTATTCTGTGGTGTGGAGAAGATTTGCTGTTTGTTGGGTGGAGGGGGAAATGCATATATGGGGCTGGAGCCTGCAGCAGCAGGGAGTAGAGCAGGGTCTCCTTTGTTGAGATGGAGACTGGTGTTGCGATAGGTTGTAGGGCAGGGGTAGGCAACCTATGGCATGTGTGCCGAAGGCAGCACATGAGCTGATTTCCAGTGGCACTCTCACTGCCCGGGTCCTGGCCACCGGTCCAGCGGACTCTACGTTTTAATGTAATTTTAAATTACGTTTCTTAAACATTTTAAAAACAGTATTTACTTTACTTACAATAGTTTAGTTATATATTATAGACTTATAGAAAGAGACCACCTAAAAACATTAAAATGTATTACTGGTGCATGAAACCTTAAATTAGAGTGAATAAATGAAGATTTGCACACTACTTCTGAAAGGATGCTGACCTCTGTTTTAGGGTTACAAAATGACACCTGTTGAGGGATGTGGAATGGTTGATATGCCTCTGTATTTGTGTGGGGAGAATGAGGCAGTACAGGATGGGAGATCTGCATGCTCCTACAGTGTTGAAAGGGATTGGTGTGGAATGGGAGAGGCTTGCTGGATATTGAGCACAGGGTTCCTAGTTGGCACAGGCTGGAAGAGACAAGGGATGCCACTGTGGGGTGTGTGTGGGTAGTGTGTTTTGAGTTTTTTTTAACTCTGGGAGAGAGTAAGACCATAGACAGTGTCATAGATGGTGGAGCAAGGTGTGATTCCCTGCATTATAAAAAGTTGAAGGGAGTTCTTGGGACATGGTTGCCAGTAGTTCAAGGCTTTAGGGAAGCTTGAGAGTGTGTTATATCATGGTGGGTATAGAGTTCAGGATGAAGTTGTTTGTCTGACTTGGGTTGGGGGAATATAATGTTATTATGTAGGTTGGCACAATGTAAGCTGGTGGTGTCTGGGGAATGTTTAGGGACCCCTCACTGGGGTGGTTCAGGAAGGACTGGATCTCTGCAGAGGAGATTGGGGCAAGGGTGTTCTTGCATCATAAGGGTAGAGTAATCTGGGAGGCTTAAAGTAATGGGGTTGGGTGGGTGAGCTTTATTTCAGAGAGAGACAGGATGAAGAGATGGGGACCAAAGGTGCTGACTTACTGTTCCCTATGGGTGCTCTACCCCGAGGCCCACTGCTTGTTGCTCTCTGCCCTCCCCTGAGTGCCTTCCACTGGCTGCTGAACAGCTGTTTGGTGGGGCCACCAAACAGGAGTTGCTCAGCACTCACCAGCCACAACTATTTTTTTTTTTCCATGGGTGCTTGATCTCTGGAATACCCATGGAGCTGACACCTTATGCTAGTGACTGTTTCAGCGATTCAGCGTGTGGGGTAAAGATAGTGGGGAAGTGCCATTCTTGCAGGAGACAGGTGAAGTGTCTACTTGCTGATAGGTAGGACAAATTTGCACTCTGCTTCTTATGGCCTCTAGGTAGCAGTGAATAGCCATACTGTAGTGCACTGCAGACATGCCCCAACGCTGGGGCAAGGAGCGGGGCAGGGCATAGAGTCCTTATCCCTTCTCTGCACCAACTGGAAAGTCCTCTGCACATAGAAAATTCTCAGTATAGAGAATGTTTCTTTTGCATGACAGGTCCTTAGTATAAGTGAGAGTTGGGGGCCTTTTAAAAGTTCAATATTATCCTTAGTTTTAGTTGGAATAGAAGGTATTTTATCATTTGGAGATATCAACTTTATTCCAAACACAGAACAGAAATATTTACTGAACACTTGTTTTTTCTGTGTCATTGTCCGCTTTGCCATCTATACCATTGTCAGAACTCCTTTTGTTCCTGATGTATTTAAAACAAAATTCTCCTTATCCTATTGGCCTTGGACACTTCATTTAAATCTTTAGCAGGCCTTATCAATTTCCTACATTTCTTAACTTGTATTTTATATTCATTTTTGCTTCCCCTTTTTTCCATTTGTGGTCAGTGTGCAGCTTTCATATTCTGTCTTAGGCCAAGATGGTTTTTAACTGAAGTAAAAAGAAAAAAAAAAAAAAGAAACTGACTCTAAGAACATCTACTAAAGTGTTCTTAAACAACTCCCGATTTTTTTGTTCATACATTTTCTATTTAATTTTTTCTCTGCCTGTTTTGTTAATTACTTTTAGCTTTGTGAAACTGGCCCATGTAAAGCACAATGTCACTTAGACGCTGTGACAGGTTGGATCACAGAAACCCCCTTGGGAACTGCCAACTAATGTGCCAAGACTACTTCTGACCCTGCTTTCCCTGCCAGCTTGGGACTCCAGCACCCTGTCTGGCTGAGCCAGACATGCCAGTCTGTTCCAACACAGACCCAGGGTCTGAACCACAAGCCCCAAAGCTGCAGATTTAACTGAAAGCAACTTGAGAAGTATTCCTGTTTTTAACACTCAGATGCCCAACTCTCAGTGGGGTCCAAACCCCAAATAAATCAGTTTTACCTTGGATAAAGCTTATACTCATAAATTGTTCACCTTCTATAACACTGATAGATAGATATGCACAGCTGACTTCCCCGCCCAGGTATTAATGCATACTCTGGGTTAATTAATAAGTAAAAAGTGATTTTATTAAGTACAGAAAGTAGGATTTAAGTGGTTCCAAGTAATAGCAGACAGAACAAAATGAATTACCAAGCAAAATAAAATAGAACACACAAGTCTGAGTCTAATACAGTAAGAAAACTGAATACTGATAAAATCTCACCCTCTGAGGAATTCCAGTAAGTTTCCTTTTACAGACTAGTCTCCTTCTAGTCTGGGTCCAGCAATCACTCACATGTCCTGTAGTTACTGTCCTTTGTTCCAGTTTCTCTCAGGTATCCTTAGGGGTGGAGAGGCCATCTCTTGAGCCAGCTGAAGACAAAATGGAGGGGTCTCCCAGGGATTTAAATAGACTTTCACTTGTGGGTGGAGATCCCCTCCTCTCTCCTATGCAAAGTTCAGCTGCAAGATGGAGTTTTGGAGTCACATGGGCAAGTCACATGTCCATGCATGACTCAGAACTTACAGCTAGCAGCCATTGTTCACATACTGCCTTGAATGTCCTCCAGTAGACTTCTTATGTGGATTGGAGCCTTCCAAGATCCATTGTCCTTAAGTGCTTCTTGATTGGGCACTTAGCTTGCACATTCCTTTCTCAAGAAGCTGACCAAATGCTTTACTAAGGCTACTTAGAAATCAAGCAAGTACACAGCCAATATTCATAACTTCGAACACACAAATGATGAATGCATACAAATAGGAGGAATAGATTAAGTAGATCACATCCTCTACGTAGATATGTTTCATGGCATATGTAGCATAAAACATATTCCAGTTATGTCATATACACATTCATCAGCATATTTCCATAAAGCATTATGGGGTGCACCGTCACAGATGCTTTAGAAAATTTTACCTTAAATCTAGTCATTGCGGTGTCGAGAGGGTTGTTACTCCTGCTTTAAGTGCAAATCACAATGCATCTTTAGCTAAGGAGTTGCTTCCAATGTCTCCATAGTAAGCAAGACATGCTAACAAGTCACTTGGGTGCTAACGAGCTAAATTTGCAGCAGATATTATTCCTGATGAATAATTCACCATCACTAATACAAAGTTTGCATAGTACCTCCCCTCAAAATAGTTGGTTTTCATGAGTGCAATTAACCCATTATTCTCATGACACAAATTCACTATCTTTAGCCAAAACAAGAAAAAATGAAGAGGAAAAGAGGCAGTGAATTTCTACAATTCAGTGATCACACAAAAATGTTTCCAATACTTTAAAGGAACAATTTTTTTATATATAAACTTCAAAACTGACTACATTATAATTAATGCTTTCTATTTCTCATGTTTTTCAGAGTTGGCTAAAAGCATACGGCTATTTGCTTCCCTCTGAAAGCCGAATGTCTGCCCTGCACTCAGGAAAAGCTATGCAGTCTGCAGTTGCAACTATGCAACAATTTTATGGGATCCCAGTAACAGGAGTGTTGGATCAGACAACTATTGAGTAAGATTTACAAAGGTTATTTTGGGTTTATCTTCTAGACATATCTTAATATAACATTCTGTGTGCCAAAATCCTCTGTGATTAAATCATTAGATGTGACAGATGTTTGCTTGAAATAGAATCCCCAGGGGAATTTAGAAAAAATCTAGAATTTTTCTGTTGCAAACAGTTCTGTTTGCAAGTTGAGAAAATACCTATCCTCTGTACTTAAATCCTTTAAGTCCCAAGTTGGAATGGGAAGGTAGAAACTAACTGAAGGGTGTGTTTTGCAGGGTTGTGCTTTTTTTGTTAGAGGCCTTTGTCCTGAACTAATAGGTTTTTACTTTAGGGAAATGTATTGTTGGAGTTCTCTTGGAATTAACTTGGAGAAGTCACCATGTTAGCTGCTTTGAGACTCCATTTTGTGTCAGGTGGAGTGTTCTGATTCACCTATGGTCTGAGTTGAGATTTGCCTCAGTTTAGGAGTTGAATCTATGCAGAAGTCCTTTCCAGCCTCATGCGCTTACACTCGCTCTCTTAGTCTAATTTAGCTCAGGTTAAAGGACTTATTCCAGTTTGCAGAGTTGGGAACCTGAGAGCCACAATCAGGAGGTTTTCTATCCTTTCTAGGAGTATTTCCTGTGAATCTGTTATGGGAAGTCGTGTAATTTATTTAACTTTCTGTGGGAGCTTAATGTAAAAAATATACTTTTCTAGACTTGTAACAGAATCCCGAGTCTCTTCTCCCCCCCCCCACTGCACTTAATCTATGCCATAGCCCACAGGTAATGAATGCTGTCTGACAAAAATAAACCTGTCCCTTTCCAGCAGGCTTTGGGAATGACACTCTCTATCTCAATGGGAGGCAGCCATCTTACAGCTACCTCCTCTCTTATTCTTGTTCCCTGCCAAGTTCCAGTCTAGCTGAGAGTCTTTCCTCCAACACTGGCATATAGACCTATGCAAACTACTCTAGGAGGGCTCACAGCATGAATGGGAGAAAACAAAATCACCTCCTCACTGATGTCCCAGCACTTGAGGACAAAACAGGAGAAAACAAACCTTTGCATACTAAGGTATGGATGTGGAGGGTGGTTTTTGAGATGATAACCTCCTGGAGGAGGTTCAGCATGAAAAACCCACTGAATTTTTTCAATGGGTGTTGCCAGATCTTTTAGACCTCCCCAGAGATCTGATTGGATACAGAGTGTGCACACCACTTAAGTATTAGAAGTATATGGGGAAGAGTCACCCCCCCGCCCCCGTCATAGATTTCTTGACACAACGACTGTGACAGACAGAAAAGCCCTCTACCACAGAGGGAAACAAAACAAATGGTAACAGAATCGTATATCTCAGTATTGTGTGTAGGTCTGTACTGCTTTGTTGACGGCTTATTCAGCAAACAAGCCAGGACTATTTTTGGGGGGCGGGGTCCCTTGCTCCTTGCTCCTCTCCTTGTAGGTCTGTCAATTCAACAGCGACTGACTGTGTTAATACACAGAATTTTTACCAATCTAGGGACTAAAATAAAGGATTTCTATGCTATCAAGAGGCCTATAACAGTAAACAAGGGAAATTGTATCATTCAGAACTTTGTGCAGATAAATTTTTAAATTTTGAGCTGTCCAATGTGAAACAATATATAGGAAGCCTTAAGAGACAGAACGTGTTCTCTTTTTATATAGGAGTTTCAGGAAGGGTTATAAGAGTAACACAGAAAGCAAGAATGGGATTGGGTGCCACCGAGCTGAAGCATAACTGTGATGTCTAGAGATCCCAGTAAAAGATCAAGACCCTGTTGCGCTGCATGCTGTGCAGACAACTAAGCAAATTACATCTTCTGTCACCTTCATGTCAGACTTCACCATGAGGCATTCCCTGTCTCCATAGCAACTGGAGACAGACCAGATCATTGCTCTATGCAGAAGTTTAGGGTCACCCTCCAGGAAGAACTCTCCAGAATTGTCTGCCTCCAGACTCTCTCAGACCGCAGTCTAAGGGCTCCCTTTGGAGCAGAACTTTTCACAAGATTTAAAAAAATTTTAAACTAAATTTCTCCCTGGACCTGCCTGCATGGTCCTGCGTCGCGGACTATGAGGATGTGAATTGCAGGGCCTACGGAAATGTTGTGTTGTAACTGCCCAATGTAGACCCTGCTAGCGTGAATTGAAAGTTACCTAGTTTGTGTTAATGTAGTCCAGGGATCGGCAACCTTTGGCATGTGACTCACCAGGGTAAGCACCCTGGCATGGGATGAGGGATGTGCTGGCCGCTGCTTCCTGCCTCACCCATTGGCCTGGAGCGGCGAACCGCGGCCAGTGGGAGCCGCGATTGGCCAAACCTGCCGATGCGGCAGGTAAACAAACCGGCCCGGCCTGCCAGGGTGCTTCCCACCCACTCCACCCTGGAATCTTATCCCAGTTCTCAGAGCCTTGACTAGGCCTCCCAGTGAGCCAGTGGCAATTTACTCTTCATACACCTGTCCTTGCTAATTGCCATCACCTCAGCTAGACGCATAGGAGAAATAGTGACCCAATGGCGCACCTACCATACACAGAAGACAAAGTAACTCTAGGGCCGTATCCCAAGTTTCTCCCTAAAGTTGCCTCCACTTTCTATATGAAATCAACAGAGCCATCTTCCTGTTGTGTGTGTGTGTGTGTGTGGTTTTTCTTCCCTCTTCCCCTGCCAGAACCACGAAGTGACAACGGGGAGAATGTTAGAAGAGCACTAGCATTCTACTTATACAAGACTAAGGACTTCGCAAAGTCCTCTAAACATTTCCTTTCGCTCATGGAAGGATTTAAAGGCTCTGTGAATCGGTTCAAAGAAATCTAAATAGGCCTCTAGTTGCATTAATCACTGTTATTAAGGATGCAAACTGATGCCTCCATCTGGAGTCCGTACACACTCCATGAGGTCCATTTCTACCTTAGGACATCTTTAAGGAGTGTAGCCATCTCGGAAATTTGTGGAGCATTGACCTCTGCCCACACTTCCACAGAACGTTATGCCATCACTGGAGAGTCGGCTTCCAACACCATCTATTACTGCAGAGAGAATATTGTGGAGCCACAGATTCCACTCTGAAGCCTCAGCCCTCTGTGGGGGAATACTGTTGTGAAGTCACCTACAGTGGAGCACCCATAGGGACATTACTTGAAGAGGAAGTTACTCACCTTGTGCAGTAACAATGGTTCTTCAAGATGTGCTCCACAACACCCCACCTCCTTTGCTCTACTTCAGAGTATCACAGAGTCCCTTATGGAGAAGAGAAGGAACTGAGGGGGGTTCACCCGTGCTGTGCTAGGTAGTCTCAAGGCAGACCATGAGGGGGGGAGAAGAGTGCATGTGTGGGATGAATGGACACTGTTACCTAAAATTGTGGAGTAAAGGCACAGGGGTGCAGATACACCTACAGTGGAGCACTCATAGGAACATGAATCTCAAACAACCATCATTACTGCACAAGGTCAGTAACTTCCTCTTCTGTTTGACAAGGCCTGTTTTCTATAGAACCATGTTGACTGCCATGAATTAAAGGATAGGAATATAATTTAAAATTGAATCTCAGATCAGCTTTTCTGTTATTTTGCCTGGTGTTGAAGTTAGGCTAACTAGTCTGTACTTGTCTGTACATTTGTCCTTTTTGAACATTGGCACAACATTAGGACTTTTCTGGTCTTCTGGAGTTCCCCTGGGTATTCCAAGATTTATTATAAATTAGCACCAGTGGGCCAGTGATCTCCTCAGACAACATTTAGAACTCGCAGGCCCAAATAAGTTGCACCTACTGATCTTAATTTTTTTTTTTTTAATAGCTACTAGATGTGGCCTAACATCCTTTGTTCCTAGGGGCCTGGAAAGTATTTCATCTTCACCTGATACAAGCACACCATTCTTCTTTCCAAATACAGAACAGAAACATTTTTTTAATGCTTCTGCCTTTTCTGTATCACTACTAACAATTTTACCATCTCCGTGTAGTAATGGGTCTATCTACCATTCCAAGGATTTCTTTAGTTCCTAGTGTAGTTAAATTCTTCCCTTTTTTCCTTAGCTCTGCCAGCCATGGATTTTTCCCTGATGTCTTTAGTTTCCCATGTCAATTTTCTGCACTTCATAACTTCTCATTTATATTGATTGTTTACCCTTTTCCATTTGTTATGTATTACTTTTTTTTTTTTTTCTAATTGTTGCCTTTGCCTCACCACTCCACGAGGAAGGTCTTTTAGCCACACTTGTTCTTTCTTGATTGTGGAATTATGTTGTCTTGGTCATTTAATAAAACCCTTTAGAATTCCCAGTTTTCATTCACATTTTGCGGTCTGCTTTTTCTTCCATTATTTTTGCTCATAATTTTCCTCAGCTTTGGGAAACTAGTCCTTTTGAAGCATCAAGTGCGTATCTATATTATTGGGTGGGAGTCTCTTCTTTTTGCCCGTATTGAATGTAATCAGATCATGAGGTCCCTATGCAACCACCAGTTGCCAGTCCAGTTATCAATTATCTTTATCAATCGTAATGAGATCTAAATCAGTTACCTCTTATTGGGTACAATACCTTTTATTAGTAAATTATCTGTGATTTACTGCTGGCTTCATGAGACCTCCAGCATATTTTCTCCCAAACTGAAGTCCCCTCATAACAATCCCCCCATGCCCCCCACCCCAGGCAGGTGTTTAAGGAGTAACTCAGTGTCACAAGCTGCTTGTACATTTGAAGCAAGCTGACCTCAGCCTTGCCCATTATTTGACAGCTATGGACCTCATGGAAAGCTTGCAACATTACAGGCTAGCTAGTGACCCCAGCTGGGTGTAGTGGGGCTTAATTAGATTGAGCCCAGCTGTGGTGGTGAAGCAGGGAGAGCACTGCAATAGAGCTGGAAACTCAGTAGACAAAGGAAAACCCTGGAAAGAGGAACAAGGGGAGTTCCCCTCTGGGAAGAGACTGGGAAAGTCAGGCTGAGGTATGCACAGGGAGCAAGGTAGGCTCCTGTGGTGAGGAGCCTTGAGTTAGGCCCTGCAACAGGAGAAAGAGACTCTGAGAGCAGAGCAGGCTCCTATGGGGCAGCCCTGAGATTCCCCCAGGGCATCCCTAGCAGCTGTTTGTTTTGCGAGGGCCTCTCTCTCCTGGCTAGAAGATCTCAGAGCTCTCAACGATAGAGATCACCCTGACTTCGGCTATATTTTAGAGACCATCTTCCCGGCATCAGCATTCATTGCTGATGCCACATTGGACACTAGAGTCTCAGCCAATGCCATGGCCTCCAATTGAATGACACAGTGCCATCTATGGCTATGTCCCTGGAAGGGTGACCCTAAACAGGTACTGTACTCTGCCAAATTCACAGGAGCTCTGCTTTTCAGAGAGAAGCTGGACAAGGTAGTGGTAGACAGTGCTGCAAAATCTAAATACTCCCTTCCACTACCACATCATATCTTCAAGAGAGGGTACAGACCAACCTTGAGACAAAATGTTTCTTTTGGCCATCATTCTGACAGAAAAAATGGAGAAGAAACAGCAGGCTCTCCAAAGGAAAGCTGTGGAACCTCGGCTTGGCAGGAAAGCTGACAAAGGAACCCTATGGCTCTCAGAGTCTCTTTATGACAGTGACCACAGATTTCTGCTTGGAGCAGGATTTTCTATTTCTTGGAGGACTGAGTTGCTTCGACCACAGACCAGCATCAGGGACATAGTGAGTCCCATGAGTTATGGGCTCCACCTTATCTGTTTTTTCATCCAGTGTCTCTTGTCGAATGACTGCATAAAGCACAGTCTAATCTAGAACAAGATTTCTCACCTCCTGGTTATGGGAGTAATATGGAGCATTCCCTCAGATTCTTAGGGTTATACTTTTATTGCTTAAAGTGTACAAAGGGAATCTGCACCATTCTAGATCTCAAAAGGCTCAACAAGTGGATGAAGAACATGAAATTCCATATGGAGACTATAACTTCTATGGTGTCATCCCTGTCCCAGGGGGATTTTCTGACTTTAGTGGATCTGGTGGATGCACACCTCCACATTCTGGTCACACTGTCATCACAGGTTCTTAAGGTTTGTCTAGACAGGAAGCAGCATCAATATTGGCGCTTCCATTTGCCTTGTCCTCACTGCCCTGGGTTTTCACAAAGATGATGGTGATAATCATAGCCATATTCGGGTTACTGGATCCACGTGTGCACCTTTCTGGATGACATCTTAATCAAACCTTGCAACGGCACACAGAACTAGTCTCTGACTTTGGACTCTTACGGGTGCACAGCTTTATTGTCAATATCAAGAAGAGCTCTTTGATTCCTTCCACCAAAATAACCCACTTGAGGATGGACATAAATACCTTATTAGCAAGGATTTATCAATCTCTAGGAAGGTTCCAGAAGATTCTGAATCTCCTTTTTCTGTTTCAGAGCGGCATGAGGCCCACCATAGCACTGAGGCTTCAACTATTAAGCCTCCTAGTAACATGCAGACAGATCGCTCCATGGACACAATTACACATCGGGTGCTTTCAAAGTTACATCCTGGAAGTATGGGACAGCTCCCCAGAACGCAGGAAAGATCAAGTAAAGGTTCTGTCACAGACAACTAACTCCTTGAAGGGCAAGTGTGTGGTCATATGCCTTCCAGATCCCTTGGTCCTCACAACTGATGCCAGCCCTGGAGCGCTTTGGAGCACACCTGGGATCCCAAACAGCTCATGGCATTTAGAACCTGGAAGAAAGGACACATAGCATAAATCTCTCAGAACTAAGAGCTGTCAAGCTGGCACTATGATGATTCCAGTCCAGCCTAGAGGAAAGCCACATTCTGATTCAGTCAGACAACACGACCATGATTGCATAAGTGAACAACCAAGAGGGGAACAAGAAGCCCAGCACTTCATCTTGAAGCAATAGTAATCATGCAGTAGGCAGACCTTTCTCTCCTTTCCCTCAAGGCAGTTCAAATAAAAGGAGACCTGAACCAGAAAATAGACTGGCTCAGCAGGATCAAGGTGAACAATTGAGTGTGCCTGAATCAGGAAGGCTTCGAGATGATTGCCTGTCCTGCTCTCAACTGACCTATTTGCAAGCAGCACGAGCGCATCCCCAGGTCCATGGGAACAGATGCCCTATTGCATCGATGGCTGGCTGCAGCGAGGCCTCCTCTGTGCTTTTCCTCCCTATTCATTATTAGGGAAGGCATTCCAGGAGATAAAATGAGAGCAGGTGGCAGTTATACTGGTAACCCCACATTAGCCATGGAGACCCTGGTTTTCAGATCTGACAGAGCTGAGATTATGGCTGCCACTACAGCTCCCAAAGAGACAAGACACCCTCTGCCAGGGTCCTCTTTTTCATCTAAACCTGATCAGCTTATACGTAGCTGCCTGGTTATTGAAAGGGAAGCACTAGTATTGTTGGGCCTTTCCTTCAGAGTCATCAGGAGATTTTCTTCTAGAAAAACATCAACGTAGAAAGCATACTTTTGCTGGGCCAAGTTCTGGGAATGGTGCCAGGAACACAAGACAAATCCAAGATAACCTGAATTCCTGTATATCTTGGATTTTCTCCAACAAGGTTTTGACAAAGGTCTCCACCTCAGCACCCTGGCATGTCAGGTATCTGCCCTTAGTAGCGTGTTGCTCTCTGGCAGAGAACACCCAGGTAGACAGATTCCTTAGCGCAGTCTGATTTAGCCAAGTCATTTATCAGGCCTCTCTTTCCAAAATGGTACCTGCCCCTGGTAGTGAGAGCCCTGACACAACACACCATCGTACCTCTGATGTCAGTGTCCCCATTTTATTTGTCCTTCACATCTTGCTTCCTGATGCTATCGTGTCCGCTAGGTGAGTGGTAGAGCTGGCAACACTTGTATACAGGAACTTACTAAGTGTTTCATGAGGACAAAGTGGTACTCATAACTCTGGAATCATTTATCCCAAAAGAGGACTGTTCCTTTCATGATTCCCAAAAGTCGTTTCCTGTTTTTTGTATCCTTCCAGCTGAAATGCCAAGGGTGCAGAGCTTCTTGTTGCTATGTGGATTAGACTGTGCATTGTGGAAGCGTACAGGATGGTGAATGGTATTGGGACTCTGTTGTGTAGATTAGGGGGCTGTTGTCTGTAAGGCCCCGCCTCAGTTGTAGCAGAAATTAAATGTGTACAACAAATGAAGCAGTGTATTTTGAGACGGAAAGGAAGGATGGTGTCATAGTTAGGGCAGTTGCATGCCATTTTGGAGAACTGGATTCTGCCCCTGTCTCTGCCACAAAGTTTGTGTGATGCTAGGTAAGGCACTTCAGCCAAACTTCTGATAGGTGGCACTAATCATGTTTCACTACTTTTGCATGTCCAGCTAGAGACACCTGGAGTCTGATTTGCAGAAGTGCTGAGCACTCACAACTGCAACTGAAGTCAAAGAATGGTGTGCTGAATATAGAAAGTGCCATGAAATGCTAAGCTGTCTGGAAAATAATCAGGCCATGGGCATCTCAAATTGGGCACCTAGATTTAGCAGATGCTTGACATGTCTGTGCCTCAGTTTCTCATCTGTAAAATGGGGATCATACCACCTGAGCTCATAGGATTGTTGTGAAAATAAATTCCATAGTGCTTGTGAAACACTTTGATGCTACAGTGATTAGTGCTGTAGAAAAGACCTTAAGAATATTAAAAACTCTATTTCAGATCTGTAAAGTATGGATAATGGTACTGACCTTCTTTGTAGAGTTGTTTGAGATCTATTGGTGACAAGTGATAGGAGCTGGTATTATTCAAATCAGGGTTTGAATGACGTGTGGTAAACAAGGCTTTGAGTGATGAAGCTAAATATTGACTAGAACCATAGGTTTAGAAGGGACCACAAGGGTCATCTTGTCTAGCCCCTTGCCAAGACACAGGATTTATTGTGTCTGTATCTAAGACAGATGGCTATCCAGCCTCTTTGAAAAACCTCCAGTGAAGGAGCTTCCATGACTACCCTGGGCAGTTTGTTTCATTGTCCTACTGTTCTTACTGTTAAGAAATTTTTCCCGAGATGCTTCCCATTCAGTGAGTGCTGTCCATCTTATGTACTGAATGAGAAAGGGGTCCTATGCGGGGGAAAACGAAGTAGGGGATCATGTATTTAGGCTATCAAAATATATGTAAGGATGTCAACTTACGGTCTGTGCATTCTTAATTCTGACACTTCATAATTTGAGGGATTGATTCTGTAGCATTAATGTTCTTTTAGTGTAGTTTGTGTATGTAATAGTTTACCGATAAGGTGCCATTAAATGGAACTCAACAATATGTAACCATAGTTCCTGGGTTTTTAAGGATCAATAAAACTTTGAGATGTGCAGTACAAATGCCTACCTTCGTGTAGCTCTCCATCAGCTCTTAACATACAGCCTTCATAAGCCTTTCCTGGAAACAACATCCAGTCCCCAGGGTACTTCCTGGGGCTAGAGTGCTCCTGATTCTGAACATGCTATTAGAGGTTCTATAAAGATGGTAGGGAGGTAGTTCAATAGAGATTTTTTTATAAATAAAGTTGTCATGTCCCCTGTGTCCTCACCCTCTCTCCCTTGTTTAAGTAGAGGTATTGACAGTGACTCTTTTGTAGTGCAATACCTTCTAAAATATGTCTAAAGTTGACCTTGGTCTGATCCAATAACTGATGGGGGGGGGGGGGGGGGGCGACAGTCAATGCTATAAATTTAATAGTCTATCAGAGCACCAAGGTCATGAGTCTGAAAATAGTATGAACTGCTTATTTTAGAGGGGATTGTGTATTGGAAACACCTTGAACAAATGACCCACCAAGCTGCATTTATTTTATCACTCTTTTTTGTTTTTCAGGAAAGGGGTAAGAAGCATGAATCATGATTACATGATGCTAACTGCTTATACTAGAATCTTTCATCTTATATTTATTTAATTAGTGCTGTTTTCCTTGACAATACTTATGAAGTAAAATTGGAGCCTGTGTGTGAATCTTAGATAACTTGGAATATCAACTCTTAAACTACAAATTTTGATCTTAAGGCATAACTTCCAAAAGGAACCCTTGCTGATTTACAATAGAGAGCCAGGGACAGACACAATGCACATTCTCTGTCTGACAGCTAACAGAGTAGGACTCAAATTCATGGTACTTGTGTTGCTCAGATTCAGTGGCTGTAGCCACCTAGTTACTCTGGCTGCAGTCTCTATAAAAAGTCTCTTACTTTGCAACACAGTTCCTATCTTGTTGTATGTGCACATTTCACTCTTTTATAGATTAATAGAGTCCAAGGCCAGAAGGGACCATTATGATCATCTGGTCCGACCTCCTGTATAACACAGGCCAGAAAACTTCCCCAAAATAATTCCTGTTTGAACTAGAAAAACATCCAGTCTTGATTTACAAATTACCAGTGATGAAGAATCCACCACTTTGGTAAATTGTTCCAATGGTTAATTACCCTTGTCATAAACATACAGCTAAGGGTAGCATAAAATCCTTCCTTTTACCTGTAAGGGGTTAAGAAGCTCAAATAACCTGCTTGGCACCTGACCAAAAGGACCAATAAGGAAAGAAGATGCTTTCAAATCGGTGGGGGGATGGAGTGAGGTTTTGTTCGGGCTCTTTTTGTTATTCTCTCTCAGGACAAAGAGAGACCCCAAGCCGGTAACCCAGCTCCTACTGAAATGATACATCTTACAATGTGTTAGATTATCTTTTATTTTAGCTTGTGAATTTTCCCTATGCTGAGAGGGAGGTTTATTCCTGTTTTTGTAACTTTGAAGTTGAGCCTAGAGGGTAATTGTCATAGATTTCACCCCCACTCTGAACTTTAGGGTACAGATGTGGGGACCTGCATGGACACCTCTAAGCTTAATTACCAGCTTAGATCTGGTTTTGCTGCCACCATCCAGATTTCTGAGTTACCTGGAAAACTCTCTCCCCTCCACCCGCCCCCCAAAAAACCTTCCCCGCATCCCTCTCACCCGCCCCCAAAAACCTTCCCCTCCCTGGGTATTGGTAGCCTTGAGAGACTCCTCCACCAAGTCTCTGGTGAACACTGATCCAAATCCCTTGGATCTTAAAACAAGGAGAATTTAACTATCCCCCCTCCTTTCCCCCACCAATTTCTGGTGAGTCCGGATCCAATCCCCTTGGATCTTAAAAACAAGGAAAAATCAATCAGGTTCTTGAAAAGAAGGCTTTTAATTAAAGAAAAGAAAGATAAAAGAAAACCTCTGGGAGACAGCATACCAGCTGGTCTCAGAGACAACAGATTTAAAACACAGGATGTTCCCCTGGGCAAAAACCATAATACACACAAGAATACCCAATTTGATAATTCCCCTAATTGCACAAAGACAAGTTACAAAAGAAAATAAACATAAACCTATTTATTCCTTTCTAAAACTTACTACTCTGATAAGAGGTTGGTTTCTTGATCTTTTTCACTCCGGCTGAAACTGACTAAACAAAGGAAACTTCCCTCCTTCCTTTTGAAACATCTTGTTCCCCCATTGGTTCCTTTAGTCAGATGTCAGCTAGGCTAGGTGAACTTCTTAACCCTTTACAGGTAAAAGAGGCATTAACCCTTAACTATCTGTTTATGACAGGAATCCTCTGTGTTTTTAAATCTTTTTATTAACCTGTAAAATTACCTTCCATCCTGATTTTACAGAGGTGCTTCTTTTACTTTTTTTCTGTATAATAAAATTCTTCCTTTAAGAACCTGATTGGTTTTTAGTGTCCTAAAAACCCGCAGGTCTGGTCTGTGCCCACTGTTAACCTATTGATTGGTATATTATTCTCAGGCTTCTCCAGGGGAAAGGGGTTGAAGGGTGTTGGGGGGGATATTTTGGGGAAACCGGAACTCCAGGTGGTCCTTTTCCTGAGTCTTTGTCTAAATCACTTGGTGGTGGCAGCAGTACTGTCCAAGGACAAGGAAAGGATTTGTGCCTTGGGGAAGGTTTTAACCTAAGCTGGTAGAAATAAGCCTAGGGGGTCTTTCATGCAGGTCCCCATGTCTGTACCCCAGAGTTCAGAGTGGGGAGGGAACCCTGGCAACCTTCATTGTTAAAAATTTATGCCATTTTCCAGTCTGAATTCTGAGGACTTTGCTATCTGTAGGGGTAGCTCTCATTATCCCATATTGAATACAAGATAATTGAGCCCTTGTATACGGTCACCTTAAACATAGTTAAGAATAGAACATAGCTTCTAACAGAACCGAACCACAGCCACTTTCCCATACAGAAGTTCTTCTGTAGCTTCTAGTAACACTGTGGCTCTGGGGCAAATGGATTTCTAAGACTTCTGCTGATGACTCATTTAGTGGTTAATAGTCCATATATAAAGTTAGTGTAAAGACCCTGGAGTAACTGAAATTATTTTGTATTACAAGGCTTATTTAGAAATGAATTTGGATGTGTTAAGATTAGTTTTACTGTTCAATTTTTAGTATTTGTATTTTGATTGACACTGCCCATTTTAACAGAGTGAGGCACCTTGTTGTAGAGTGTGTTTGAGGCTTAGAGGAATTTATGGGAGACTGCTTGTGTGTGCAGAGGGGAGACCCATCCTGTGTGTGCTCCAGATTGGCCAGAACTTGATTTTAAAGGCTTACCTTTCCGGAAAGGAGCCTCGCTTTCCAAGGTGTAATTAACATTACACAACAAGGGAGATTTAGGAAAACTTTCTAACTATAAGGGTAGTTGAGCTCTGGAATAGGCTCCCAAGGGAGGTTGTGTAGTCCCCATAATTGGAAGTTTTCAAAAACAAGTTGGACAAACACCTGTCAGGGATGGTCTAGTTTTACTTGTTCCTGCTACAGGACAGTGGATTGGACCTGATGATTTCTCAAGGTCATTTCCAGTTTTACGTTCCTGTGACTTCTGCTGCAAATCACTTCCTCCTTGCCCTTTCTTCTCTCTCCTCCATTGTCTGTCATTGACTATTTAACTGTCTCCTGCATTGCAAAGTCTGTCCAGTCAACCCCAAATCTGACTCATCCACTAGTTATTTGAATAAACTTGATGGTTTCTCTAAAAGCAGCAAAGAATCCTGTGGCATCTTATAGACTAACAGACGTTGTGGAGCATGAGCTTTTGTGGATGAATACTCACTGCGTCAGATTCATGTCTGGTTTCTCTGTTACCCTGTCCTTGCTTTCCCTGTTGGTTTGCTGCACGTTTGTTTTATTCTGTGCTAAGATGATGTAAACACTTTAGGGCAGGGACATGTGTAGCACTTAGCACAATGGGAGCTTGTTGTAGGGTCACACCCTAGAGCAGGAGTTGGCAACCTTTCAGAAGTGGTGTGCTGAATCTTCATTTATTCACTCTAATTTAAGGTTTCACATGCCAGTAATACATTTTAACGTTTTTAGGAGGTCTCTTTCTGTAAGTCTATAATATATAACTAAACTATTGTAAGTAAAATAAATACAGTTTTTAAAATGTTTAAGAAACTTTAATTTAAAATTAAATTAAAATGCAGAGTCCGCTGGACCGGTGGCCAGGACCCGGGCAGTGTGAGTGCCACTGAAAATCAGCTCGTGTGCTGCCTTCAGCACACGTGCCATAGGTTGCCTACTCCTTCCCTAGAGCGTTGCAGTGTAGATGCAGCACCCCACCTCCCCAGGACTTGGGAGCAGGGAGTCTGCTCTAAATTTCCCTCAATCCCATGGGCCAACTTCCTTTGTCTTTTTAATCCCAAGAATCTCAATTGACGCCACTGAACACAGAAGCAAGCCCCCTGGGTGTACTGCAGCAGTGCAGTCAGCATTAAGCCCTCCATTGTCTTCCGATTATTGAGATGCAGACACACCATTGGAGAGCCTTCTGTTTGCAGTGGAGACTGAGCAGAACAAACCTTTTGCAAAGTGTGCTGCTTTCTGGTCACAGGAGCAAAGCCAGATTCTGGTGTATCTGGTGCGAGGCCAGCAAAACAATGGACTTCAGTAAGAGTACCAGGAATGATCACACATACCAGCAAGTAGCGAAGAAGCTGGCAGCATTGCAAATGTGCTGGACTAGTGCAGGGAGTGCATTAACTATCTCAAGAGCGAGTACAGCAAAACCAGGGACCAGAAATGCATCTTGGGCAAGTTGCCAACATAGTGCCCATTTTACGAGAAATTTGATGAAGTGCTGAGCTCTGCACTGAGTATGCAGCCATTGGTGGTGTATGAGACCTAATCAGCTGAGATGACGCCCTCCTGGCCCCAGAATCCAGCATGGGGAGTGACAGCAGGCACAGAGTGAGGCTGGCAAAGTGACTTACTGAAAACAGTTTACAGGAGGCTCTTCTGCAGTACATCTTGGGGCCATACTTAGCGGAGCTGTTTGATGTCCCCTTTTCTTCCCCCAAGGATCAACCCACCGCAGAGCCTGTAGCAGATACAGATGGACAGAAGCTGCCCTGGAGTCTGGTAAGTTTCTGACTCCATTATAGTGTTTATTAATGTAGGAAAGGAGGGATTTCCATTACATGAACCAGCTGGCTAGCAGCGTGTATCCTCTAATGGCGAATTGTCTCAATGGCATATCTCTCTCACCCGCTCCCCTCCTACCACGTGCACAGCCACATGGAGTTCAAAATTGTGACTGGGAAATGGAAACAGCAAAAAGGAGTTGAAAGTGAATTTTTACTGGAAAAATACAGGTTTTTGCTAGGGCATTCCTGTATCTTTAAAATAACCTTACACTGCCTTACCTGTAAGTAGGTCATTCTGTAAACACTCAGTTGTGTAACGAGCTTCCTGGAAACAGTGAACTGTGGGAGGGGGCAGGGCAGAAATGTGTTCCATTCACAAATCTAGTCCATTTCAGGTGAAGGTAGTACATGTGATCCATAGATGACAAAAGCATTTGTCCCAAATTCAAGTTGGGTATGAAAATGTGCCTAGGAATGTGCAGGGGTGGGGTGAGGAAGTGTAGGGGGGATGCCCACGGAGTTCTTTGTGTTTGCATGCAATCTTAACTGGCTAAGCCATGTGCAAGATAACACAGCATCCTGTTTCCCTCATGAATTCTGACCCACTGCTGGGTGCTGATAGATGCAAACTTTTCCTGAAGCAGGAACTCCAGATAGTCAGTCTGCTTTTGGAGAAAGGCATATTTTTCCATGGCTACCTTGGTAGTTGACCAGGCTAATCCACTCAGAGCTATGCTGTTTAGTCACTATACGTTTGAATATTTTGGCTGCATACAATGTGTGTTTCCCACTGGCAGCTTGAAATAACATCTCCCGTAACCATTCTTGTGGTGCCTGATTGGCAATGTCCTCCAAAATGTGGAAGGCTGGAAATGATAGACAAAGCTTTTTCTTAGCAAGGCCATTCTCAGCCTCCTTGCCCCTTCTCCTCCTCCCGCAACCTAAGTAGTTCTTCTGTTTTTAGAAAACAAACAGCTTTCAATGTTTAATTTATTGTCTCTGCACTTCTTTCACTGAGATTGACTGGGCTGTGTCCAGGGAGTGTCTGTGCACTGAAGCATCTCTTTCACAGTATATTGAAGTTCAGTTTGAAAAGTAACATTTTACATCCTTGAAATTCCATAAGGATTTTTTTCTGAGCTCCTGCACTGAGCTATTTGAGACATTAACCCTCTCTATCTTATCCTGTTCCAGACTCTTCAACCTCTACTGGCTGCAGTATCTCCACAGCTTGCCTACAGTTCAGCAGAAGCCTGGCCTAATGTACCTTCACAGACTGTTCCAAGATATGTTTCCATGATGAACTTATGGTTGGATTTCTGGACAGGGCCAACAAACAGGTCCATTGTCAAAAACAGAGGGACTTATGGCTAGAGAAGAGGAATGCCTAGAGAAAAGGCTGAAGCTGGCTGCACAGAGTGAGGCCAGGGTTTCAGTGCAGGAATAGGAAGACATGTCAGCAGAGAAAATTGTTTGAGCTGCTGATATTGATAATGACTGCAGGAGTACTGGCTCCTGCTGTATCACCCACACCACAACCTGAGAAACAGCCTGGAAAACTCCATGGCTGGTTGGTCCTTGCAGTTGGGCAGGTCATCTTAGCCTCATGCAGTCCTCTGTCTTGACCCCCTCCCCTGTGGATGTTTCCACCCTCTCCCCTGGCATCAAGTGTGTGGCATATAGGGAAAGAAGAATGGGGGTCAGGAGACATGCTACAGTAGGGGGATTCTGGCTTGTACATGGTTTCACTGTTTATACTTGTTCATATACTTTTTTTTGTTTAAACCTGTTACTGGTGTGGTAATGGCAGCTGGCCTGCCTGGTAATGGGTGAATGTTGTACTTTTATAATACGTTTATAAATAAAGCAGTTTATGTAATCAAGAAAGTTTATTGCTCTAACTGCATCACATCCTACAATGTATATTTTAAAATAATAAAGGTAAACACATGACCAGGGACAATTAGGAATTAGTAAGCAAACACTGTTCCTCTATACAGTTAGGTACATCAGAAGCCTCCTCCACCACTTTACCCACAGTCAGCATCCCAACATCAAATTGGTTGGCAAGTGACTTGTAACAGTCTGGGATACCCAGCTGCCAGATATGTATAGCAGCCTGCTTCTGGTCTGGCAAGGGTACTCTCATACATGTGTCTTTACACTGGAGGGAGAGGGCAAGCTGCTCACAAAACTCCAGAAATGTTGCTTTCTTCATGTGAAAGTTCTGGACCCACTGCTGATTGTCCTAAGTCTGCATGATCCCCACCAGTCTGTGCTTGTGGCCCTATGCCAAAAGCGCCAGTCTATGTATGGGGTTCCATTGGCTATACTGAGTGTCGTGAGCAGTGTCAGCTTGTTCAAGTCTGCCGTGCCTGCGTACTTCTACTTATCAGCTCTGTCAGGTGCCTTTGGAGGGGCAGCAAATGCCATTGAAATGTCCACCAGCACCTCATGGAAGCTCTGTTCGTTTCTTGACACAGGAGTGAAGGCGCAAGCGAGAGACGTACTTCAAAAGGCACGTCCTCCATGTTGCTGGCTCTGGTAGCTGGGAGTGCACAGACCAAAATGACCACTCAGCAGGCTGTGTTGGCAGGCTGTTCAAACTTCCTCTAACATGCACAGTGGGCAAGTTTTTCCACAGTGCATCATGGTTAAAGGGCCAGAGTGGCCATGTTTCAGGAGGGCACTAGGGAGTCTGAGATATGGCTGGATTGACTCATGTCTGTGTGCTGCAGTGTGGATGCCAGAGCCCTGGGTTCAAGAATGGTTTAGGAAATTCTTATGTAAGGTTGACAAACAGTAGATGCTAAAGCCCTGGTTCTGTAACCCAGGGTCAGTTGACTTGAGTCCCACTAACCCTGAGCTTACATAGCAATGTAGACATACCTGTAGTTACTTCATACAGAGTAGAATAAAAGAAGACTGTATTTTGCCTTTCAGCCAGATGATATTACTGAAATGTGGTGGGCTGAGTCACATAATGGAAATGTTAAAATCAATGGTTAAGATCTTATTTAGGAAGCATTGAGTTGGCAAAAAGGTGACACTCTGTGTGAAAGATGGCAACACCTAGTTCCAAGTCACTGACAGCTCAGAAGAAATGACCCTGAATACTCATGGATCAATGTCCTAACAGATGAAACGTGAGAAGGGGACATTAGTTGGTGTCTTCTACAGATCACCAAATCACATTAGGGATTAGGATAACCAGCTCCTTATGCATCTATCTATAATGTGTATGAAAAAAATCTGAGAGATCATGTGGGACTTTAAGGTGTGGGGACATGTGCTGGAGGTCTGATGCCACCAGTACTAAAACATCCTTAGTTTTTAAATATTATAAATGACAATTTCCTAGTTCAGGAAGTGTTGTATACAACATGGGGAAATTCAGTATTGGAGCTGGCCTTGACAGAGAGGAATTGATCACAGAACTGTAAATTGATGGTGATTTGGGTACTAGTGGTCATGACTTTTGCATATTTATAATGTGCAAACAGAATAAAGCCCTAACCAGCAATGCGTGTATGTGGTGCTTTAAAAGGGCCAGTTTCACAAAGCTCAAAATAATTATGGACCAAATCAGCTGGGAGGAAGAATTTAATCAGAAAAATGTGAGTGATAATTGAGAACTGTTTAAGATACCCAAAAAGCCACAATCAAGGAAGAGGGCTATAATGGTTAATAAACTAACTTGGTTTACAGGGGAAGTGACATCAGCAATGAAAAAAATACAGTGGAAGAAGGGGGAAGTTGGTGATGATGACTATAAATCAGAAGCTTGGAATTACAGAAAATAGATAAGGGAACTCAAGAGACACATGGAGAAATCTGTGGCCAGCAGAGTTGAGGCCAATAGTAAGTTTTTGAAGTATATTAGGAACAAAAGGAATCCTAACAATGGTGTTGATCCATTATGAAAATAGAATTATCAGAAATAATAATGTAGGAAAGAGATTTGTTGAAAGGATATTTCTTTTTTATATGTGGGGAAAAAACAAATGATGTGGTCGTATAATACGATGGCAACACACTTTTCATTCCAGTAGTATCTTGAGAGGATGTTAAACAGCAGCTACTGAAGTTATACGTTTTAAAATCAGTAAGTCTGGATAACGTATCCAAGAGTTTTACTGAGGAGCTCATTGACTATTAATGCTGATCTTCAAGAAGTCTTGGGATGCAGGAAATTCCAGAAGAATTGAAGAAAGCTGCTAATGTGCCAGTAGTTAAAAAGGGTAAATAGGATGACTCAGGTAACTGTAAACCTGCTAGTCTGGCATTGATGCCAGGCAAGGTAATGGAGAGGTTGATATGGGATTTGATTAATAATTAAAGGAGGATAATATCATTAATGCAGATCAACATGGGTTTATGGAAAATAGATCCTGTTGAACTAGATTTTATTTTTTTGGTGAGATTACAAGTTTGGCTGGTAAAAGTAAGTGGTGTAAGACATTTGATTTTGTACTGCATTACATTTTGATTTAAAAAAAAACAGAATGATACCATATTAATACAGCACCCATTAAATGGATTAAAATCTATCTGAGAGGTCTCAAAATGTAATTGTAAACTGGAAGTCATCATTGAACAGGTGTGTTTTTAGTGAGGTCTCGTAGAGTTTGGTTCTTGACCCTACGCTATTTAACATTTTTATCAGTGACCTGGAAGAAAACATAAAATCATCACTGATAGCTTGCAGATGACCAAAAAAACAAACAAACCGAAAAAAAAATGTGGTGGTTTGGTAAATAACGAAGGGGACAGGTCACTAGCTGGGTGCAAACAAACAATATGCATTTGAATGCAGCCAAATATATACATATAGAAACAAAGAATGTAGGCCATGCTTATAGAATGGGGTCTCTATCCTGAAAAGCAGCGATTCAGAAAGATTTGGAGGTTGGGGTGCCCAAAAAGACTAATGTAATCCTGTGATACATAAAAAAGGGAATCTCAGGTAGGAGTAGAGAGGTTATTTCACCTCTGTATTTGGCATTGAGGTGACTGCTGCTGGAATCCTGTGTCCTGTTATGGGATCTACAATTGAAGAATGATGATGATAAATTGAAGAGTTTAAGTGAAGAGCAACGAGGATGAATAAAGGATTAGAAAGCATTCCTTATAGTGACAGATGCCAGGAGCTCAATTTATCTTAAAAAGAGAGACGTTAAGGTGTGATGGAATCACAGTCTGAGTACCCTGCATGGGGAACAAATATTTAATCATGACAATGGGCTCTTCAAGCTAGCAGGTGAAGGCATAACACACTCCAATGGAAGCTGAAGCTAGACGAATTCAGAATGCAAATAAAGCATAATTTTTTAACAGTGAGGGTAATTAGCCATTGGAACAATTTATCAAGGGTTGTGGTCAATGTTCCCTCTAATTTTTTCCATCCATGTGGAGAATTAATTTTATGTGCACCATATCAAGGTAATGAGCAGCTCTGCGCCACCAGTAGAAACAGAAAACCTAGATATATATTTTTAAAAAGTTACCGTTGGGATGATTACTCCAACCAGGACAGGTTAGGCATTTTAGAACTCACTACTCAAAGAATTAAACTTAAGCGTGTGAGAGACAGAAAAATTATGAAATGTGTAGACCTATCAAAAAATACTATCCCCTCACTGGTCTCCATCCACACAGTACCAGTCTCCGCAGCACTGCAGGTCACCTTCCCTGCGGCACCACTCCCAGACCTTGGGCTATGGTTGACAGAGGGAGGCACCGATAGCCCCTCCCTGGTCCCCAAGGGAGGTATCCTTCCTAGAATCCTAGAGAGAGCCCATCTTCCAGCCCTGGAAGCACCGCTCATTGCTGGTGCCAGATGTTCTACCGGGGGCTGCAGTGAGCGCCTGGTCACAAGGTCATACTGACCATATTCAAACCCGTAGGCTCTCCCCATGATGCCAGAGTCATACTGTCAAAGCTGTTCTGTGGGCCCCTCTGAGAAGCGGTCTGCAGTACTGTCAAGCACCAAGATGGGACCCAGATTCGGACTCTGATGCTGGTACTGTGCAGCAGAAGTCGGTTACAAGTGAGGCTTCTCCAGAGGCAGAGTGTCCCAGCCTGTCCCTCAGTTGTGGCATTCTCCTACTTGCCCCCTGATGAGGCAGTCACGGGCCCCTCTCACCCGCTTCCTCCTGATGACTTCTGGGCTCACAAGGAACTTCTTAAAAGGGTGGCCTCAAATTTGGGGTTGGAGGCTGAGGAGCTTGCAGAGCAAGTGGACAGCCTTTTTGACATCCTAGTGGCCTCAGCATGAGGTGCGCAAGGTGTTCAAAGCCCTGTGGCAGCCCCTGTCTTCTTTGCCACCAACTTCAAAGAGGGCAGAAAAGAAGTATTATGTGCTTGCCAAAGGTTGTGAATACCTATGTTCCCACCCACCCCTGAGCTTTCTCATAGTGTCCGCCATGAACGAGCAGGACAGGCAGGGACAGGTGAGCACCATGCGTAAAAACAAGGATGCTAAGAAACTGGACCTCTCTGGGAGGAAAATTTATTTGACTGTCAGTCTCCAGCACAGAATATCTCACCAGCAGGCACTGCTGGGTAGATAATTACATCTGAGGCTCATTGGGGAAATTTAAGGACTCCCTGCCACAAGATCTCAAACAGGAGTTTGGGTCTATTCTTGAGGAGGGCAGAACAGTATCCAGGGCCTCTCTCCAGACAGCACTGGATGCGATGGACTCTGAGACCAGGTCCATGGCTTCTGCTGTCTCGATGAGATGGAGCTCGTGGCTGCAGTCCTCTGGGTGTCCCTGGGAGTACAGCACTCAATCCAGGACCTCCCATTTGAGGGTAATGCTCTGTTTTCCGAGCAAACAGATTCCAGGCTGCACGGCCCAAAAGATTCCCATGCCATGCTCTGCTCCTTGGGGTGGTACATGCTATCAGCCTCCAGAAAGCCTTTGTGGCCTCCTATACCACTGAAGTTCTCAAGTCCCCTCAGGCAGATCTCCTACAGGAGAAGGGACAGAGACAAACATCATCCTCCCATTCCATTCTCCTCGGTCACCCAGTTGAGGCCTGACACTCAGATGCCCCGTGGCAGACATTTTGAGGGTGTACCCAAGGACTTCACACCGGACTCACACCTGGATCCAGCCCCCCCTTTATTTTTAAACTGATTGTCCCTTTGCCTTGCTGCATGGGCCTGAATCACCTTGGACCATTGGATGCTAAACCCCATAACATCTGAGTACGCCCTGCAGTTTTCCTAAACCCAAAGGGGGCCTCAGACCCATTCTATACCTTCTTCGCCTCAACAAATATCTCAAGAAGTTGAAGTTCCACATGGTCTTCCTGGCCTCCATCATTCCCTCTCTGGATCCAGGAGACTGGTATGCCACCCTCAATTTAAAGGATGCTTATTTCCAGATTTACATTTCTCATGGGCACAGAAGATTTCTCTGATTTGTAGAAGGCTGACACCACTACCAGATCATAGCTCTACCCTTCGGCCGCTCAGCCGCTCCAAGGGTATTCGTAAAGTGCATGGCTGTAGTGGCTGCTTACCTGAGACGTTGAGGGGTGCACCCATACCTCGATGACTGGCTGGTCAGAGGCAGGTCACAAGCCCAGGTGCAGTGCAGCCTCGACTTGGTGAGGTCCACCTGTCAGGATCTGGGCATGCTTATAAATGAGCAGAAATAAACTCTGACTGCAGTTTAGCAGATAGAGTTTATAGGAGCATTGCTCGATTCTACCCAAGCCAGGGCCTTCCTGCCAGAGTCCTGGTTCCAAGCCATGTCAGACTGCATCATCCACGTGAAAGCCTATCTGGTCACAACTGCCCGGATGTGCCTCAAGCTGCTGGGCCTTATGGCAGCATGTATTTACGTGGTCCCACATGTGTGCCCTGCATCCCAGACTCTTGCAGTTGTGGCTGGCTTTGATCTACACCCTGGCAGACACGGTTTGGATCTGGTGGTCATGGTTCCATCACACATCTTGTCATCCCTGATGTGGTGGACGGAGCTCCAATCGGTGTTGAAGTGAATTCTCTTTGCGGCCCCGTGTCCTGCAGGGATGTTGGTCTCTGACGCATTGGATCTGGGGTGGGGAGCCCACCTCGGCAACATCAGCAGGCAGGGTCTCTGGTTGCAGGAAGATCACTCTGTGCATATAAACATCAGGCAGTTCAAGGCGATACGTCTGGCCTGCCAAACTTTTCTTCCATTTTCTGGAAGGCAAGGTTGTCCAAATCCTGACGGACAGTACATCGGGACAGGCAATGTTCTGTATCAACAAGTAGGGCGGAGCCCGCTCATCAGACCTGTGCCAAAAGACTCTCCAATTGTGGGACTCTACGTCCAGCATGACATTCATCTAGTGGTCTCACACCTGCAGGGGACCAAAAACATGTTAACAGATCTCAGCTAGTCTCTCTCGTCTCACTGCAAGTAATCTGTCCACCTAGAGGTGCTGTCGTGGAGTGTGGGGAAGTCAGGGCCCTGCACCCTTCCTGAGATTCACCATGACTCTTAGCCAGCCAGTAAAACAGAAGGTTTATTAGATGACAGGAACACAGTCCCAAGCGGAGCGGGTAGGTACAACCATAACCCCTCAATCAAGTCCTTCTGGGGGGTTCAGGGAGCTTAGACCCCAGCTTGGGGTTCCCTGCGTTGCACCACACAGCCCACAACTGAAAACAAAAACTCCTCCAGCAGCTCTCTTCCCCCTCACTCCAGCTCCTCCTCTCCTTTGTTCAGTCTGCTGGCCAAAAGGTGTCACTTCTCCCAACCCCCCTCCTGGCTCAAGTTACAGCTCAGGGATCTTCCTTGGAGGGAAGTCCCCCATTCCCAATATAACTCTCCTGCAACATTCCCAGGTCAAATCCACCCTGCTTCCTGCTCTGTCACAGATGCTCAGCTGCATCTTCCAGATATGGGAGTGCTCCCCAGATGGACCTGTTTGTGTTCAGACAAAATAGGAAGTGTCACCAGTTCTGCTCAGTTGGCAGGCTTGACAGAGGCTCCCTGTCTGATGCCTTCTTGTTCCCATGGTCGGGAACACTGATGTACTCCTTCCCTCAGATACCACTGGTGCACAGAACCCTCTTGAAGATCAGGCGGGACAGGGTGAAGGTTATCCTGGTAGCTCTGGCATGGCCACGGCATGACTGGTTTGGCACGCTGTTAGAGCTTTTGATAATAGCGCCGCTAGAGCTCCCACTCCAACCGGATTTGCTGTCCCGAACCGTGGCCATCTGCTACACCCGAATCTAGCATCCCTGCACCTGATAGCATGGCTTCTGCATGGCTGGATGTGGAGATCAAGTCCAGCAGGTCTTGAAGGGGAGCAGAAAGCCCTTCACCAGGGCTACCTACCTGGCCAAATGGAAACTATTTTCATGTTGGGTCTTGGACCAGAATCTGTCTCCTGACCAAACCTCACTACACTCCATCCTGACTAACTGTTGCATCTCAAGCACCAGGGTCTGGCACTCCTTGTCAGTCAAGGTCTACGTGGCAGCCATCTCGGCCTTCCATCCTCTGAGTCAGGGCAGATCTGTCTTTTCCTATGATATGACAATCAGATTTCTGAAAAGTCTTATTCTCAAGTTGGTGATCTGATCCCACCTTGGGACCTGAATTTGGTACTTTTAAAGCTCAGGGGCCCCCCTTTGTGTTCTCTGCTGCTCCTCTCGTGGAACGTCTCCTTCCTGGTCGCAATCACTTCAGCCTGCAGTCTCTGAGATTAGAGCACTTATATCAGAACCACCCTATATGGTGTTCTACAAGGATAAGGTCCAGCTTCAGACCCATCTAGCCTTCTTGCTGAGGGTGGTGTCACAGTTCCACAATAATCAGGATATATTCCTGCCGGAGTTTTTTCCAAAGCCTCACAAATCCAGTGAGGAATACATATTACACACCCTGGATGTTAGAAGGGTGCTGGCCTTCTACCTCGAGAGAACCAAATCCTTATGTAAGTCGACACAGCTCTTCATCACCGTAGCAGACAGGATGAAAGGCCTGCCAGTTTCTTTCCAGAAAATTTCTTCTTGGATAACCACATGAATTAAGTTTTCTTATGAGTAAGCAGGGTCGTCACCACTAGCTGTCATGACCACCCATTCCACCAAAATGCAAGCTTCATCAGCAGCTTTCCTTACGCAGGTACCGATACAGGACATCTGCTGAGCTGAGACTTCGTCTTCAGTCCACACCTTTGAGTCCCAGTACACCATTACCCAGCAGGCACAGGATGACGCCAGCTTCGGTAGAGCAGTGTTGCAGTCCATACGACCATGAACTCTGAACCCATCTGCAGAGTCACCTAGCATGGAATCAACATGACCAAGCACTTGAAGAAGAAAAAACGGTCACCTGCCTTTTGTAACTGTTGTTCTTTGAAATGTGTTGCTCATGTCCATTCCATGACCTGCCCTCCATCCCTGCTGTTGGAGTTGACAATGAGGAGGAACTGAGAGGCTGCAGGGCTGATGGCGCCTCATATACTAGCACATGAGTGTGGGACTCCAGAGGATGCCAGAGCTGGTCCTATGGCTACCACTAAGGCAAAACGTTTCCAGCAGCCATGCATGTGGGCACACACACTTCTAGCATGGAGTGGACATGAGCAATACATCTCAAAGAACAATAGTTATGAATGGTAGGTAACTGTTTTTTCCCTAAATAATACGCTGTCGGAATTATTTTGGGGAAGGGTGCCGGTCCACAGCCTGGGCAGGAGGGGCAGGGGGCACAGCTGCTCCCTGCTAGCGGCGCCGCCACCTTTGCAGGGCTGCTTCACCCCTGCACTGCACTGGCTCCTCCATGGCTGGGGCTTGCCGCAGCAGGAAGCAGGAGGCTCTGGCTCTCCGGTGCCTCCGGAAGGCATCTCCTTCCCTGCCGAGCCAGAGCACTGCTTTTTGGCCCCCTCAACCACTTGACGCCCTAGGCAGTTGTTGCACTGGCCCTGCCCGGTCCACAGGCATGTCCCTACATGTCCTGCTGACTCATAGGCATAGCCCCTGGATTCTCTCAATTGGTCCATTGTACAGCTGATTGCCCTTGATGGGCCATCAAGCAGGCTGGATAGTGCTTATGCTCATCTGTCTGGGGGTGCCACCCAGACATACGGTACAAATTTGAGATATAGATATACCACACAAATTTATAACTCACGATTCAAAGATGACACATACATATAAACAAATGTATCATATCCAGCAAATGATAACTTTTCCACTGATACCTTACATGGAATATCTTGTATAAGATTCATTGCAATTTTGTAATATCGGTATCAATAATATTATAAATGGTCACCCATATGCATATCCATATCAGAGCCATATTTTTTTTGTGGCCTAGTTATGACATTGACATTACTAGTCACAACTACAATGTCATTTCCGATCAAAAAGTCTGCGTGGAGAAGTTTCCTTACTTCCACTATCATGTTACCCCTAAAATCTTCCCAATCTAAGTGGATATTTGCTAATGGCACCTTTGCCCATCCTCGGGAATGGAGGTTGTCTGTACCTCTGAAATGTTCATAACTCTGAACAATGCACAGTTCTGGTTCCAGCTCCAGCAGCTGACTCTCCAGGCCAGGCCCCAGCAGCAGCTCTCTCCTCAGCACTGGCAGCTTTGTTTGTAGGCTTGTCCCCATCCCAGCCGGGGTCTGTGTGAAAGGGTGAAATTGGCGCAGACCCCAGCGCAGCTCTGGCTGCCTTGAACTGGCAGTGCCAGCATCTTCACCTCCTAGCTGTAAGTGGCTGCCCCGCGGGTGTGGCTGGGGACAGGCAGCCTAGATGTGGCTACCTTTAAGATGCAATACAGGCACAGTACAGTATTTCCTCTTTTTGGAAGTGGGGGGGGAAAGAGGAATCTCTGCTTCTGCAAGATTGGTTACTTCTGGTTCCACATGGAGTCCGGTTGACTGGTCAGTCCATAACTCTGGTGCTCATATCTTTGAGGTTCTACGGTACATAGAAAGTACCACCCGGCTCATGCTTTGATCTGGCAAATAATCCTCCTCGCAGACTAATTCCTTTTTAACTAAGGTACTGTCCAACCTGGGAATCTCTCCATCTAGTGCACACAATCCTATTGGCCCTGGCACTCTATGAATTCCTCATTACCCCTCCATGTCTCAGCCCTAATATAATGAGTGAGTGTATATTCATCCCTCCCATCGGGGATTACTAAAGTGGTAGCATTAACACCTGCAGTGTTTGCATTTGGACTCCAGGTGGCAGAGTTAGCATTTATCTGGTTAGTCTCTGTACTTAAAGTAACTGCTTTCAAATTGATTGCAGCTTGGGGCATTGCCGGGTTTGGGGTGTTTTTATCCCTACGGTTTGGACAATGGCTTTATATAGCCAACAGTTCCACACAGGTGGCATTTAACTGGGTTTCCTCTAGGGTGAGAGGTTTTAAATTCTGGGTTTGTATAAGATTTTCAAGCAAATTTGGGGGTAGTCCTATTCTTGAACCCATCCTGTCTCTTAAACTATGATGAGTAGGAATTGTTTTTACCTTGAGGCTTATGCCTTTCACAGTTTCTGTCTCTATGAAAGCATCAGCAATTTCTGCAGCTTTCAAAATGGTATCAGGTTTTTATCACACACTGCTGCTCTGATATGATCAGGGTCTATTTCAACTAGCAGTTCTGTAGCAAATAAATCAATCATTTTATCAAAACTATCATAAGACTTTACCCCCTTAATCATCTTTTTCATATACCCAAGCAGTATATGAGCCATCTCAACATAGGTAACATCAGATAGCTTAACATTTCTAAATATCAGCCCGTAAGACCCAGGAGTAACTAAAATCATTGCAATACAGTTTCTTTAAACTTTACGTAATTCAAAGCATCATATAATTCCATTCCATTAAATACCTCTCTAGCTTTTCCAGTCAATCTGGTGAGGATACAGTGCACATTTGATATTAATTTTTTATTACAAATATTGGCACTGTAAAAAAAATAGTATTTTTCAGTTCATCTAATTGTACAGTAGTGCAATCTCTTTATCATGAAAGTTGAACTTACAAATGTAAAAAATGAAACAATGTAAAACTTTAGAGCCTACAAGTCCACTCAGTCCTACTTCAGAGAATCGCTCAGACATACAAGTTTGGTTACAATTTGCAGAAGATAATGCTGCCTGCTTCTTGTTTACAGTGTCACCTGAAAGCGAGAACAGTCATTCTCATGGCTCTGTTGTAGCTGGTGGCGCAAGATATTTACGTGCCAGATGCGCTAAAGATTTATATGTCCCTTCATGCTTCAACCACCGTTCCAGAGAACATGTGTCCATGCTTATGATGGGTTCTGCTCGATAACGATCCAAACCAGAGTGGACTGATGCATGTTCATTTTCATCATCTGAGTCAGATGCCACCAGCAGAAGGTTCATTTTCTTTTTTTGGTGGTTTGGATTCTGTAGTTTCCACATCTGAGTGTTGCTCTTTTAAGACTTCTGAACGTATGCTCTACACCTCGTCCCTCTTAAATTTTCAGGTGGCACTTCAGATTCTTAAACCTTAGGTTGAGTGCTGTACCTATTTTTAGAAATCTCACATTGGTACCTTCTTTGTGTTTTGTCAAATCTGCTATGAAAGTGTTCTTAAAATGAACATGTGCTGGGCCATCATCTGAGACTGCTATAACATGAAATGTGTGGCAGAATGTGGGTAAAACAGAACTGGAGACACACAATTCTCCTCCAAGGAGTTCAGTCACAAATTTAATTAATGCATTATTTTTTTTTAACGAGCATCATCACATTTGGGTGGGGAAATTGCATGCAGGGCCAAGAATGTAGGGCTGGGGCAGGGGGTTGGGGCGTGGGAAGGGGTGCGGTGTGAGGAAGGGGCTCAGGGCAAGGGTTTGGGGCGCAGGAGGGTACGGAGTGTACGAGGGGGCTCGGAAGGGGGTTGGGGTACAGGAGGGGAACGGGGTGTGGCAGGAGGCTCAGGGCAGGGGGTTGGGATATAGGGTGCAGGAGGGGTTTGGGGTGCCAGCTCCAGCCCGGCACTGCTTACCTCGAGTGGCTCCAGGGTGGCAGCGGCACGCAGTGAGGCTAAGGTAGGCTCCCTGCCTGCCCTGGCCCCGTGCCGCTCCCGGCAGTGGACGGCACCACATCCTTGTGGGCCCTGGGGGGGGAAAGGGTAGAGGGCTCAATGCGCTGCCCTCCCCTGTGGGTACCTCCCCTGGAGCTCTCATTGGCCGTGGTTCCCCGTTCTCGGCTAATGGGAGCTGCAGGGGGTGGGGGGCAGTGCCTGCAGGTGAGGGCAGCGCGCTGAGCCCTCTGCCTTCCCTCCCCCATGGGTCTGTAGGGTTGTGGTGCCATCCACTTCCGGGAGAGCTGCAGGGCCAGGGCAGACAGGAAACCTGCCTTAGCCCCGCGGTGCCACGGGGATGGCAATCCTGCGGGCCAGATCCAAAGCCCTGATGGGTCGGATCCAGCCCACAGGCTGTAATTTGCCCATCCCTGGTTTAGCATATCTGGCACCCCTGGTTTAGCAAAGCGGCTATCTATGCGAATGCTTGTTCTTACTTTCAGGTCACATTGTAAATAAGAAGCAGGCAGCATTATCTCCTGTAAATATAAACAAACTTGGCTGAACAAGAAGTAGAATTGAGTGGACTTGTAGGCTCTAAAGTTTTACATTGTTTTATTTTTGAGTGCAGTTATGTAACAAAAAAAATCTACATTTGTAAGTTACACTTTCAGGATAAAGAGATTGCACTAAATTACTTATATGAGGTGAATTGAAAAATACTGTTTCTTTTGTTTATGATTTTTACAGTACAAATATTAGTAATAAAAATAATATAAAATGAGCACTGTACTGTATTCTTTGTTGTAATTGAAATCAATAATCTGAAAATGTAGAAGGCATCTAAAAATAATCAAATAAATTTCAGTTGGTATTCTGTTGTTTAACAGTGCGAGTAATTGCGATTAATTTTCTTAAGCACGATTAATTTTTTGAGTTGATCGCATGAATTAACTATGATTAATCGACAGCCCTACTTTTTTGAAATGTTTCCTCTTTTTTCTTATATAGAGTTCATCCTAATACTATAATAGTCTTCCAAAAAACTAGAAAACTGGTCAGAATTTTTTCACTGAAATCAAATTATGAGGGGAAAATCGTGTTTCACTTAATGCAAAATGTTTCACAGAAACACTTTAATACCTTCAAAATTTCTTCTTTTTTCAAGGAGAAAAAATAAAACTGTTTTAATAGTTTTACTCCATCTCCTTCAACGGCTCTTTTCCAGTGAGGGGGATAAAAGTTTAAAAATCGAGGAACACCCCGCCTCCCCAAAATGACAAGTATTGAATTGTATTGTTTAGAATGTATTATTTCCTGGAAAATTTCTAGCTGTGGCTATTTTGTTCTGTTTTGGAAGGAAAGGGCTTGTTGTAAAATGGATATAATTTTAACCAACCCTAGAAAAAGTGTAACTATTCTTCAGAGTTGCCTCTGCATAATCCCATTTATAAAATATGTCTCCTGAGCCTTCTGCAGACTTGCTATGTGTTACACAACTTATGTATGCGGTGTAGTTGTAGCTGTATCAGTCTCAGGATATTAGAGAAACAAGGTGGGTGAGGTAACATCTTCTATTGGACCAACTTCTGTTGGTGTGAGAGAGAGAGAGAGAGAGAGAGAGAGAGCTCTGTGTGGCTCAAAAGCTTGTCTCTTTCACCGAAAGAAGTTGAGCCAATAAAAGATATTACTTCACCATCTTATGTGATACTCGCACATTTTGTAGGTCTGTCAAATATTCTCAGTAAAGTGATAAACAGTTTTTTGAGGAGCACTCAATATGCTGTAGCCAAGGTAAGTTGCACTGAGATACTAACAGAGAGCCCATGAGTTCTAATCTCAGTTCTTCATGTGTTTGCGCACTTCACAGTTCTTATTAGCCTAAGGCATAGGTTCTCATACTGGGGTTTGGGAGGGTACTCCACGGGGTCCACAAGTCATGTCCAGGGCTGCTGGCCCTGCTGATCAACTCCTCCCCCTCCCTTCCAGTGCCTCTTGCACGCTGCGGAACAGCTGTTTCTCAGCATGCAGGAGGCTCTAGGAGGGGGCGGAAAGAGCCAGGAAAAGGAGGGACAAGTGGAGCGGAGATGAGAAGAGGTAGGGTGGGGGAAGTGGTGGAGTGGGGGCGGGGCTTGGAGAAAATTAGAAGCTGGCTTCAGGATCCACAAAAAAATTTAAATCAATATTGGGGTCCTTGGGTTGCAAAAGTTTGATAACCACTGGCCTAAGGCACATATCTCCCTTCCAGTCCTAGGATTCTGTGGTTCTGTAATCTACTCAGCTAGCACTAATATGAATGGCAGAATCTTCAAAAGACATTTAAAAAGCCATATATTTGATGTCTTTGTTATACTCTTTTTTTTTCAACAAGAGTTCAAAAAGACTGAACAACTTGGAAAAATAGAAGATGCTCTCGGACTGAAGTTCAAATTAGGCCTTATCTACACTGTCACTTTACAGTGCTGACACTTTCTTGCTTAGGGGGGTGAAAAACACCCCCGTGAATGATGAAAATTTCAGTGCTGTTAAGCGGCAGTGTAGCTACTCCCTTCGTGAGAGTGGGTTTTTTTACAGCGCTGGAAGAGCTCTCTCCTAGCGCTGGTGCTGTGACTACTCAGGGCTTTTTTAACGTTGGTAGTGAAGACATACCCTTTGTACAACCTCGGAAAACCCACTGGCTTTCTCATGACCGATCCTTGGCTGTTGTCTTAAAATTACTGCAATGGTTATCACTAGCTTTGGAAAATATCTACCAGGATGGGACAGATCTAAATAGTGAGGCTGGTGGACTAGTTTTGTTAGTAAGTTCAGAGAAAACAATCTCCATTCTCTATCTTGTAAGTCTACTGTTGAAACCACTTGGATTATTAAACAGTGCCATCCAGGCATCTGCTGCAATAGTATTAGATCTTTGTCCACCAGTAGAAGCTACGCTTGGATCAGAGAGCTATCCATTGAAAACATACTGGAAAAAGCAAAGACTTCAGTCCAGAAATTGACTAATGAAGGCACTTATATTGAATCATCAAGTGAAGAGGACAAGAAATATTTGTTAAGTCAGCTGAAAAAGTACAGACTTGATTCTTACTAATCTACAACAGCAACTTCTAGATTCTACTCAACCTCTGTGTAGCTTTTACAGATGCCTGTCTTATAAAACACCAACAGTTGAGTGGAGTGAGGCACTGCCAACAATGCATCTGCCATGTGATCAGGACAGAATAGAAAATTTGAACACAGAGTGGAATGTCACACAATGAATGAATGAAGATTTGACTTCAACTTCTTTTTTATCATGACTAGTGGTTCGACCCAGTCTTTCTGCTGTGTTTCGTGGTTTGAAAGAAGTAGGAATTTATCTCTTGTTGCAGCCAGTCATAACAGCTACAGTTGAACATTCTTTTTTGTCATTGAATAGAATTTTGTGTTCTGAAAGAAGTCGCCTTCTGTCTGATTATGTGTATGAGCTAATGGTCATACCAATTGAAGGATTGGAAGTACCAAACACATGAGAAGCCACCAAAGATCAACGTACTCTGTTCAAGAAGTTAATTAACATAGTTGTACAAAATTACAACAAGAAACCAAGAAGGATGTAGATGTAGTGCTTCACAGAAGGCTTGAATAGCCAACTTTAATTTGTGTGATGATTTTACAACGAGTTAAATCTAATAAAATAGTTATGAAACATTTTTCAGTTTTCGCTATGGTGCCATACAGTCCACATTCACCTTCATGGTCTCAACCCTTGACCCTCACCCCCTTGTAAATTCAAACACTCCCCCCATTTCAATTCCTGGGAAAAATTCTGGGTTGGAACATGTAGCTGGTGTGATCAATTGGGCATTCAGCAGTGGAGATCTGCTAGGTATGCTCACCACATTGGGCAATCAGGAAAAGGAATTTAAAAAATTTGCAAAGCTGTGAAAGGGTCAGGGAGCTTCCAGTCCCAGTGACCACTTGGCAGTGGAATTCACAGTGGTGACCAGAGCAGTCTATGTGGGGCATTGTGGGACAGCTGCTGGAGGACACTTTACGTCAACATAAGTAAGGCAGTGTCAGCACTCACACTGCATTGTCTTAAGTACATCAGCTGGGGCTCTATGCTGCTTGTGAAGGTGGTGTTACTATGTCTACATAAGAGGGGGGCTTACAAGTGGTGGGAGACCAATTTAAATGTAGACACATGCACAACTAGGTTGATGTAACCTGCCTTGTATCAACCTAACTATGTACTATAGACCAGGCCTTAGTGTTGTCCAGGTGTGGCCCCAGGCAGGGCTGGCTTTAGGAAGTGCGGGGCCCAATTCGAACATTTTCGGCGGGGCCCTGGCAGGGATGACTAAAAAAAACACACCACCTTTCATTACTTTCCATAACTATATAAATAATACAATTATATATTATGTACATTGCATCATATATGCTGTTGATTGCTTATTAATGACTGCCATTTCACATGTGTGGGTCCCTGCCACTCCCTGCGGGTGTGCACATGTGTGAGTCCCAGCTGCTCCCTGACCCCCTCATTGAAGCAGGTGTGCAGGGTTACTGCCCTAGGAACTGCAGGGCAGCAGTGGACATGGGGCTGGTTGGAGGCAGGACAGGGGCTGACTGGAGGTAGGGTCTAGCTGCAGGCAGGGCAAGGGGTACAGGGCTGGCTGGAGACAGGGGAGTGTGGGGTGGGCTGGCTTCAGGCAGGGCCGAAGGGGGATGCAGCAGGGGTTGGGAGGGCTGGAGACAGAGAAGTGCGGAACTGGCTGGCTTCAGGCAGGGGAGTGCAATGGGGTTGGCTGGAGACAGGGCAGGGGGTTTGGGGCTGGGTGTGGGCAGGGTGTTCAGGGCTGGTGCGGGCAGCTCTGTGTGGGGGGCTGGCTGGCTGGCTTTGGGCAGGGCCACAGGGGTGTGTGGCTGGGGGTGGCTGGAGACAGGGCAGGGGGTTTGGCAGGGGCTGGCTGTGGGCACGAGGTGCAGAACTGGCTGCGGGCAGGGGGGCAGGGGCAGGGCTGGTGCGAGCAGGGCAGGGGGTGCAGCAGAGGCAGCTGGAGCCCCGGCCCTTTAAATAGCCCCCAAGCCTCCCGCTATCCCAGGGCTCTGAGGGTTATTTAAAGGGCCCGGAGCTCCCCTGCTTCTACCCCGCCCTGGACCTTTTAAATAGCCGCGGGAGCCCTGGAGAGTACATGGGGGCTGAGGGGCTCCGCCGGCTATTTAAAGGACGGGGTGGCAGAGACAGCTGGAGCCCCGGCCTTTAAATAGCCCCCGGAGCCCCCCGCTATCCCAGGGCTCTGGGGGCTATTTAAAGGGCCCAGAGCTCCAGCCGGGGTTGCGGGGCAGCTTGCCGCACTCTGGCCGGGAGAGTGGGGCTGCGGGGCAGCTTGCCGCGCTCCGGCCGGGAGAGTGGGGCTGCGGGGCAGCTTGCCGTGCTCCGGTGCGGGGCTCCAGCCGGGGCTGTGGGGCAGCTTGCTGTGCTCTGGTGCGGGGCTCCAGCCGGGAGAGCAGGGCTGTGGGGCAGCCACGCTCCTGACTGCGCTTTGGTCAGGGGAGCGGGGCCATGGAAGACCCTGGAGCAGACCTCAGCCGGCAGTAAGTAAAAAAAATTTAAAGGGGCCTAAGGTGCGGGGCCCGATTCCAGGGAATTGGCTGAATTGGCCTAAAGCCGGCCCTGGCCCCAGGTACAAGATGAGGCAGCTGGCTGGAAATGTAGGACAGAATACCTCACTACCTATATCTCATAGACTCATAAACTTTAAGGTCAGAAGGGACCATTATGATCATCTAGTCTGACCTCCTGCACAAAGCAGCCCACAGAATCCTACCCATCCACTTCTATAACAAGCCCCTAACCTATGTCTGAGTTATTGAAGTCTTCAAATTGTGGTTTGAAGACCTCAAGCTGCAGAGAATCCTCCAGCAAGTGACCCATGCCCCATAGGAAGGCAAAAAACCTCCAGGGCCTCTGCCAGTCTGTCCCGGAGGAAAATTCCTTCCCGACCCCAAATATGGCAATTAGCTAAACCCTGAGCATGTGGGCAAGAATCACTAGCCAGCACCCAGGAAAGAATTCTCTGCAGTAACTCAGATCCCACCTCATCTAATCCCATCACAGACCACTGGGCATACTTACCTGCTGATAATCAAAGATCAATTGCCAAAATTAGGCTATCCCATCATACCATCCCTTCCATAAACTTATCAAGCTTAGTCTTAAAGCCAGATATGTCTTTTGCCCCCACTACTCCCCTTGGAAGGCTGTTCCAGAACTTCACTCCTCTAATGGTTAGAAACCTTCGTCTAATTTCAAGTCTAAACTTCCTAGTGTCCAGTTTATACCCATTTGTTCTTGTGTCCACATTGGTACTAAGCTTAAATAATTCCTCTCCCTCCCTAATATTAATCCCTCTGATATATTTATAAAGAGCAAGCATATCCCCCCTCAACCTTCTTTTGGTTAGGCTAAACAAGCCAAGCTCTTTGAGTCTCCTTTCATAAGACAGGTTTTCCATTCCTCGGATCATCCTAGTAGCCCGTCTCTGAACCTGTTCCAGTTTGAATTCATCCTTCTTAAACATGGGAGACCAGAACTGCACACAGTATTCCAGATGAGGTCTCACCAGTGCCTTATATAACGGTACTAACACCTCCTTATCTTTGCTGGAAATACCTCGCCTGATGCATCCTAAAACTGCATTAGCTTTTTTAATGGCCATATCACATTGGCGGCTCATAGTCATCCTGTGATCAACCAATACTCCGAGGTCCTTCTCCTCCTCTGTTACTTCCAACTGATGTGTCCCCAATTTATAACTAAAATTCTTATTATTAATCCCTAAATGCATGACCTTGCACTTTTCACTATTAAATTTCATCCTATTACTATTACTCCAGTTTACAAGGTCATCCAGATCTTCCTGTATGATATCCCGTCCTTCTCTGTGTTAGCAATACCTCCCAGCTTTGTGTCATCCGCAAACTTTATTAGCACATTCCCGCTTTTTGTGCCAAGGTCAGTAATAAAAAGTTAAATAAGATTGGTCCCAAAACTGATCCCTGAGGAACTCCACTAGTAACCTCCTTCCAGCCTGACAGTTCACCCTTCAGTACGACCCGTTGTAGTCTCCCTTTAACCAGTTCCTTATCCACCTTTCAATTTTCATATTGATCCCCATCTTTCCAATTTAACTAATAATTCCCCATGTGGAACCGTGTCAAATGCCTTACTGAAATTGAGGTAAATTAGATCTACTGCATTTCCTTTGTCTAAATAATCTGTTACCTTCTCAGAGAAGGAGATCAGGTTGGTTTGGCACGATCTACCTTTTGTAAAACCATGTTGTAATTTGTCCCAATTACCATTGACCTCAATGTCCTTAACTTACTTTCTCCTTCAAAATTTTTTCCAAGACCTTACATACTACAGATGTCAAACTAACAGGCCTATAGTTACTCGGATCACTTTTTTTCCCTTTCTTAAAGATAGGAACTATGTTAGCAATTCTCCAGTCGTATGGTACAACCCCTGAGTTTACCGATTCATTAAAAATTCTTGCTAATGGGCTTGCAATTTCATGTGCCAGTTCCTTTAATATTCTTGGATGAAGATTATCTGGGGCCCTCTGATTTTGTCCCATTAAGCTGTTCAAGTTTGGCTTCTACCTCAGATGTGTAATATCTACCTCCATATCCTCATTCCCATTTGTCATCCTTCCATATCCCTAAGCTCCTCATTAGCCTTATTAAAGACTGAGGCAAAGTATTTATTTAGATATTGGGCCATGCCTAGATTATCCTTAACCTCCACTCCATCCTCAGTGTTTAGCGGTCCCACTTCTTCTTTCTTTGTTTTCTTCTTATTTATATGGCTATAGAACCTTTTACTATTGGTTTTAATTCCCTTTGCAAGGTCCAACTCTACATGGCTTTTAGCCTTTCTCACTTTATCCCTACATGTTCTGACCTCACTAAGGTAGCTTTCCTTGCTAATCCCGCCCATCTTCCACTCCTTGTAGGCTTTCTGCTTTTTCTTAATCACCTCTCTGAGATGCTTGCTCATCCAGCTTGGTCTACAACTCCTGCCTATGGTTTTTTCCCCTTTCTTGGGATGCAGGCTTCTGATAGTTTCTGCACTTTGACTTAAAGTAATTCCAGGCCTCCTCCGCTTTAGATCCACAAGTTCTTCAGTCCAATCCACTTCCCTAACTAATTTCCTTAATTCTTTAAAGTTAGCCCTTTTGAAGTAAAAAACCCTAGTCCCAGATCTATTTTTGTTTATCCTTCCATCTAGTTTGAACTGAATTAGCTCATGATCACTCGAACCAAGGTTGTCCCCTACAACCATTTCTTCTATGAGGTCCTCACTACTCACCAAAACCAAATCTAAAATGGCATCCCCTCTTGTTGGTTCTTCAACTACTTGGTGAAGAAATCCATCAGCTATCACATCCAGAAAAATCTGAGCCCTATTATTGTTACTAGCACTTGTCCTCCAGTCTATATCTGGGAAGTTAAAGTCTCCCATGATCACACAATTCCCATTAGTGTTTACTTCATTAAAAACATTAAAGAGGTCTCTATCCATATCCAAATCAGATCCAGTGGTCTGTAGCACACCCCAAGCACTATCTCAGGGGAGGCTCTAGTAGCTTTCTTCCCCAGTGTGATTTTTGCCCAGACAGACTCTGTCTTATCCATTCCATCACTTCTTATTTCTTTACAGTTAACCTCATCATTGATATACAATGCTACTCCACCACCTTTGCCTTTATTTCTGTCTTTCCTAAACAGCACATAGCCTTCAATACCTGTACTCCAGTCATGACTACTATTCCACCATGTTTCTGTTATCCCTATAATATCCGGTTTCACTTCCTGCACCAAGTAGCTCTAGTTCCTCCATTTTGTTACCTAGGCTCCTCGCATTAGTGTACAGACATCTTAATTTTTGCCGTTTGGCTTCACTGACATTCTTTACCCGGTTAGGCACAGACATTCTACCACCAGCATCACTATTAGACTGGTATCTACACTACCCTTCCTCCTTATGTCAATTCTTCTGTCCACGCTGTATCCTCTTACTTTGTTTTCTTCCCTCTCAGGTTAAATTCCGGTGTGGAGATTACCTGGACATCTCCCAACCATCTCCCCAAATTCCTAGTTTAAAGCTCTCTTAATCAGTTGTGTGAGCCTCCATCCTAGAAGTCTATTTCCCTCTTACTCAGGTGAAGTCCATCCCTGAGAGAACAGTCTTCTGTCCATGAATGCTTCCCAGTGGCCGTACATCCCAAAGCCCTCCTTATAGCACCACTGCCTGAGCCATCTGTTGATCACCATAATCTTGTCACACCTTTGTTGCCCTTCTCTAGGAACAGGCAGAATCCCACTGAAGATCACCTGAGCCTCGATTTCCTTAAGCCTCTTCCCCAGTCTGGCATAGTCTTCCCTTGATACGTTCCAGCGAGAATCTAGCCGTATCATTTGTTCCCACATGAAGGACAATCAACGGATCTCTTCCCTGCCTCCGTTAGAATCCTTTTCAGCCTCAGGTCCACATCCCGTATCTTAGCACCCAGCAGACAGCACACCCTTCTGTTCTCTGGATCAGCTCTAGTTACAGGCCTGTCTATTCTTCTCAGTAAGGATCCCCAATCACGTAGACCTGCCTTTTCCTGGTGACAGTGTGATTCTCCGGTCTATCCCCTGCTCCCACTGGCTGCAAGTCCTCTCGATTCTGTTCACCCTTGCAATCCTCCTGCAACCCTTCCTGTATCCTCCTGGGGCTCATATTTGGTGTTGTCTCCATTGACTCTTCCCCTCTTCCTGTAGAACTAGCAGGTCTTCTCTTTTTCCTTGCCCTCTCTCCTTCAGCGACCACCTGCTGTGCCCCTTCTTCATTTTCCAACTCCGCAAACCTGTTCCTGAGTTCTATTTCACCTTCACTGGCCCGTCTTTTCCTCTGCCTGGTTCTCTTAGTCACATGCTTCCACTGTCCACTTTCTTCACCCAGCAGTCTCCTCTCAGAATTCTTTGGTCCCGCTTCCATCTGCAAGTCTGAGCTTATCCCTTCAGCCTCCTCATGTCTGGCTTGCATCAGTTATTTTCCCATGGACTGATCTCAGGGACAAGGTATACAGCTTTTCCCATGGGACTTAATTTATAAAGCATTAAAGGAGGCTAATATAATTAATGATAATTCAAAAGGATTTGTGGAAAATGGATCCTGTCAAACTAACTTACTGTCTTTTTTTGATGAGATTACAAGTTTGTTTGATAAAAGTAACAATGTTGATGTAAAATTCTTAGACTTCTGCAAGGTGTTTGACTTCGTACCACATAATGTTTTGATTAAAAAAACTAGAACGATATAAAATTAGCATGGCACATATTAAATTGATTCAAATCTGGCTAATTGAATATCTCAAAATGTAATTGTAAATTGTAAATCATCAAACAGATGTGTTTCCAATGGGGTCCTTCAGGGATCTGATCTTGTCCCTTCATACTTAACATTTTAACAATGACCTGGAAGAAAGCATAAAATCATCACAGATACAAGTTTTCAGATGTCACAAAGACTGGGGAAGTGGTAAGTAATGAAGAGGACAGATCATTAATAGAGAGCAATCTGGATCACTTAATGGGAGCAAGCAAACAGTATGTATTTTAATACAGCTAAATATTAATGTATACATGGTAGAATAAAAAAATTAGGCCATACTTATCGGATGAGGGACTCTGAAAAAGATTTGGGTGTTGTGATGGATAATCAGCGGAACATGAGCTCCCAGTTCTGTGCTGTGGCAAATGGGCTAATGCAATCTTTGAATGCATAAACAGGAATCTCAAGGATGAGTAGAGAGGTTATTTGAACTCTGTATTTGGCACTGGTGCGACTGCTGCTGGAATACTGTGTCCAGTTCTGGGATCCACAATTCAAGAAGGATGTTGAAAAGTTGGAGAGGGTTCAGAGAAGAACCACAAGAATGATTAAAGAATTAGAAAACATGCTTTTATAGTGATAAACTCAAATCTATTTATCTTAACAAAGAGAAGGTTAAGGAGTGACTTGATTATAGTCTATACATGCCTACATGAGAAACAAATATTTAAGAATCTGCTCTTCAATCTAGCACAGGTATAACACTATATCCCATACCTGGAAGCGGTAGCTAGACAAATCCATACTGGAAATAAGGCATATATTTTTGACAATGAGAATAGTTAACCAATTTACTAAGGGTCATGTGGATTCTCTGTCACTGACCATTTTTAAATCAAGATTTAAAATCTCTGCTCTAGGAATTATTTTGTGGAAGTTCTATGGCTTGTGTTATTCAGGAAGTCAGACTAGATGATCCCAATGGTCCCTTCTGGTCTTTGAATCTATGATTCAGTCCATGGACATTGCAGGAGCTGGTGGACACCATCAGCTCTCCTAAACAACTGTCTGAGGGTATGTCTATGCTGCCTCTGGGAACAAGCCTTCCAGGCCATGTGGACAGGCTCATCTATAGGGCTCATGCTACTGTGCTAAAAATAGCTGTGTAGATGTTGTGGATGCTTGAGACGCCGAGCTCCAACTCAAGCCGCAACCTCAAAACGATGTCTACACTGCTATTTTTAGCATGCTAGTGAAAAGCCCACTAAGAAAGTCTGTGGACTTAGGCTGAGAGGCTTGGTCACAGATGCAGTGCAGACATACCCTCAAGGATATAGGTATGCCTTTCTGTGACTGGGGAGGGGTAAAGAGAGAGAGAGAGGTAGGTATGTGTGTGTGCAAGAGAGAGAGTGTGACTAAAATACTGAACTATCAGTCCTCAGCTTCTACTAAACGAGGTCCAGTAGGAATAACTTCCAGCGTTGGCTTTTCACCCTGAACATTCTTGACTACTCCCATTGCTGGACTTACATCAGTAACCTTCAGCCTCACCCTCTCAGTCACATCCTACTTCCCTTCTTTTTTCCCCTTTCTGTCTCCTTCTGCTTCTAGGAATCTTTTCCTGTCTCTTCTCAAAATCCATTTGCCGTCTGACTTCCCAGAACTAACTCTTACTTCTTTTCCACTTTCCCACAATACGCTGTTTTACTTAACGTGGATAAGAGTTTTTAACCAAACCTTTTTGTCTTTTGGGGAACCGTGCAAATGGCCTTGATTTATCTTAAAACATTCTGCTCAGTACGCTCCTTATATTTTGCTGGACAAGGTCATTCTCCTTGTTCTTGTAAATCCTGGTTCAGACTAAACCGAGAGCCAAACCAATTTTAACGAACAGTAAAAATCACATCTACCTTGTTTCCCAGATTTAACACCTTTTCACCAGGCGTTTATTTTGGGCTTTTTTTTTAGATGGATGAAGAAGCCTCGATGTGGGGTTCCTGATCATCCCCATATAAGCCATAGCCGAAGGAATAAGCGATATGCGTTAACTGGACAAAAATGGAGGCAGAAACATATAACATACAGGTATATTCTAATTTTTTTAAAGGGTGAAGCATAGTTTGACGTAGATTTTATACTGAGCTGTGAAAAGTGAAAATGTCTTTTCATGCATATGACCTGCTGAATTTTAGAAAAACATGGAAGGTAATTTTTTTCAGAAGTATCCAAGTGACTTAGTAGTCTAAATCCCATTTCCAAAATTATTTAAGGTATTTCATATGCATATGCATATTCATATGCATATCAGCATCTTTAGGTGCCTTTATAAATCTGGCCCTTGGCTTAAATGACATAATCAAAAGTGCTACTTAACAATTATTTTTTCCCTACCTGCTTTTTTATTATGTCATTTAAACCCTGAATGCCTTTTAGTGACAATTTTTCAGAGGTGGTACTGAATATTACAAATGGATGTCTTTTTTTTTTGTTCTGCAAAGCACTCAAAAATGTTTTGTCATTTTAAAATAATAAACAAATGTCTTAATTTTATATTTATTTGTATTTCTCTAATATTCTGAGTATATATCAAGTCCAGAGTCACAATGAACACTGCCAGGAATTTTCTGCAAACATTTTATGACATTTGTATTAAAACTAAATGAAGTATTGAAATATTTGGTTTTAGCTGAAAGGAGTTTGTCTAACTTTTACTTTTTACAGACTACACAAACTTAGTGAAAACATTTCTAAAATTATCCATATTGTGTAAGTTCATGATAATGGAACTATAGAAAAATATCTAGTAATCGTTAATGGTGAATTATCATCCAAAGTGGATGCTTCTAATCAAGTCCTGCAGGCATCTGTTCTTGGCATGAAACTTGCTGCTGGTAAAGTTTGCAGATCGCAGAAAAATTGGTGGTATGGTAAATAATGATAAAGACAAATCAGACAGAGTATTTTAATACAGTCAGATGCAAGGTCCTCTGTCAAGGTTCCTCCTCCACTCTGAACTTTAGGGTACAGATGTGGGGACCTGCATAAACACCTCTAAGCTTAACTACCAGCTTAGATCTGGTTTCGCTGCCACCATCCAGATTTCTCAGTGTCTGGAACACCCTCTTTCCCCCGAAAATCTTCCCCTCCCTGGGTAGCCTTGAGAGACTTCTTCACCAAGTTCCTGGTGAACACTGATCCAACCCCTTGGATCTTAACACAAGGAGAATTTAACCATCCCCCCTTCCTTTCCCCCACCAATTCCTTATATGGTGAAGTCCAGATCCAATCCCCTTGGATCTTAAAACAAGGAAAACATCAATCAGGTCTTAAAAAGGAGGCTTTTAATTAAAGAAAGAAAGGTAAAAAATCATCTCTGTAAATCAGGATGGAAAATACTTTTACGGGTAATCAGATCGTATAGCCCAGAGGAACTCCCTCTAGACTTAGGTTCAAAGTTACAGCAAACAGGTAAAATCCTGTCAGCAAAAAGACATTTACAAATTGAGGAAAACAAAAAATAAAACTAACATGCCTTGCCTGGTGTTACTTACAAGTTTGAAAACATGAGAGACTGGTTCAGAATGATTTGGAGAGCCTGGATTGATGTGGCCCTCTTAGTCCCAAGAGCGAACAACCCCCCAAAACAAAGAGCACAAACAAAAGACTTCGCTCCACCAAGATTTGAAAGTATCTTGTCCCCTTATTGGTCCTTTGGGTCAGGTGTCAGCCAGGTTTCCTGAGCTTCTTAACCCTTTACAGGTAAAAGGATTTTGGTGTCTCTGGCCATGAGGGATTTTATAATATTCTACACAGGAGGGCTGTTCCTTTCCCTTTATGGTTATGACAAAATCAGAGAGAGTATTTTAATAGAGTCAGATGCAAGGTCCTCTGTCTAGGAACAAAGAATATAAGTCACACAAGATGGGGGACTATATCGTGGAAAGCAGTGACTTGGAAAAGGACTTAGGATTCATGGCAGAAACCAACTGAATATGAGGTCCCAGTGAAATGCTGTAGCTAAGAGAGCTAATGGCATTCTTGGATGTGTAAGAGGAGGAATGTCAAGTGGTAGTAGGGAAGGCATATTGCTATTGTATGCAGCATTAGTGAGACCATTCCTGGAATACAGTGTCCAGTTGTGGTGTCCAGGACTTGGAGTGAAGATTAAGAGCTAGTTGTGTTGAGTTGAGCTGATGGCTAGATATCCACAAGGAGACGTTAGAGAGACAGGCTGAGATTTTAATTTTTGGACCAAAGGAGAGATCTGCAATAAAGATGTAGATTTTTAATCTCTGAGCATAGACATGCTTGTTGAATTTGTATTTACTGATGAGATTACTCAGAGATAAGGTGTAGCAGGAGAGGAGAAGAGGACCAAGGAGGGAGCCTTGTGGAGCCTTCACAGAAAGCTGGAGGGAGGATGAGGAGGATCCCCCAAAGGATGCACTGAAGGAGTGATTAGAGAGGTAAGAGGAGAACAGCAGAGGGCGGAGTCATAGAAGCTAAGGGAGGACAAGTTTTCCAGAAGAAAAGCATAGACAACTGTATGAAAGGCAGCTGACAGGTCAAGCAGAATGAGACTGGAGCACTGGTTCTGAGCTTTGGCCAGGAAGAGGCTATTAGAGACTTTGGCAAGAGTGCTGCTTCTTCAAGTGCTTGCTCATGTCCATTCCATTGTAGGTGTGTGTGCTTGCCACATGCACCGGTGCCGGAAGTTTTTCCCTCAGCGGTATCCATAGGAGACCAACTCTGGCACCCTCTGGAGTAGCGCCCGTATGGTGCGCAATATAAGGGGCACTGTTGGCTCCCCCCATGCTCAGTTCCTTCTTACCACCAGTGATGGTGCTGGAACATCTCTTGCTTTGGCAAACCTTCTCGTTCTGAATCTATTGAGATGAACTTTTCTCTGTAAGTAGTTAAAAGTTGTTAGTAGTTTCCCTTAGTGTAGTTAGTTAGTTAGTCCTGGACAGGACTCAGCGGAGGGAGTACCCACTATACAGGCGGCACTGTCCATTGCATCGTGTCCTAGGGCCAGTGGCCAGACCCTGGTACTCTTGGGGGTTCCTGCACCCCTTGCAAGGGCTCAAGTCAGCCTCGAGGGCCTCAGATAAACCATCAGCCATGGTCTCCCGCCCACCCCAGACTTCATAACCCTACCTTAGGAGAGTCAACTAATATGCATTTATTTCATAGATAAACTAACTCAAAAGCTGCATAGCTCAAGCCGAGTTGGGACCAGAATACGAGTCTATAAAATCACTTTATCAGATTTGTCCCACTGCCTTGCAGAATGAGAGTGAAAAATCATGTGGTAAGCTGTACTGTCTGGATCCGTTGCTCTAACCACTAGAGCACAGCCTGCTCCCAGAGTCAGGAATAGAACCCAGGGATAGTGAAACCAACATTCCAGTGTTGGCTCACAAACAATTGCATAATCCATTGGGGAACTGTATATTATGCCCCCTTTAGGGACTTGCTCATATAAAGGATAACAGTGTGCTTCTCCTTCTGGTTATTCCTATAGCTTGAGTGGCTGAGGCCTATTCTATAGATCTGAAAGTCTTGGGTTCAGACCTTGCTGCTGTCCCATGGGGGAAGAAAACATAGTATATGATCGTGTCAGTAAAGACTGCAACTTAATCGACATGCCAAGGGGCTGAACAGATTATACAGGTGTCCACAATACTGGCATTTTCAGACTAATCAAAGCTGTATTTGACAGCCTTGATAGAATCTTAAGTGTTTTTTTGTATATTATACATATATATGACCTCCATCTTAAATTAGCATTTATTTGAGGGGTAGATGCCTCAAGACACTGAGCTACAGAGCCTTTCATATGTAGGTCACCATTTTGAATCCAGCCTTTCCCAGGGAAGTTCTTCACCACTGCACTTGGTGCTCGTTGGTAGACTCAGTAGAGAAGCCATGGAGACTTAATTGCCCCTGTGCCTCTGAAAAGCAGGCCTGGCAGTACAGTATCTGGGAGGCTTGCACTGTTGTTGCCATGCACGGAAACTGAGGACTACCTTTTCCAGGGTTCACAAGCTGGCATCTTTTGCCAGCACTAAATCTGGACCATTTTAAAAATGAAGTTTGGGGTTATATACATGTTGTTTGTAAATAAACAAATTAGTTCATGAAATATTTTGCATAAAATATCACACATGGAATTGCACAAAATTTGGCAGCTGTGGTAGTGTCATAGGTTTCATTTGAATTACTACTATGAGTAAAGAGATCTGTCAGGCTCACTGTAATTTAGTGATAGGTATGCTGCTAGGAAAAAATTTAAGGGCCAGTTTCTTATACACTAGCCTACACTTTTGCAGGATAATAGCAAACGTAAATTTACCTGCAATAATTCACACTTTCAAATTAGACATCTAAGTCATTAATTTGTGAATGTAATCAGGTATTCAGGGCCTGATGCAACATCCACTGAAGTTAAGGAAGGATTCCCATTAGCTTCAGTGGGCTTTGGATGAGGGCTAAAACTGACCTAAATTGCAGGTGCAAATAGTTGCAGGCACAATTATGTGCCTTCAGAAATGGAGACCCTGTCCAGTTTTGCTTATGTACAGGAATTGCTAGCTGTTGTAATAGGAAGACTTGAATGGGATGTGTGCCTTTAATCAGTCCTTCTCTTCTCGTTCACACAGTGTACACAACCACACCCCCAAGGTTGGAGAGCTTGATACAAGGAGAGCCATTCGTCAGGCATTTGATGTTTGGCAGAGAGTGACGCCACTAACTTTTGAAGAGGTTCCTTATCATGAAGTTAAAAGTGACAGGAAGGAAGCAGATATTATGATATTTTTTGCTTCTGGTTTCCATGGAGACAGTTCTCCATTTGACGGAGAAGGTGGATTCCTAGCCCATGCTTATTTTCCTGGACCAGGAATTGGAGGAGATACTCACTTCGATTCAGATGAGCCATGGACTTTGGGAAATTCTAATCATGATGGTAAGATTGCAGGTCAAATTTTTAAAACAAGAACAAGCTGAATGAAAATTCAACACCAGGCTTTTAGTGGGGGAAATGGCAGGTTAATGGAGCCCTCTGCTTCCACAGATTGGCCCCAGTGAAAAAAAATGCACTCCATCTTAAATGCACAAGTCTCTGGGGTGTGTGCACAAATTGGAGGCTTATGCATCTTCTCACCTATGTGCACATGAATAAATGTATTTAGGAATGAGCAAAAATGTGTGTATACTTAGCTGTGCAGGTCTTTGAAGATCTGGACCACTATCTCTGCAGAGAAAATTGTCCTTTAGGGGAGGAAGGTGATATGAGTGCTGAAGAAACAGAGGCAAAGTCGGCATCCCTATCCCAAGCCGACTGAGATGCTGAGTGCGCTCAGCAAAGACAATGGTGCAGTTGTCAGCAGGGAGTGCATAGGTAAGACAGCAGAAAAAGATTTCAGTTGCAAGTTTCATAATTTTTGACTTAATTTCTAATTTCCCAAATATGATTTTGGCCTGAAATTTCCCATGTTGAGTTTCAGGCGAGAAGAGAGGGTTTGTTGGCTACTTTAAAGATGCTTGTTGGGAATCAGGAAAACTATATTTTGTACATTAAACAGTGAAGAGATTTTGTGTGCTTTTGGGTTTTATCTTCCCTTCCAATAACCCCAAACACTTGCTTTTTTATTTTCAGACCTTTTCTTCAGTGGGAACAAGGGTCTTTCACAAGTTTGAAAAAGAGTGTTAAGCTATTTTAACTGAATGCTAAATGAGACATAAAACTCCAGTTACAGATCCATATGCATGGAGAAGATCATGGATTCAGAACAATTCCTAGAAAAAAATGCATTGTCAAGATAAAGTGATGCTTGTAAATAAAGATTAGTTAATTTTAAACACTATTAGAGCATTGTAGCTTAAAAGAAACATGTTTAATACCAGGAATTTGGAGTTGTGTGAAGGGTCATCACCATGGTATCAAAGTGCTTGAGTTAAGGTGTAATGTCCCCTCAGTGCAGGATCTGTTCGCCTTTAGTCTGTTTCTTCCTCATTGTGTCACTCAGTTGGTATTCCCCTTCACTGTAGGCCCTCTCTTTTGGTATGTTTTCTTCATAAGTGCTGTTGCCAGAGTTTGGAGAAATTTCACCATGGTAGGAGCTTTCTCCCCATGTTGCAGAATGTTATCCCTTTCCTTGTAGATGATGTCCTTCAGCTGGGATATTATTATCTTTTGCTTCTAGATTTGTTTCCTAAAGCGTGTTCTTTGTAATTAGTGTTGTCTCCATCCTGATGGCAGGGTTGGCTGTTCATTTTGGAACTGAAATAGACTCACCAAAAAAATAAAACCCTACCAGCAGTAGGTCAGTAGCAAAGCTCTCTTTCTATATTGTGCTTTTTTACATAAAAAGGGAAAGATTTTAGAATAGCTGCTGCAAATTATATGATTTTTAAAAATCCTAAAACAGACAGATAAAGTGGGCTACTCAGTAAAAAGCAGAGCTACATAGACTAATGCATATCTAAGACATTCTACCCCGATGGGAAAGTTTTTTAACACAACTATATAGAAAACTCAGGCAAACAATCTCAAATTTTTGTTTATCCTTACTGTGAAGCATTGATGTTTGCAAAAATGTTATTCAGTGAATGACATCAGCAGTACAGGGCACTGAAATTGACATTATAGATCCTGCTAAAAGCTCACAAAATATTTCTGGTATGTGAGACTATTCTCTGTATATGATATTGATCCTTTCTTAACACTGACTACAGGAGGAACCCATTTACTCCATGTAGTATTGTTAAGCCAGTGCCCATGAGCCTGGTTTAATAACTGTTTTTGGCTGGTGTACCTGTAGCTTTTTTGCTTTTCACCTGTCTCACCCTCAACAGTTTTGGCAAGTTGACTGTAATGTGCAATTGTTGTCCAACCAGAAGAAATGTGGGGGACTCTTCAATAAGAGTGCAAACTGTGTTTCAAATTCAGCAAAGAAAGAATTAGTCATTTCTGAATAGATGACATTCCATGTGAAGAACACAAGACTTCTTTGGTTTTTCTCACAGGACACAAGAACCGTGGTCCATTTTAATTAATTAATTGTTCTGGCACACCAGGATAGCTAAACATTTAATGGAGTTTCTGGATATTTCACTTGCTAGGTGTAGGGGTTGTCAGACAGATACCAGATTCTGGCTACTATGATTAAGCATTTATGTCCATTCAGAACATGAGTCCCTCAAAAAACCCAGTAAAAATCTACACAGAAGTGCTTCCATGTCTTCTCAGATCATGACTGTGAATATTGGGGTGCCCAGTATATTCTTTACCCTCTAACATGAAGATCAAGCCTTCTTCTCAATAGCATGAGCCAACCTAGGCCATCAAAAGTGACTGAATATTTTTCTTCGTGGTCACCGTTCCATATTGTGTAACATGAGGCTTTAGAGTCATAAAACTGGAGGGAAGTATACATTGTTCATCTTATTATTTTACCATGTGTTTATCTTGGTGTCAGCCCTTCCCATTCACACTGAAAAGTGACAACATAATTAAGAATTGTATTTGGCAAGTTAAAAAAACTGAAGTGAAGAGGCATGCTGTGGTAAGTCCCTAACACAAGGGTGGTTTAGCATTTTCCAGTGTTAAGCTGTTTTATGGGCTGCTGTTTTTCCTTAATTTGATGGCACCATACTACAATGAGGGTAGTTGTTTAATCATATTGATCTTACATTTTTATTACTGATTATTGCCTTATTATAAGTGTTAGTGTTGCAGTTATAGGACTACTGCCCTCTGTCCAATTTCTGATTTCTCTGAGTTAATCCAGTTCAAGTCTTGAGGTGGATTCTCACGATTCTTCTTTGAGTAGTATCCCTGTGGGTGCACCACTGTAGGTGTGCTTGTGTTCTTACGCTGCTGATCGGAGAACGTCACTAGCAGTGTCTATGAGGCCCTGTGGTAAACATCTGTCTCAGATCTGGACTTTAGCGTACAAAATCTGGGTGCTTACTGTGAACCTCCCCCAAGCTTATACCCAGCTTGGATCTATTCGTGCCCCGATAAGGATTTTGCTCCATCGCCGGGTTCCAAATCGTCCTGTGAATCCCAAGCCCAGACCCTGGTCTCCTATCTCAAATGGGAAACAGATTCCCCCTTGTCTCCTCGTTATCTGCTCCCAGCTTCCTCCCTGGTGCCTGGCGATGCAATACTAACTCCTTGAGCAAAACAAGAGGGAGTCACCTCCCTGAGGCGAGCATTCAAATCTAGTAAAGCTAATATAGAGATTTCTACCCCCTTTCCTTAGCCTCACCAGAGAAACACCAAAAACCTCAACCAGGTTTAAAAAGAAACTTATATAAAAAGAAAGAAATCAGAAATATAACCCACTGCATTAGATTCAATCAGCTCTTGCCTATAGATTATGTACCAGTTGATTCAAAGATTAGCCAATTAACCAGTCAGCACACTAAACACACATGTAAATACCACACAGCATATACAGCCTATTTGCCTTGTTGCCTTTGTCATCACCTTTGTGTGAGAATGTAGAATAGATAGAGTTAGGGAATGTTCCTCAAGGGAGATACAAAAGAACAACAAAGCCAAAAACCTCCAGAGGTTCCCACCCTTACTTTTGAAAAATCCGGTTTCCTGATTGGTCCTCTGGTCAGGTGTTTGGTTCCCTTTGTAAACCCTTTACAGTAAAAGAAAATTAACCCTTACCTTACCTATCTACTTATGACAGGCCCGGCTAGCTAGTGTGTGCGGGCTAACCCCCCTCAGTTACTTCTCAACCGCTCCTGGCTAGAGACAAAGCTAGTCACAGTCCATTACCATCATTTTCTCTTTTTGCATTTCTGTAGTTAATCTCCTTGTCCTTATTTGTAGTTTTGACTCCTTTCTTATCAGCAGGAACAACTGTGATACCACATGTCAGGCTTCTCGTGTGAACATGTGGTTCAGCTCAGAGACATACTGGACAAACCCTTGTCACTGTCCATCAGGATCAAAAACTCCTTAGACTGGTGGAAGGACCCAGCCAATGTTTGCAAAGGGATCCCCTTCTTGCACCCTCCCCCCATCATTGCTTCTCACCACCGACACATCACTCCTGGTGGGGCACGCCTCTAAACAGCCTCATAACACAAGGCAGGTGGTAATCCATGGAGATATCTCTTTACATCAACCTCCTCAAGCTAAGAGTGGTCAGGAAAGCCTGCGCCCATTTCTTCCTGCTGATCAAAGGATCACACCTGAGATCCTAAGAGACAACATAGCCTCTATGTACTACATCAATTGACAAGGGGGAGCCAGGCTGCCCTCCCACTGTGTAGAGCTGATAAGATTGTGGAACTGATGTTTCTCCTATGATGTGTCACTGTCTGCAGCTTATATCCCAGGCACACAAAATTTGATAATGGACAGTCTTAGTCACAAATTCACATACAATCACGAGTAAAAGATAGGCCTGGCAGTACTTCACAACCTATTCAGGCAATGAGGGACACCGTCCACAGACCTGTTTACCACTCATCTGAACAACAAATGTCCATGCTACTGCTCCAGTGCAAGGATAGGACAACACTCCCTGAGTGATGTTGTCCTGGGACAGGGACCTTCTCTGTGCCTTTCCTCCCTTTCTCCTACTGTTGATGGCCCTATTGAAAATAAAAAGAGAAGGAGCACACATCATACTGATTGCTGCCACTTAGCCGAGATAACCTAGTACCCTTCCCTGTCACAGCTTGTGATGTGCCCGCCAATCTCTCTCCAGTCCAATTCTCGCAGAACAAAGGCATGCCCTATATCCCAACTTGGAATTCTTTGTCTCAAGGCATGGCTCCTTCAGGGCTCCAACACCTAGGAGAACTCCTGTTCGAAGTAGGTATAAGATGTATTTACTACACAGTAGAAAATCCATGACATGCTGTACTTAGGTCCAGGTTTCACATTTGGTATACCTCCTAACAATTCTCCCTGACATCCGCTGCCCTTCCAAAGATCTTAGACTATATAATAACCCTAAAAAAATCAGGACTATCTCTCAGCTCTCTCAGAGTCTGTCTGGTGGCTACAGCAGCCTTCTGTCAGCCAGTAGAGGGATACTTGGTGCTATCACACCTGACCACTAAAAGATTCCTCAGGGGTATAGTAAATCTTTCCCCCAACGTGTGTTCCCTCTAAGCTGCATGGTCACACAGCCACCCAGGAGTGAATCAAGTGCCGTGCACTTGAATAGCAGAGCCATACACATCTGGTAGTGTGCGTTCAGGTGCCCCAACCCCTGCTGCTCTGCAGTCACGTTGCACCTGCCCTCTGCCTTGGAGCCCTTGGCCAGCTGCTCCTAGGACACTCCCACTTGCTGTGCAGAACTGGGGCGGGGGGGAGGCACTGATGTCAGGGAGTCCCCTTGCAAAGGTTCTAAACACAGGCATAATGGTTTTGTATGAGGATGGGTAGGCTGTTGGGGCTAAAACACAGGTGAGAGCCATGTGAAGTCTGAAGTGTAGACATACTCTTTGACAGCACTAGGGGCTTTTCTAAGTTATAGGAGCCTCCAGAGGCTATCTTATGGGCCACTGCACTTCCCAGAAAATCCATAGTGCATCCCTACCCTGACATGCTTGCATAGCCCCCAGACTAGCCCCAGTGCTGGGACTTGTGAGGGAGTCCTTGGGAGGCAGCCAGACAGCTATCTTGCACAGTACCTTTGCCAAAGGAATCCTCCTTTGGTTTTGAGAGCCCCTTTTTGTTGCTCTAGCCCTTTAAAGCAGAGTAATGGGGATGGAGTGCAGGGAAGGAGTTTCTCTATTATGCCATAGCTCTTTGTTGAAGACAAATTGTGATCCAAAGGAAATTATTGGGAGTTTTAGGGACTGCATTGCTATATTTTCAGTACCTTTGGTTAAGACTTTTTGCTGATAAATATTTGAATAAATCACAATTGATCTGACTTTTAAGGAAACAAAAAATCTATATTCAGATGTGGTCAATAGAGGGAATACTTGGACTCTCTAAACCAAGAAAAATATTACATATCCCAAAAAGGGTGGGTTTTTTATTTGTTTGTTTTAAATCACACTGTTCTTTGAATATGTGTCAGTGGATCCAAGCCTAGGTGCACGTGTCTTGTACGTGCAGGACTAGATTTTTTTGGCTAGCAGTGTCTGATGGTGTCACAGCTGCACCCTGTGCCTCTTCATGCCACTGTAAGAGGCCATAAAGGGTTTAGTGGACCAGCCATAAAGGGTGGGGTGGCTGAGCCCCTTAGTCAGTTCCCAGATCCTTCTTACCACCTGTGGCAGCGAATTGGAACCTAGCAGTGTCCCATCACCTGATAGAACTCTAGCAAGCTTTTTTCTAGGTAAACCTCTGAAAATCTTCAGAATACTTTTCAGCACTTACCTTTATGTATTTGCATCATAAAATCCTCAAATTGGATTGAAATCCATCAAACAGACCTCTTGTACCGATGTCCACCTCACATACAGTACCCCCTGTATAACATGGTGGAATCTAAGGAGGAATTTAATCCTTGTCCATCCTCTGGCAGACTCATCCAGAGGGGGAGGGATAGCTCAGTGGTTTGAGCATTGGCCTGCTAAACCCAGGATTGTGAGTTCAGTCCTTGAGGGGGCCATTTAGGGATTTGGGGAGTGGTCCTGCTTTGAGCAGGGGGTTGCACTAGATGATCTTCTGAGGTCCCTTCCAACTCTGATATTCTATGATCCTGCTGAAGGACAGTCATGAGATTCTGCTTCAGTGAGTCCCACATCTCTAGCAGGTGTTCCAGCTGCTTGTCGTTCTCAGCTGAGACCAGGAATTCACGACTGAAGCTCCATCTCTCAAAGCAGTTGATGAGGGTGACATTTGACCCAGAAATCCTGGGACTGAGCTCTCCAATACTGTAGAAACTGACACTATCCCAGCATACCATCAAGCATCCGGGCTGCATCCAAGACTGTGTCAAGGAAATAATTGCAGAGCAAACCACTGGCACCATCTGGAGCTTCAACATTGGCTGTGGCACCAGAGTCTCTTCAGCCTTGATATTGAGAGAGGCTGCTCAAACATCACAGCAGGTTGAAAACGGACAATGAGAGCACCAAGGTTGGGCCTCTAAGAAGAGATCAGTGTCCTCCCACACTTGGAGACATAAGAAGACTTCCAAGGAAAAGTCCTCCAAGACTCACAAGGCATCACGTGGTGAGGAGCAGCCTGTAGTGCAGCACACTCCATTGGTGCCAGGACCAGCACTGGAATCATTGGTGCCAGCATCCATAGCACTGGTACTGACAATTTTCTCATCCTCTGGACTGGCACAGAATAGGACAGTATGGTCAATGAGACAAACTGTGAGAATGGTTTTGACATAGATATGTCTGTGAAGACGGACCTTGGCACAGAGAGAGAGCTCCCATCAGCACTGCCTATAGAAGAGAAACATTCTTCATCCACAGGACACACTTTCTGCCTGGCTGTCATGGTATAATTCCCCACTCTGAACCTTAGCGTCCAAAAGATGGGGTACCAGTATGAATTCCTCTAAGCTTAATCACCAGCTTAGAACCTGTAGCGCTGCCACCAGCCAGGAATTCCAGTGCCTGGTACACTCTGGTCCCCTACAAACCTTAGAATGCCGGGGACCCAAACCAGTCTAGGTAACTATAACAAGGAAAGAAACCTTTTCCCCACCAAAGTTGCTCTCCCAAGCTTCCCTCATGGATAATACCTAGGAAGATATCCTGTGATATCACTCCAGATATGAATCTACAACCGAGAGCAAGAAATTCAACTTCCTCTCTTTCTTAACGCAAATTTCCCAGACTACTCCCACTGGGAGAGACAAAGTAATCTAGACAGATGAAGAAAGACTAACTTTGCACTCACCTTCCATGCTTTCTCCACCAATTCCTGGTGATCCACACAGTCCCTGGATCTCCCAGAATAAAAAACAATCAGGTGGTTTAATCAAGAAACTTTTATTACGAGAGAAAACAGTAAATTTATCTTGTAAATTAAGATGGTTAGGGTGCGTTTTTCAGCATAGACATGGAATACTCCGCTAAGGTATAGTACAAATTAAATGCTTCGCAATACAAATTTAAATCCTTCCAGCCCATACAAGTGATCTTCTCCAGGCAAATGCACATTTGCAACAAAGAAACAGATAAGCATACTCGCCTTGATGTACATACTTACATTTTGTAAATATAAGAGCCTAGTCGGAGAGATGGAGAGAACTGGTTGAGTCTGGTCTTCAGACCCGATGGGACACAACAAACGAGACCGCAACACAACTTCCCTCCCTCAAGATCTGAAAGTATCCTGTCCCCTGATGGGTCCTCTGGTCAGGTGACAGCCAGGCTTACTGAACTTGTTAACCCTTTACAGTCAAAAGAGATATAAAGTACTTCTGTTCTATTAACTCCTACTATCTGTTTATGACACTGGCATTGAACGGGGAGCCATCTCTTATATGGTCCCTGTCCCGCACTGCCAGGCTGGAAGAACCTTTTGTCCCATGGGCCAACATGCAGCACCTGTATCATTATGGAGTTATTTGGAACAACAGACTAGAGCTCCCAGGAGCTGCCTGCCCACAACATGGAAGAGGAGAGCCCCCGTCTCCTGCAGCAAAGTTGTTGAGACCCAGACACCCAGTTACCAGGAGGAGCAAGAACCTGAGGTGCAGATACATCAGCATCCCATTTCATGACCCCTCCAGCCTTTATTCCTCATCACCAGATGAGGCCATTACCTCGGCACTGGAACCGTCACAGCACTGAACACATATAAGGCATTTCAAGACCTCGTATTGAAGATAGCAGACATCCTTGTTGAAGTGGTGACTTCTGTCATAGTGGAGAAGTCTCACAAACTCTTACTTTGTCTCCTGCAGGCCCAGTATGCATTGCCCTTCTGATAATGAAGGGCTTCTGGACCCTGCCAAGCACTATGGCAGACACCAGTTACTGCCCCTCCACATCAAAAAGGATAAATAAATGCTACATCTGGATTAGAGTATTTTTACTCCCATCGTAATCCTGAATCGCAGGTAGTTTCAGCCATATAAAAGAAGTACTCCCAAGGACAAAGATCCAGTCATGTTTTTTGGAGGAAATCATAGAGGTTGGCTTCACTTCCACTCAGGATGGCTAAGGATCAAGCCCTGTTAGCTAAGTATAATTTCCTCACAAGGGCCACGGTCTTTCCATCAGTTGCAAAGCTTCCCTATAAGGCTAGAAAGGAGATGAAGGACATGGTGCGAAAGGGACAATTGGTAGGGAAGATGTAATGTCAGGTGCTGTGGACGCTGCTGGTACTGCATCCAGAATCATGGCCATGGCTTTGACCATGAGGAGGGCACCATGGTTCTAGGCCTCTGGTATTCCCCATAAAGTTCAGGCCACCATCAAAAACCTGCCATTTGAAGGATTGGAGCTATTTAGTGAAAAAACAGCATGTTACCTTCCTCAGACTCTATCTCAATCCTGAGATTCTTAGGCATATACAGATCTCCAGCATCTCAAAAAAGTACTGCCCACAGCAGCATCAGTAGAAGCAACAGATGCCCTCATACCATAGACATCTGGACTGTCTACCTAAGAAATGGCTTCATTACAGCAGAGGGCATCAGCCCTCTAACCACTCAATGTCACACCCTGCTTACTCCTCATGGCAGCAGGTTTGACACATCAGTTGAGAGCTACATTAGAAGCAGTCACTCTAATATGCTTTTCAGAAACTGCCTTGCTCCATCCAGCACATGGTTGGACATTATCCCAGACAAATGGTTGTTAGATGCTACTGCCCATGGGTACACCATCCAGTTTCTTTCCGCCCTCCTTTCTTCCCCTTTCCTCATCCCTCTTGAGAGACCCTTCTCACAAGGGCCTTTTACAAGCAGAAGTGGCCTTGTTGCTCCAAAACAGGAACATTAGAAGTTCCACGGGAATACAGGGGAAGCAGATGCTTCTCAGAAACCAAGATGTGGAGGTCCAAGCCTAGTGGTTGGAGCAGTGGCAGTCAGATTTAGTGGTCAATGTGGTGGCAACTGAGCCAGGAACCAGAGCCAGAGGTTGAAGCTGGATTCAGGCATCAAGAGCATGTTTAAAACAAAGCAAAATACAGCTGGGAGCTAGGCTGGAGCAAAAGCAGGGCTGAAGCAGGGCTGGCAACAAATCCTTTAAATGTACAGAAAGGGTTCCCTTTGAAGTCCCCTTCCTAGCCGTGTAAGAGATGGGCTGGGATGCTCATCTGGGTAACCTCAAGATACAAGGTGGGAGATCCTCAGACAACTTGCAAATCATAGATTCCAAGGCCAGAAGGGACCACTGTGATCATCTAGTCTGACCTCCAGTATAGCACAGACCACAGAACAAAATAATTCCTAGATAAACATCCAATCTTGATTTAAAAATGGTCAGTGATGGTGAATCCACCACAATCCTTTGTAAATTACCCTCACTATCAAAAATATAAGCCTTATGTCCAGCCTGAATTTGTCTAGCTTCAACTTCCAGCCAGTGGATCGTGTCAGACTTTTCTCTGCTAGACGAAGAGCCCATTAATTAAATATTGTTTTACCGTGGTAGGTACATAATACGACGTAATAAGTCACCTCTAGACGCTTCTTGCTTAAGCTAAATAGTTGCGGCTATTTGAGTTTCTCACTGTTAGGATGTTTCTAATCCTTTAATCAGTTTCATGACTGGAACCCCTAATCCAATTAAATGCCATATAACATCTGTGAAGACCCAGGCCAGTGGGGTGCAGGAGCTGGTAGAGGCGGCAAATAACTGGTCACGGCTGAGGAGTTCTGTCCCGAGGACCAGAGCAGGTCGCACTAGAGTAGTCAGGAACTGTGCAAGAACAATAAGGCAGACAGGCTGAAGAACACCGGCACCAATCAGGCAGGCTAATCAGGGCATCTGGTTTTAAAAGTGAGCCTCCTCCAGCAGATGGGGGGGGATCCAGGAGAATGAAAGTGCGTGTGAGGACTGGGATAAGAGACACAGGAGCTGAGAACTGAGAGAGTGTGCGCTAGAGGAAAGGAGTAACAAGCGTTAACAGAACACCAGGAGGAAAGGTGCTGTGGTGAAAGGGAAAAGAAGGTGTTGGGAGGGGCCGTTGGGGAAGTAGCACCCAGGGAGGTTAGCTATCACACAACTGTTACAAGAGGCATAAGACCAGCTGCAAATCCTATAGGGCCCTGGGCTGGAACCCAGAAGTAAAGAGGGCCGGGCCTGGGGTCCCCAAACCCCCAACTCCCTGATCAGAACACAGGAGGAGTGGATCCAGACTGTGGGGAGATCACGAAGGTGAGCAAATCGCCATAAGTGGCAGAACCCACCAAGGTAGAGGAGGAACTTTGTCACAACTGCGTGTCAGGCGTGGGATCTTGGTGTGCACAGCCGCGGCAGAAAGGAGGGTGAAGTTAAAAAAAAATAAAAAAAGGTAGAAGGTTTTTTTTTCACACAATGAAGACTTAGTGCGGGCATTGATAACAAGCTACGGCGCCCAAGCAGAGGCTACCCGTGGCCAGTAGCAGCTGCCCAACAGGGCGTGTGGCTGAGAAAAGAGACTAACTCCGTGATGGACAAGCTCTCAAGAAACGAGGCTATGTTGCGAGAAACTGGTAACAGGAAAGCCCTAACAGAGGAACCACCAGGCATGATAGGGAACGCAGTCAATACGGGCCATACATGGCTGCAGAAAATGACAACGGGAGGGATGATGTAAGGCATACCTTCTGGCCTTTGAAAGGACAGCTCTATGGAGGCCGGCCTTGAGAACAGTGTAGGCATCCTGCCCATTCCTATGGTGAGAGAGGCCCAAAGGCTTACAGATCTACCTGAAGAAGGCTGCTGCCAAGACTACCCCCAGCTGAAAGCAGAGATCCTGGCCAGATCCGGGGTAAACGATGCAGTGCGGGCCCAGCAGTATCACAAGGAGGTACCAAGGAAATAAAACCCCGCAGTCCCAAATTGTATGACCTCATCCTCTCTTACGAAAGTGGTTGCGAACGGAGTTCCCAGAATCGCAGAAGAGATACAGAGTTCGTCATCCGACCGATAGATGGGGAACTACCGCCAATCCTTCAAATGGTAAGCCGAAAACGAACGCTCCACTATGAGAGGGTGTTGCAATCTGGTAGAGAGGCGAAGGACAGCGAGGGACTGACCCGACCAGTTAAGGAAGAAGCACCTCAGGTTAAACTAGACACTAAAGCCCTAGAGCTCGAGTGACGGGCCACCAGGAAGGGCCCAGTGAAAAAGGAGGGCGAAGCTCACCAGAAAGCACACAAAGGGTCAGAGAACTGAGAGGGAAAGAGGACATGAGGTTGGCTGTCCAAAACAAAGAGACCTGGGGAAATGCCTAGGGCTCCATAATAGATTGTTAGCCTGCGGAATGGGGACATCTCACAGTCCCCAGATGCCAGGAGACAATGCAGTGTAACCTGGGAACTGGGCAACCCATGCCCCTAATCCACCTGTGGGGGTCTCAATAACCCCACATATGAACCAGACAGTAAAAGCTAAATGGGGAGAGACACAGCACTGGTTGATATCCAGGGAAGTGCATCACGCTGTCTCGGGAAGCCTTGGGAAGTATGTCAAGTTGCTGTGGGCTAAGCGTACGGGGAAACATGCGTCATACGGGATAGTTGGTTTATACCACCATCCCAGTAAAAACTGAAATTCAGGGAAACACTACTGAGTAGCAGCAGGGTAGTCCTAAACCCCAATATCCCCGGTGCTCAGAGTGGAGGGACTTCTCAGGGTTTGGAAAACTTACTCCCAGTAGGAGGATTGGATGAAAAGGGGAACCCTGAAGTTAGTGAGGCCTCCATATAAGACGGCAAACCCCGTTTCTCTGGAAATGAATCCCACTTTATCCCATTCCCAGACATGTTAGAAAGTCAAAAGGGAAAGTAAGGCAAGCTAAGTCCTGGGAATCCAAATACCACTCAAAGCAGAGTCGCTCTCGAGGCATCCGGACCCGAGCAGCGAAAAAGGAGGCCCACCCGAGGAGAAGCACCGAATCGACCCCCACCACTAACACTTCTGAAACCAGTAGAGGCAACACAGACGGGCTCCTAGACTTGGGCAGATTGTAGTCCCGGAAAGGGAAATTTTGGAACGAGACCAGGCCGAAACCCAAGGTACACGACAACATTAGAAGGAGGTGACTGAATAGATGGGGCCCTTGGAAGGGAAAACCCAGGGACCAGGACGTTACTGTCATATATGAAGAGAACTCTTATGACCGGGTTGCACCAGTACAGGGCAGATCCTAAGTACCCATCCAAACACCAGAATTTTGTATTAAGTCTTGCCCATGTCACCTTTTGGGGACATTTGGGGTAAGAGAAGACCCATGCACAGTCCTCGACGTTCTTCTGGCCCGGATACACAAGAAGTTACAGCGCTGTACTGGTGTCCTGCCAGAGTGGCACTGCACAGTCCCCTGTCCCCACCTGAGGGCACCTATACCCCTCCCATCATAGAGTCCCCTTTGATGCGAATACCATGCGACCTAGTGTGGACCCCCTGGGAGAAGACGGCTCGGCACCAATATATACATTGTTGTTGGCTATGCTACTCGACTACCAGAAGCGTCCCCCTGCGGAAACACAGCCCTAAAACGATAGCCAAAGAGCTGGTGGGATCTTGCCTGAGTGGGGCTAACCAAATAGGAGATATAACAGACCAGGACCCCATTATGTCAAACTAATGAAGGAACTCTGATACGCTGTCCATATACATACCTGAGAACTTCAGTCTTACCACCGCAGACTGATGGATTGCGTGAAAGTTTTAACCGAACACTCAAGGCTTATGTATAAGGAAGGTGGTAAGTTGGAGACTGAAGGATTGGACGCCCGACTACCCTCCTTATGTTGCTATCTGGAGAGGTACTTTTCCAGGCGTCAACTGGGGTTTTCCCCCTATCGAGTATTATAACAGGCCGCACCCCCGTTAAGGCCCGATACTAGTACATCGCCAAAGAGATCCTGGAGAGGAACTCAATTGAGGGGAAGAAATGTTAATAGAACTGTAATACAGAATGTGAGAGCCGTGATACCCGTGTCACCCCTATTGTACAGAATGGGGGGAACATTTGGAAAAGGCGGAGGCCTCAGAGAAACCTATTAACAATTCACCAGGCAAAAAGTTCTGACAGTCCAAACCAGGATCAGAGGAGGTTGTGGGTAACCCACGGCAGAAAAGCAAGCTTCTGGCCCAATGGCAGGGGCCCTATTAGTGGTTGAACCTGGGGAGAAGAACCTACAATGAATGCGGCAGCCAGGATGCCAAAAAACGAAGAACAGATTTATCACATCAACCTTCTGAACCCTCCTGGCATGCATCACAAGGGCATGCATAAGTGTCCAAGAAAGACCTAACCCAGGAAAACAAGCCTTCCAAACAGTTGAAAGTGTGTCATCCGGATTTAACACCGAAGACCAGAAGAATGGGTTGTCTGAAGGTGAATTACTTCCGAAACAAGATGTTTTCTCGACAAACTGTCGAACTTATCGAGACGTATCACCAACGTCGCACAAACTGGGGCCCAGAAATAACAGTTGAGCCCTAGCGGTGGCAGCGGCCAAAAGGGAAGAAATAAAAGCAGGAAGTAAAAAAAGCTGGAGTTGGGGAACATCGAAGAATGCCCACAGTTTCTAGTGGTACCAGCCCCACGTGCTGGTGCCCAACCTGATGCACCACAAGCTTTTGCAAACGACTTCCGGTGACTAAAAGAAGGTATCCCAGTTGACCGCATATCCCATACTCGCAAAGATGAGCAGGTGAACCGTCTGGGGAAAGCCCGGTACTTGACTACTCTAGACGTGACAATAGGGACAGTACTAGGCAAGATTCCCCTGCGGGAAGACGCAAAGGAAAGACTGGCCGTTCTCTACACCAGAGGGTCCTTTTCAAATATACTTGTCCTCCCTTTGACTACATGGGGCCCCAGCTACTTGCCAACGCCTCATGGATATAGCTATTAATGCCCACATTAACAGTTAGCTGCTGCCCTACTGGAACGATGTGTCATTTCATACCCCAGAACTGGGAAAGTCACCTAAGAAGGTGGAGGCAGTCCTTGATTGCAGTCAGGCGAGCGGCCTTCTACAGCAAACCCTGTCAAGTGCGGCGTAAGGTTTACAGAGGCCAAATCTCTTGGCTACATTGTGTGGGAAAAGGTCTGAGTAAAAACCCCAATGTGAAAAGTTGGAGGCCATCCAAAATTGGCCGTCGACCCGTCGCAAGAAACCAAATCCGGGCATCCTAGGGTAGTGGGTATTACCAACGATTGTTCCCCCACTTTGCCACAAGGGCAAGCCCCCTGACTGACCGATAAAAGCTCGTGGACCTGATCTGGTGAGGGTCTGATCCCGCAGAGGAAGCATCACAGACCTAAGACTGCCCTCTGCAGTAACCCTGTCCTGATAGCCCCTGATTTCACCAAGAAATTTATCGTGCAGACAGATGCATCAGGAAGTAGGGTTGAGGGCCGTTCTATCACAGATGGTCAGGGAAGAGGAAAACCCAATTCTCTACCTCAGTAGGAAACTCCTTCCAAAGGGAACAAAAATATGCAGCGGGGAGAAGGAGTGCTTGCCGTAAATATGGGCAATGGAACATGTGCTACTACTTCTCGGGCACAGATTTGTCCTCGTACCGACCATCCCTCTCCAATGGATGCAGCAGAACAAGGAGAAGAACACAAGGTGACCAGGTGGTTCTTATCCCTCCAACCTTTCCAGTTCCATGTGCAACACACGAGCAGGGAGCCGTCAGGGCAATGCTGATGGCTTGTCACGTGTGCACTATTCTGGCTCCCAAGCTGTCCAACCCCTTGGTGTTGAGCAGGGAGAAGGGAATGTTGACAGACCCAGGCCAGTGGGTGCAGGAGTCGGGTAGAGGGAAAATATACTGGTCACTGGGCGAGTAAGTTTCTGTTCCCTGAGTGACCAGAGCAGGATCTGCAACTAGAAGTACAGGAATGCCAAGAACAATTAAGGCAGACAGGCTGATTAGAACACCTGCAGCCAATCAAGGCAAGCTAATCAGGGCACCTGGGTTTTAAAAGGATTATGAAGTAACCATAACCCAGAGTAGAGGGCGGGCCTGGGTTCCCCCCAAACCTCCCAACTCCTGATCAGACACAGGAGGAGTTGATCCAGACTGCGGGGGAGATCACTGAGGTGAGCAAATCTGCCAATAAGCACAGGACTCACCAAGGTAGAGGAGGAACTTTGTCACACATCTTAGAGCTGAAAGCCACCAGGATATCCATTATAGCTTTTCAGCTTGTTCTCAAGGACTCAGTAGTGCACATCATAATAGACAACACATTGGCGATGCAGTACAGCAGCAAACAGGACAGCACTCAGTTATTTTGGGAAGCTACTGAATTCTGGGAATTGTGCCAGTTGAATACAGTAAGCCGAGTGGCCTTTCGCCTCCTTGTATCAACAACAGTGATGCATGGTTTCTAAGCAGGAACAACATGTTTAATCATGAGTGGTCATTATGGGACACCATATTACACCCCATCTTTCAGATGTGGCGGAACTTGGCTGTAGACATTTTTGCATCAGCATAGAACGCCAAATCCAAGGTGTTCTGCTCCAAGGGAGCATGAGTGCTGAATCCCAACTGCACACATTTCTCCTCCATTGATCCAAGGGTCTCCCCAATTTGCTGATCCCCAGGACAATAGCCAGAATCGTTCAAGACAGAGCCACAGAGATTGTGGTAGCGATATCTTTTCAACAGTTGTCAAAGTGGATCACTCAGTGTATCTCCACCTTCCTACAAATATCAGAACACACTGCAAATGTACCAGTTGCTGAGATCAGTAAGGCAGCTACTTAGAGTAACCCAATTACCTTTGTGGAGCACTATGTGCTTGGCACAGTAGCCAGAGCATCAGCTAGTTTTGGAGGGGCTGTTAATTTGGTTACTGTTCTACTCATATGGCTGTGACTTCTCCCACCTCCAAGGAGGATACTGCTCATCAGTCACCTAGAGTGGGGTCCACACTGACACTTACTTGAAGAAGAAAATATGGTATTACTTACCCTAGAGTAACTGTGGTTCTTGGAGTGATGATGTCAATGTGGATCCCAGACTGTTCTCCTTCCCATCTACCACAGGGTTTGAAGTGTGAGAGAACTGAGGGAGGGGGTGGGGCTACCCCACCCTTTATATCCTGGTATGGGAGCATGCTGAGACACAGAGTGCAAGCGCAAACCTGTCAGGCACCACTAGCTAAAAACTCTAGTCTCGTGTGTGTGATGTGCATGTGCACCTAGAATGGGGTTCAACATCTTGAAAAGTTACTGTATGATGAGTAACCATATTTTGTTGCAGGGAGATTTAAATACTACTAATTTCAATGCACACCTAGCCAGAGCCCTTCCCCTTACCCCCAATTCTCTGCACCAGCCCTGAGCCCCCTCCCACACTCTGAACCCCTTGGCCCCATCCCTGACACACTTCATCTCTTTGCTACCAGTTTCCTCAAACCTGCTTCCTATGAGCACCGCTTGACAACCACCCATGTGTGGAAAAGACCTGGAGACCAGCACTCGAAGAAGGGGAGGTTACTTCTGTAACTGGAGGTTCTTTGAGATGTGTGGTCTCTATCTGTATTCTACTATCCACCCTCTGCTTCAGATCCTCTTGGATTTGCAGTAAGAAGAGGAACTGGAGAGGCATCCAACTGCACTGTTTCATATAATCTTAGGAGCCGGAGGAGAGCTACTGCACATATGCCAGCCAATGGATACTGCTTGGAAGAAGTTTTGGACTCAGGTGCATGGTGTGCGTGTGTACCCACATGTGGAATACAGATTGGGACCACACATCTAGAAGAATCTCCAGTTACATACGTAACATCCACTTTTCATTCATCCATTGTCTTCCCCTGTGTAGGTGTCCAACTTTTCATTGTCATATTTGGTCTAGCACTAGTGGCATATTGTGGAATTGCCAAAAGTAAATGAGATCCCCAGGAAACCACATACAGTTGACACATTGGTAGGAGGTGGGGGGATAAATTCAAGAAGACTTTTACTCTGTGAGCTCAGGGTTGAGCAAATTTCAAAGCCGAGGTAACTCAACCTCTTTCTGAACCAGTATTTGCTTGAGATAGTTTTGCTCTTGTATTATTTAAATGCTTTGAAATTTTCACTCCAGGTGGTGTAAAAAAATCAAACTGTCATCAGAATAAACAATAATGTAATATCTTTCTTCGCCTTTAGGAAAAGATTATACTCATATGGAGAAATGTTTAATACCTGATACATTCTTTTCCAAATGAATTGCGTTCTTCAGAAAGCTTCCAGAATCATATTTAGGTCCAAAAACAATTTGCAATATCCAGGTTTTTTAAATATTTCTTTCAATTCAATTTGACTAAGCTTGTATCTTTGAAAGTCATGTGCCATTAATCCATTTGCATTTGTTTCTTCAGTTGTCTGTAATCAAATGCTACATGCCATTTGGCAGTGGATTTGTGTGCATTGTTCAGAGATGGCATTCCTTTATAATCTTTCTCTCCATCACAGTCCAAAGCTTCTGGCACTGATTCCTATGCAGACAATGTGAGCATACATGGGGTTGAACCTGTTTTAGTTTTTAACAAGATGACAATATCCATCTCTGACATCAGGCTGCATTTGGAAAACAAAGACTAATATTTTTTCATCGAGACTGGCAGTTCCACTTTCTCAGAAGCAAATGCATCTGAAATTTCTCTTCGTTTCTCCACATGCTTTAAGTGAGATGCAGCTTCTATAGAAGGAAATTTGATGTTTTTCCTCCACATTATGCAAATTGTCATATTGTTGCAGTGAATTAAACAAAAGGTAAAATTTTCCAGAGCACCTAAGTAACTTAAACACTTACATCTTGCTGACTTTCAGTGAGACATAGGCTCTTATGGACCAGATTTTCACAGGTATTTTGGTATGTAAAGATGCAGATAGGCTCCTAGTGGGATTTTGAGAAATGCCTAAGCTTGTTAGGCACCTGAAACCCATTGATTTGAATAGCTTTTATAACAAGACATATGCATTCCTTACTGTAAAGTATGCTGTACAAATCTATCCTCAGCTAACAGAGTATTAAACCTGACCTTTAGAAGACTTGAGTAGGAAAGTACCCTATGGCAGTTCTGTGTTTGGTCCCTCTGGACTGTCATCCTAATAGGGAAACTTCGTTGACAAGTAGATGCAGTATCACCTTCCAAATGCTTAAAAACCTTAACTTCAGGTATGTTCAGAATCTAAAACATGGCACTTTCAAACAGTGAAATAATTTTTTGTCTCATTCTTGTGTAGGGAGACTTACTGCTCCCAAGATTCTCAAGCTTTTCATCTATTTGAAAATGTCTCTAATGAAAGAGAATTTCTTAATGAGCTTGTGTTCTGGAACAGACCTTCGTAAGCTTGTGTATATTTGTCAAGGCTGTTCGAGAGAAGAGAGAGGCAGGTATAAAAATATCAGTCTTCAGTTTTCATTAGTGAAGAACACCTGCATGTATCCCTGTCAAAATGCAGTGGATTTAAATCATTAACAGCTCTTAGGCTCAGAAAACTCATTGTCAGCTATAAGAACAGAAGCAGAAAAAGCAGGAGAAGAAGAGGTGTAAGGGGGAGGGAGGAATGTGGAAAAACAGATGTTGAAGAGGGTGGAGAGAGGAAGAGTGGATTGGAAGGGGAAAGGAAGATGGGAAAGGGATGTAACTGATTAGAACACTCAATCAGAGGCTGAGTTATTCCCTTTGCTTGTTTCGCTCTATGCTAAGGAGGTACTGTGACATTCCCCAGGGTTGAATCATTATTCCAACACTTGGAATGATTATGCACTAGTAAATAGGATGAAATTCAATAAGGACAAATGCAAAGTACTCCACTTAGGAAGGAGCAATCAGTTGCATGCATACAAAATGGGAAATGACTGTCTAGGAAGGAGTACTGCGGAAAGGGATCTGGGGGTCATAGTGGACCACAAGCTATATATGAGTCAACAGTGTAACACTGCTGCAAAAAAGCAAACTTCATTCCGGGATGTATTAACAGGAGTGTTGCAAGTAAGACACAAGAAGTAATTCTTCCACTCTACTCTGCGTTGATTGGGCCTCAGCTGGAGTATTGTGTCCAATTCTGGGTGCCACATTTCAGGAAATATGTGGACAAATTGGAGAAAGTCCAGAGAAGTGTGTCTAAAACATGACCTGTGAGGGAAGATTGAAAAAATTGGGTTTGTTTAGTTTGGAAAAGAGAAGTCTGAGAGGGGACATGGTCAATATTCACCTCTAATTTTTACATCCATGTGTGGAATGTTTTGTTATGTGCACCAATATGGAGGTGATGTTTGGTGGGGATAGGGGCTCAGGGCAGGGGCAGAGGGTTGAGGGGTGGGGGAAGAGGGCCCTGGCTAGGGATGTGGGCTTGGATGGGGCTGGAGATGAGTGGATTGGGGTGCAGGAGGGGGCTCAGGGCTAGGGAGTGCGGGCTCTGGGGTGGGGCAAGGGATGAGGGGTTTGGGGTGCAGTCTGCCCTGGGGACCGAGGGAGAGGTGTCTCTCCATGGCAGCACCAGCTGGGCTGGGCTGGGCCAAGCGAGGCCAGGGGAGAGGCGCCTCTCCTGGGCTGCGGAAGTTCTGGCGGGGCTGGACAGAGGGAGGGGATCCTCTCCCAGACAACTCGGGTGGGGGGTTGGGAGGGCCTGGGCTGGGAAAGGGGATCCTCTCCCTGGCAGCTCTGGCTGGGCTGGGTCGGGGGAGGGGCGCCTTTCCCCACCTGCGCAGCCCTTGATAGCCTGCTGCACGGCCAAATAGCTTAGAGGGAACTTAGGACATGATAACAGTTTTCAAGTACATAAGAGGTTGTTACAAGCAGAAAGGAGAAAAAAATGTCCTCCTTAACTGCTGAGGACAGGACAAGAAGCAATGAGCTTAAATTGCAGCAAGGGAGATTTAGGTTGGACATTAGGAAAAACTTCCTAACTGTCAGAGTGGCTAAGCACTGGAATAAATTGTGTAGGGAGGTTGTGGAATCTCCATCACTGGAGATTTTAAAGAGCAGGTTAGAAAAGCATCTGCCAAGGACAGTCTAGATAATACTTAGTCCTACCATGAGTGCAGGGGACTGGACTAGATGGCCTCTCGAGGTCCCTTCCAGTCCTGTGATTCTTCTCACTAAGGCCATGCCTTGACTCGAGATTGTTGTCATGTTGTAACTCAGTTGTGCCCTCAATACACAAAAGACTCCAAAAGGACTGGAGGATGTGCTTCAAATCTTGCTATGTAGCCTATGGCCCCCCCTAGACTTCAACTCAACTGTCACTGTCGGCATAGACTATACTAAACAAGTGAGATCAGTCCCTGCTGGCTGTTTCATGCTGCCCTCTCTGGCCAGGTAATTAAACTCTACTGCTGCGGGGTCAACCCGATCAGAAGTCACCTAACAGTTTAAAATTCCCAGTGCAAATGCATGGCTCTTATTTGTGACCAGCTGCTCATGGTGAACATCTTTCTTTAATGAACCTATTCATGCTTCCTGATATTTATCCCTAGACCCCAGCCGAGGTGCTGCCAGCACGCTTCCTCCTGCCGAGCCCAAGATGTCAGTGCTCTGGTTAGCTTTGGGCAAGGACAGTAGCAACAGGTCCAGGTGGGCATCTAGGCACATTCCTTTTCTGAGGAATTGGAGAGAATTGTGACAAACCCAGACTGTGTGATGGATACAGAGAGTAGCACCTGGCAAGGTTCTGAGAAGGGAGGAAATGGCTTATCTGCAGACCCAGCTCTCTGATTCCAGGGGGATTCAAACCCAGCCCTCTGAGCTCCAGAAGACCTACAATTCATAGATTCCAAGGTCAAAAAGGGGCCATTTTGAACACCTAGTCTGACCTCGTGGCATCTGAATAACTCCTTCCTGAGTCTCATGACCTGTCTGGAGACACACAGGTCAACCCATGCCAGATGACAGAGATCAAGGAGGTGACATTGGAGGAGATGCCATCACAGCCTGGTAAGGGATTGGTTTTTTTATTTACTTGGTGTGTGGGTAAAAACCTTTGTGGTGTTATGGAGGCTGCCATTGCTGTTGTTGAAAGGCCTGTACACGTGAGAAGTACCTAGTTCTTCCAAACGCCCCCTTTGCCTCCATCTTGGAAAGCTGGGGGCAAGGGGAATTCAGAAGTTAACTGCATAAGCGCAAGTTACTAAGATTTAACCAGGAGAAGACTTTATTGCTGTAAGATGAGAAGCTGACAACTCCAGCTGTATGGGTACTGTCACACAAGCAGCAGACAGCCTAGCATTTTTCAAACTTGTAAAAGCAGCAAATCAAAGCACGCAATTTCATGAAAGCAGTCAGCAAAAGTCATTTAAATCTGACACACATAGCTTAACTGATAATGCACTGTAGTGCACTTGTATCTTATGCATCTTGGGTAAGAAGTAAATGAAAACTTTTGTATCAGAGGGGTAGCTGTGTTAGTCTGGATCTGTAAAAACAGCAAAGAGTCCTGTGGCACCTTATAGACTAACAGATGTATTGGAGCATGAGCTTTCGTGGGTGAATACCCACTTCATCCGTGCATCTGACAAAGTGGGTATTCACTCATGAAAGCTCATACTCCAATACGTCTGTTAGTCTATAAGGTGCCACAGAACTCTTTGAAAACTTTTGGTTTCAAAAGAGCTTAAAAGTGGCCTGTAGCTAAACCAATTCATTTGCACGTAACAGAGCATGCAGTTACATGAGCAACCCTTCTTTCAGGGCAAGGTGGACACACTGATATTGGCTGTGGAAAGTATCAAAAATACTCTACTATAGTAGGCTGTTAATTTTAGAGCTAATTTTTTACTCATTCTTCTGGGTCAATATCTGAGAGTGTTTAATGCAGCCAATATTCTAATCAGTTTTTAATAATTTTCAGCCCTCCTTCCCTGATAGCAGAAATGCCCTCTCCACATATCAATCAAGTCGCCTGTACCTCAGTTCTGCTGCATAGTCAGTGGGCTTTTGATTCTAATGTCTGTAGCAAGTCAATATTATCCAGAATCAGGAATTAGGGCTGTCAAGCGATTAAAAATTAATCACGATTAATCACATTGTTAATAATAGAATACCATTTAAATATTTTGAACTTTTTCTACATTTTCAAATATATTGATTTCAATTACAACACAGAATACAAAGTGTACAGTAGTCACTTTATATTACTATTTTTATTACAAATATTTGTACTTGAAAAAACAAACAATAGTATTTTTCAATTCATGTCATACAAGTACTGTAATGCAATCTATTTATCATTAAGATTGAACTTATAAATGTAGAATTGTGTAAAAAAAACTGCATTCAAAAATCAAACAATTCAAAACTTTTTTAGAGCCTGCAAGTCCACTTAGTCCTACTTCTTGTTCAGCCAGTGACTCAGACAAAATAGTTTGTTTACATTTGCAGGCAATAATGCTGCCCACTTCTTGCTTACAATGTCACCTGAAAGTGAGAACAGGCATTCGCATGGCACTGTTGTAGCCAGCGTCACAAGATAATTACATGACAGATTCGCTAAAGATTCATATGTCCCTTCATGCTTCAAGCATCATTCCAGAGGACATGTGTCCATGCTGATGACAGGTTCTGCTTGATAATGATCCAAAGCAGAGTGGACCGATGCATGTTCATTTTCATCATGTGAGTCAGATGCCATCAGCAGAAGGTTGATTTTCTCTTTTGGTGATTCGGGTTCTGTAGTTTCCGCATCAGATTGTTGCTCTTTTAAGACTTCTGAAAGCATGCTCCACAACCTCATCCCTCTCGGATTTGGAAGGCATTTCAGATTCTTAAATCTTGGGTTGAGTGCTGTAGCTATCTTTTAGAAATCTCACATTGGTACCTTCTTTGCGTTTTGTCAAATCTACAGTGAAAGTATTCCTAAAACGAACAACATGGTGCTGGGTCATCATCCAAGACTGCTATCATATGAAATAGATGGCAGAATGTGGGTAAAACAGATCAGGAGACATACTATTCTTCCCCAAGAGTTCAGTCAAAATTTCATTAGCACATTATTTTTTTAACAAGCGTCATCAGTATGGAAGCATGTCATCTAGAATGGTGGCTGAAGCATGAAGGGGCATACTAATGTTTAGCATATCTGGCACATAATACCTTTCACTGCTGGCTACAAAATTGCCTGTTCTCGCTTTCAGGTGACGTTGTAAATAAGAAGCCGGCATCATCTCCCATTAATGTAAACAAACTTGTTTGTCTTAGCAATTGGCTGAACAAGAAATAGGACTGATTGGACTTGTATGCTCTAAAGTTTTACATTGTTTGTTTTTGAGTGCAGTTAGGTAACAAAAAAAATATTTACATTTGTAAGTTGCACTTTCACGCTAAAGAGATTGCATTACATTACTTTTATGAGGTGAATTGAAAACTACTATTTCTTTTGTTTATCATTTTTACAGTACAAATATTTGTAATAAAAATAGTAATATAAAGTAAGCACTGTACACTTTGTATTCTGTGTTGTAATTGAAATCAATATATTTGAAAATGTAGAAAAACATCCAAAAATATTTAATACATTTCAATTGATATTCTATTGTTTAACAGCAATTAAAACTGCGATTAATCGCGATTAATTTTTTTGAATTAATCGCGTTAGTTAACTGCAATTAATTGACAGCCCTAATAGGAATTATCAGTATCTTAGATCCTATCTGCACAGGTGACAACATTGTTCCCTTCGCCCTTTTTGAAGATGAATAATATCTGAATGTGAAGTGTCACTTTCAAAAAGTTCAGCTTTCAAGTACTATTTAGTCATTTATGAGAGAGAGAGTTACCAGGATGTATGCTGCTTTTTTTGCTGCACATGGGAGAAAGTTGGACTGTGAATCTGTGTGCAACGGTTCCCATAATTTATAGCTGTGAATACTGACAGCACACTTAATATTTTTATGCTCCTACAGGCGCTTCCACTTTCACCGCTGCTGGGCTAGAAGACCCATGACAGCAATGGAGAGGCTACAGAACTCTGACACAAGGAAGGGAAGACATGTATCAGGACCTACAGATTAACACTAGCCAGAGATCTGACCACTCATTCAGATATCAGTCTACGCTGGAAGAGGAAGACCAACACTATGACTGTCAGACTAGTGCTGAGTTATCTGCAACACGATAAAGAGATGGAAAGGGAAGGCAGGGAATTCCAGAGTAAATGTTTGAGAGATTTTTTGAGGTGACTGGAGAGAGATTCTCAAGCAAGTCTGCTGTCCCTGTCTATGTCCTGAGCAAGCTATGCCTGCTCCCTCATGTCTGCACTACCACATACTCCAGAATTTGAAGAACTCTACCATTTGGGGAGAGAAAGAAGCAACTGTTACCCTATATACTAGACTTCTGTGCAGAGGAAAGGGAAAGAAAAACACCATGCAACTGAGATGAATTTCCATTACCTTTAAAGAATCTGATGTTCCTTATGGGTGAAAAAGAATGCATTTATAATTGAGGGGATATGCAGTGTTTATACTAAGTTGTTCTATAAGCTAATGCATTTGGATTACACTGGTAGTACTCCACTGTTTGATTATGTGAGTTTAAAAGAGTGGATGGCTTTTGAAAAGTACAACCTTCTCTGTGTTGTTCTGTTTTGCTCTAAAGTTTGTGTTTTTAATAAAGTTTATGTTCAAACCAGAACTCAGTGTGCTACTTGTCCTTGTAAATACATTGATAGTAAGGCAAATAATTCAATTAAAAATCCCGTGTCGATTCCTTATGTAAGTTAAGCATGGCAGCATAGAAGACATCTCTTACATGGTGGGCGGAAGTGTTCTCAGCTTGAATTTGAAGAGATCTGGCTTCTGAAAGACAGAGACTAGTGGTTCTACTTCAGCACTCAATTCAGGTCTGAAAATTTTACTTTTGTTTATATTATTATTACAAAAATTTAAAAGCCAGAAGGGATCATTATGATCATCTAGCCCGGTGTTCTACATAACACAGGCTAGGGAATTTCACCCATAGATTCCTGCATCAAGTCCACTAACTTGTAGTTGAGCTAGATCAGATTTTTTAGAAAGGTTTTTTGAGTTTCACTCCAACTAACAGAGAATCCACTACATTCCTAGGTAGGTTGTTTCAATGGTTAGTTACTGTCCCTGTTAAAATGTGTGCCTTATTTCTAGGCTGGGTTTATCTAGCTTCATCTTTCAATTATAGCAATCACATTCTCCACAGAGCAGACACTCTGAGTAAGCAGTCATCTCCAATGCCCTTTCAGTCTTTCAAGGCACTCTGCAGTACCATTCTACCTCTGCTGAGGGTATAGCTAATCCTTCTTCTCCCAGGCAGCCTCACATCTGAGTTAGGCCCTCCAAAGCCAGTGATCATGCTGGGTCCCCAAGAACGGCCATATGCCCATAAAGTGCATTGACTTCCATATTACTTTGTGAGAACAGGGTCCTGGATTGTCCAAGCTGGAAGTGTGGACCTCATGAGCACCCTCGCATTGTGCACTTTGCCAGTGCATTCTGTGCATAAGCACATCAGTCTCCCACAGTAGTCAACCAAAGCCTGCATCACGAGGGAGTAGTAGCCCTCAAAGCTGATATACTCCCCTGTGGCCAGGGGAGAGCATAATATGGAGATGTGAGTGAGTTCAGGGACCCCTGATGCTGACATCCCTTGTGAATTTCAGGGATTTTGCCCATCTTCAGAACTCCAAGCTGCAACACAGCACTGATGACCTCAAAAAACTCTACTATCAGGAAGCCCATGGTGGATCTTCTGAGCCTGAGTGGGTTCCTAACAACCTGTAAAATCAGTGATAGCTTCCAAAGTGCAATTGCCACACACTTATCAATAGGTATTGCTGTTCTGGTGCTCCTGACAGATTTAATGAAGCGTAGTCTTCCTCGTCCACTGCTGATCATCCCACATCTGAGGGAAAACGTAGTCCTACCCCTCTGTACTTATGGGTCTGCACCAATGAGTGCTTCATCTGTTAAGAACCCACCCATCCATTCTCAGAACTGTACCATGTGTATCATGTCCTCCTGCTGAGTGCCCCACAAGCAGATTCTCTTCTGGTACTGACAGTACCACTGCCCTTGTTTCTTCTTAGCTCCTTCTATAGCTCCTAATATCCAATATCAGTTCTCTAAAAATCCACTCTTTGGGATATTAGAAATCCATGCTGGAACAGAAGACCAAGAAGTATTTCACAAAAGAAGCAGATAAGTGTAGAAACATGTAGCAGTTTATATACTTTCTGCACAGAGAAGCAACTTCTGAAACTTGGAGAAAATCTGAGGGGCTGACCTGTACTTCCATAATTCCCTGTGCACATGTTGTCTCCCTGAATGCTGTTTGCAGTGACCCCAAAAACATTGCTGCTAACATGACTGGAGTGCATCAGTGGTGTGGATGCAGGGGCTTCCAGCATGTCCACTGAACACAAACGGGGACTGATTCTCATCTCCACAAAGGCCCAGTCCACACATAAAAGCTGCACTGATTAAGAATGTCTCCTTATTTCCATGAGAGCTGGTGTATGTCCACACACACACGTCTGTTTCCCATCAGTAGATCTGTGTTGTTAAATCAATATATTTACTCTATTTTGGTTGGTATTAAATTGAAATAGTGGCAATATATTTCTATATATAACAAAACCCGTGTGAGGCATCTTCCCACCACTATCCAACTCTGCACCGGTCATTGCAGAACTCACTTGACTGTTTATTTTCTGCACTCCACTGCTGATGACTCAGGATGCCCAGAAGTCACCCCTCAGTCTAATATTCTTTTTACATTGAACCATCATTAAACCAACATGTATCTGTCTGGCACTATGAATCATTTTGAAAAAAAAACAACTTTTCTGTGACTCAATAATTGAAATTTCATGGGAAGGGAAAATTAAAGAGAAATTTCTGGAGGCACAACAGCATGTTCCAATTTCTATATATAACAACAATGGACATGCAAATCAAAAGTCAATGACTTTGACTGAAGAGGCCTGTCTAGAGAGGTGGAGCTCCAGATGGTCTGTGAAATGCTGGACAGTGAAATGCAGGAAGGTGGGGGAACCTCCCAGAGGTGATTAGGGGACAGTAGCCTTGTATGTGGGATAAAAAAAGGCTTTTGCATTGCCTCCAGGCAGTGCTGCTAATAAAATGGTCCTTACAGAAATGTTATATAATGTCAAATTTAGGGTCAGGTGGAGATTTGATACACAGGCCAGCTGAAGGTAAGGGAAGATCTTTGGACACAGCAGAAGGGAGACTGGCTGGCAGATCAGGGGGAAATGAGAGAAGGAATTTTTGAAGCTGTTGCATGCTGTATAAATACATAAAGAGTCATTGGACTAGAGAGAGAGAAAATGACTCTGTGGCCTGGTGCTTAGGGAACCCACCAGGGAGGTCCAGTTCTCCAGCTCCAATCATTCTTTAATTTCTTTATCCGAAGTGGAACAGCTTGAACAGGGGAGACTGAGGGCAATTCACATCAGTGTTTTCCATAGCTCAGTGGTTAGAGCACTCTCCTTACAGATGGGAAACTCTGTTCAAATCCTTTCTTCCCATCAGGCAGAGGGAGGAATTGAACCACATCTCAAGTGAATGCTCCAACTGCAGGACTAAAAGTTACAACATGGCTGGTACCACCACCACTTCCTTCTCCAGCTGTTTGTAGGGAGCTAGCTGTTCGTCTAACTCATTCTTACAAGACGTGGCTAATGTGCCTGATTCCAGGAGACCGGCTCCCATTTGTGAATCGCTAGCACATGTAGGTGCTTCCCTGCAGCCCATACATAGGAGCCTATCTCCGCGAGAGGGGTGGGGTATAGCGCACAGCCCTCTTGTCAGTATCTCCCACTGGCTAGTTTAGGTGCCTCCCTGCCAACCATGCTGGTTGTTGTGAATTTCGTTCTCAAGCACTTGTCTCTCCCCATTCATTGTATAGGGACCGTAGGCACCTGACTCAGGCTTTGTGAATCACAGAGATGTTCTGAGTGCCTAAAACCTAGGCACTGCAATGCTCTGCATCATAACGCCTAAGCACCACTGTGAATCCAAGACCAGGTTTCTATGTTTAAAATTCCACGCACTAAATCCTCATTCATTTTTTTTAAAGTCTCTTGCCAAAATGTATTGCACATTGTAATTGTCTCTAATAGTTTAAATCAGTGAAGAGTTGTTAATTATTCTGACAGTTTCTTCCCACCCCCCTTGCACACCTGTGTAAGGATCAGGCAGAATCTCCCCCTAAATTAGAAGTCCAGGTTCATTTTTTTCAAAAGAATCTGAGACTTGAAGGTGGCTGCTGGATCACAAGCTGCTACTGAACAGGCAGCCAGACTCACAGGCCACAGGAGGAGAAGGATGGAGGGCCGGATGCTTGGCTCTGCTGAGTCTGCATTGTGCCATTCTGGGGTATAAAACTAATTTAAATCAAGCTCAGATGGCCAGCCTAGGATTTCTCTGGTGTGGAGGAGTCCCTAGGTGGCACAGAGCTGATGTAGCAGCTCCTGTGTTACACTCCTCCCAATCCCCAGTGCAGACTGTGACTAGATACTATATGTTGGCAATCCCTGGATGCCAGAATGGCCCCTGTGAGACAGTGGATGTTGGCATAAGGTGGAACAACCTTCAGGCTGCTCTTCCTCTTGATGGAACCAGGGTTGTTGCAAACCAACTACAGGAGCTGCAAAGGTGGCTTACTGCTATCATCTTTCCACCCAACCCCTGGACTCATGCTGAACACTGCTCAGCTAATCTGGAGGACATACTCTAGAGTCTGTAAACTCAGGATATCTTAAAAAGAAGAGATTTTTAAATTATTAATAAGAGTAAATATATCCACATTTTTTAAAGAAAAAGTGCCAAATTCTCTGCTAGTGTAAATTGATGCAACTCCATTGAAGTCAATGGGAATTAATGGGGGAGTGAGTGAAGGTACAAAGGATTTATTCATGAATTAATCCTGATTTCTATGAATATATTGTTATTTATAAGTATGCATGAATAGTTTAAATGAACATATTTTAATCTACTGGTTATTTGTGAACTGTTGACAGACTATTTAGTTTTCATGTTGTGGGTTTGGATGCTTAAATTATGTAGTATTGTTCCTGCTCCATGACTTGAAGTTTTTATAAACAGTAATGAATGAAGAACAACAAAGTGGCATTTTATCATGAAATGTTCAGAATTTGCAGTTATTTTTACAGATACCTGGCAGTCATCCAAATGCTTGTGAAAAATGAATAACAACCTCACAAATCATAATGAGCAGAATTCAGAGCTTTTCTTCACAACAACATCTGCAAATCATAGACTCATAGGCTTTAAGGCCAGAAGGCACCATCATGATCTAGACTGGCCTCCATATTGCAGGCCACAGAGCCTCACCACCCACTCTCGTAATAGACCCATAACCTCTGGCTCAGTTCATGCCAGCAAATGAGCCGTGCCACATGCTGCAGATGAAGGCAAATAAACTCTAGGGTCTCCGCTAGTCTGACCTGAAGGACAGTTCCTTCCTGATCGCAAATGTGGCAATCACTTAGACCGTGAGCATGAAACAGCTGTCTTGTCTCCCAGCTGCAGCTCTTGGAGATATTTCCTTCTAGCAGTCGCGGATGGGCCACATGCCATTTTAGGCAACCTCACCATTAAGCACAGTCTTGAAACAAGTTATGTTTTTTGCCCGCACTACTCCCCTTGCAAGGCTGTTCCAGAACTTTACTCCTCCGATGGTTAGAAACTTTCTGTGATGGGTTGGATCACAGAAACACCCTGGGGAACTGCCAACTGATGTGCCAAGACTACTTCTGACCCTGCTTTCCCTTCCAGCTTGGGGCTCCAGCACCCTGTCTTGTTGAGCCAGACACACCAGTCTGCTCCAACACAGACCCAGGGTCTGAACCACGTGCCCCAAAGCTACAGACTTAACTGAAAGCCACTTACAGAAGTGTTCCTGTCTTTAACACTCAGGTGCCCAACTCCCAATGTGGTGTAAACCCCAAATAAATCCATTTTACCCTGTATAAAGCATATACAGGGTAAACTCATAAATTGCTCACCCTCTGTAACACTAATAGAGAGATATGCACAGCTGTTTGTCCCCCGAGGTATTAACACATACTCCGGGTTAATTAATAAGTAAAAAGTGATTTTATTAAATACAGAAAGTAGGATTTAAGTTGTTCCAAGTAGTAACAGACAGAACAAAGTGAATTACCAAGTAAAATAAAATAAAACATGCCAGTCTGAGTCTGATACAGTAATAAAACTGAATACAGATAAAATCTCACCCTCAGAGATGTTTCAATAAGTTTCTTTCACAGGCTGGACAACTTCCTAGTCTGGGCACAATCCTTTCCCCTGGTACAGCCCTTGTTCCAGTTCAGGTGGTAGCTAGGGGATTTCTCATGATGGCTGCTCCTTTTGTTCCGTTCCACCCAATTATATATCTTTTGCATAAGGCGGGAATCCTTTGTCCCTCTCTGTGTTTCCACCCCTCCTTCTAAATGGAAAAGCACCAGGTTAAAGATGGATTCCAGTTCAGGTGAGATGATCATGTCACTGGAAAACTTCATTACCCACTTGCCAGCACACACATATGCAGGAAGACTTACAAATAAAACAGAGCCATCTACCGTCAATTGTCCTGGTTAATGGGAACCATCAAGATTCCAAACCACCATTAATGGCCTACACTTTGCATAATTACTATAAGCCCTCAGAGTTATATTTCATATTTCTAGTTTCAGATACAAGAATGATACATTCATAGAAATAGGATGAACACATTCAGCAGATTATAAGCTTTGTATTGATACCTTACAAGAGACCTTTTGCATGAAGCATATCTTAGTTACATTATAGTCACACTCATCAGCATATTTTCACAAAATCACACAGAGTGCAACGTCACACCCTCATCTAATTTCACACTTTAACTTGTTGATGGCGAGTCTAGTGCCTTTAATGTAAATAACTCCTCCCTCCCTAGTGCTTATCCCTCTGATATATTTATCGAGAACAATCATATCTTCCTTCAGCCTTTGTTACAGTAGGCTAAACAAGCCAAGCTCCTTAAGTCTCTTCCTTAAGTAGGTTCCTCATTCCTCTGATCATACTAAAAGCCCTTCTCTGCACCTTTTCCGGTTTGAATTCATCTTTCTTAAACATGGGAGACCGGAATTGCACACACTGTTGCAGATGAGGTCTCACCAGTGCTGTGTATAATGGTAATCGCACTCACCTATTGTTACTGTGCCTCAGGGTTTGGCTACACTTGCAGCTGTACAGCGCTGGGAGTTAAAAGTGTCTTCGTACAGCTGTGTAGGGAATGCGCTGCAGTGTGGCCACATTTGCAGCATTTGCAGCGGTGTTGGGAGTGGTGCCTTATGGGCAGCTATCCCAGCGTTCAAGTGGCTGCAATATGCTTTTCAAAAGAGGGGGGTGGGGTGGAGCGTGACAGGGAGTGTGGGGGAGAGAGAGAAAGTGAATTTTTGGAGCAGACTCTGTGTCAGCTCCCTGCCTTGCAAATTCTAAGGACTTGAAGATACACAGCACCAACCTTCAATCATTTTAAAAGTTTTGACCCCTTCCCCCACCCCTCTCTCATTCACTAAATGCAAATGGCCTTCAGACCAGATAAGCAGCTGCTCCAAAACGGACCCCCCTCTTCTCCTCCGGGCTGCTTCTCTCCTGAAGCAAACACTAGCTGTGGACATTCCAAAGGGATCCCCCTGCCTGCCTCTGCTGATTCACTGCAAACAGTAGCTGTGTTTGTTTTTTAGATAAGTAGCTCCGGAGTTCACAACAAAACAAAGAGAGGCATCACAACAAAATAAAAAGTATTATCTTTACTTAAAAAGCATTATGGGAAGCTTCCAGAGGTCAGTTACAGCGTAGTAGGATTAATCACTGTTTACACTGGCACTCCAGCACTGCAAGAGCAGTGCTGTAGTCGTTATTCCCCAGGCCAAGGAGGAGTACAGCCAGCACTGTAGCCAGGGAGATACAGCGCTATATGTGCCTTGCCAGTGTGGACGAGGAGTAAGTTACAGCGCTGTAAAGCCACCACCAGCGCTGTAAAGCTACCACCAGCGCTGTAACTCTCAAGGTAGCCAAGCCCTCAGTGGGTCACAACCGAGAATACCAAATTCAGTACAAGTTGCTGAGAAATAGGGCAGACACACCCCCAAACTGGTGGTTATTCTTCCATAAGGTACACCAATCCAGGAACAAAAGTAAAGTTCTGTCTCACCACACTGGCTAACAAAAAGTCAGAAATGCAGCCTCTTTGGGTATTCCAGCCCTGGATTCAACACCTGGAAACTAGACTTAATGACGAGTGGTTATTTAAAACTAATTTAATCAAACAAAGGGTTTTTCTGATCCCAAAGGACCAGCCACCTACCAAGGTCAATATATAATTCAGATCTTACCAGTAATCACTCTGTTTCCAATCCTTTAGTATCTACTATCTAAAGGTTTGTTTATAAAAAGAAAGGAAGAAAAGTGAGAGTTAAAATTGATTAAAGGAATCAAATACATACAATAATTGCAAAGTTCTTGGATCAGACTTGAAGCAGTGATGGAATAAACTGCTGGCTTGTTAAGTCTCTGGTTGCTCCAAAATCATAGGAAAGTCCTCAGTCTCTTGGTTATAATGCTCCCATTAGTATAAGTTCATAGTCCAGAGGTTTGAGCAGGAAAGAGGCAAAATGTAGATGTTTCCAGGGCCTTGTATAGCTTCTGCTATGTGGAGAGAAACTCATTGCCTCAGTTTGTGGATGAAGTTTAGAGTCACATGAGCAAGTCACATGCCCTTGTGTGCTTTGATGAGTCATAGCAGAGGCCACTACCCATACTCTAGTTAGAATGTTCACATGTATGTCCATCAGGTGTGGATAGGCTTCTTCCAGGTTCATTGTGTTCATTGATGAGCCATCAACTTGAATATTCCATTCACGATGTGCTGGCCAGACTGGATACAAATTACTTTGGGGGTGCTATCACTGGAGCAAACATATTTGAAATACAGGTGCATAGTCAATATTCATAAGTTCAGATACAAAAATGATACATGCATGCAAATAGGATAATCATATTCAGCAAACCATAACTTTTCCATTGACACCTTACTTGACACACTGTGTACAAGATTTGTTGTGATTATATAGCAGTGGTAGCAACAATGATCTACATGGTCATATTTTAATCATATAATGTCACACCTGTCTCTACTGGAAATACCATGCCTGATGGAGTAAATATATTGATGCATCCTAGAATTACATTAGCCCTTTTCATGGCCACATCACATTAGCAGCTCATAGGCATCCTGTGATCAACCAATACATACAGGTTCTTCTCCTCCTCTGTCACTTCCAGGTGGTAAGTCGACAGTTTATTGCAAAAATTATTGTTGTTAGTCCCTAAGTGCATAACCTTGCACTTTACACTATTAAATTTCATCCCATTTCTATTACTCCAATTTTCAAGGTCGTCCAGATCTTGTATGATATTCTGGTCCTCTGTATTGGCAATACCTCTCAACTTTGTGCCATCTGCAAATTTTATTAGGCCTCTCCCACTTTTTGTACCAGAGTCATTGATGAAAATGTTAAATAAGATTGGTCCCAAGATCAATTCCTGAGGAACTCCACTAGTTACCTCCCTCCAGCCTGACAGTTCACGTTTCAGCATGACTCATTGTACTCTCCCCTTTAACCAGTTCCTTCCCCAACTTTTGATTCCTCTCCAGTGTAACTAATAATTCCATGTGTAACTGTACCGAATGCCTTACTGAAATCCAGGGTCTGACCCCCAAGTTTATGTATTCATTAAAAATCCTTGCTGTAGGGCTTGCAATTTCATGTGCCATTTCCTTTAATATTCTTGGATGGAGAGTATCCAGGCCTCTCAGTTTGGACCCATTAAACTGTCTGAGTCTGGCTTGTGGTAATTTCTGTTTCCATATCCTTGTTCCCATAAGCCACTTTGCCATTGTCCCCAAGCTCCTCATTACTCTTATTAAAAATTGAGGCGAAGTATTCACTTAGGTGTTGGGCCATGCCTACATTATCTTTAATCCCCTCTCCATCCTCAGTGCTTACAGATCCCACTTCTTCTTAGAATCATAGAATATTAGGGTTGAAAGAGACCTCAGGAGGTCATCTAGTCCAATCCCCTGCTCAGAGCAGGACCAACCCCCAACTAAATCATCCCAGCCAAGGTTTTGTCAAGACAGGCCTTCTAAACCTCTGCGGATGGAGATTCCACCACTTCCCTAGGTAACCCATTCCAGTGCTTCACCACCCTCCTAGTGAAATAGTGTTTCCTAATATCCAACTTAGACCTTCCCCACTGCAACTTCAGACCATTGCTCCTTGTTCTGTCATCTGCCACACTGAGAACCACTAAGCTCCATTCTCTTTGAAACCCCCCTTCAGGTAGTTGAGCTGCTTTCAAATCCTTCCTCACTCTTCTCCTCTGCAGACTAAATAATCCCAGTTCACTCAGCCTCTCCTCGTAAGTCATGTGCCCCAGCCTCCTAATCATTTTCATTGCTGGACTCTCTCCACTTTTTCCACATCCCTTCTGTAGTGGGGGGCCCAAAACTGGACACAGTACTCCAGATATGGCCTCACCAGTGTCGAATAGAGGGGAATAATCACGTCTCTCGATCTGCTGACAATGCTCCTACTAATACAGCCCAATATGCCGTTGGCCTTCTTGGCAACAAGGACACATTGCTGACTCATATCCAGTTTCTTGTCCACTATAATCCCCAGGTTCTTTTCTGCAGAACTGCTGCTTAGCGAGTCGCTCCCCAGCCTGCAGCAGTGCATGAAATTCTTCCTTCCTAAGTGCAAGACTCTGCACTTGTCCTTGTTGAACCTCATCAGATTTCTTTTGGCCCAATCCTCCAATTTGTCTAGATCATGCAAAACCCTATCCCTACCCTCCAGTGTATCTACCTTTTCCCCAATCTTAGTGTCCTCTGTAAATTTGCTGAGGGTGCAGTTAATCACATCATCCACATAATTGATTATTGCCTTGTTTTATTTTTATTTATATGGCTAAAGAACTGTTTACTGTTGGTTTTAATTTTCTTTGCAAGGTCCAACTGTGCTTGGCTTTTTGGCGGTTCTCACTTTTTCTCTATACTTTCTGACCTCCAACGGGTAGCTTTCCTTGCTGATCCATCTCTTCTTCCATTCCTTGTAGGATTTCTGCTTTCTCTTAATCACCTGCATGAGATGGTTTCTTATCCAGTTTAGTCTGCATCCCTTCCCTGTGAATTTTTCTGTATGGTCCTTGCTACTTACCAGTACTAAATCTAAAATGGCATCCCTGGTCGTAGTTCCCTGGTATTGTCTTGATGCACGTTAAGGACAGCGTCTGTCCCATTTATGACTGGAGATAATTTTAAAGTCTTCTGAAGCTGGAGAATGAGTTCAGGCTGATATAGGTACAGTGAGGATTCTTACGAATTTGCACTACTCTGGAAACATAATGCTTTCAGAGTACTGCAAATGACTCCAAAATCTCTTTCTTGATGGGTAACAGCTAATGTAGACACCATCATTTTATATGTATTGCTGGGATTATATTTTGCCATGTGCATTACTTTGCATTTAACACTGAATTTCATCTGCCATTTTGTTGCCAAGTCACCCAGTTTTGTGAGATCTCTTTGTAACTCTTTGCAGTCTGTTTTGGACTTAACGATCTTGAATAATTTTGTATCAATGGGTACAAGCCTCTGGGGGACACGGCTAGTTACTTCTTTCCATTCTGAAAATGGACCATTTATTCCTACCCTTTGTTCCCTATCTTTTAACCGGAGTGTTTGGGAATGCTTTCAGTATCAATTAAAGATTCTTAATTTAATTTAATGACAAGCCTTTTATTATCTTAATCACCCTGTCTCTGTTTCTAAGCAAACTCCCTGCCCCAAGGACAGAAGTTGTTAGCAGCACAGAACTAGTCACATTCTACACTCAAGCGCTGGCTCCTGAATGCTGAGCACCCACTATTTGTTTCCATGATTGCTTGAGCCCCAGAGCACCCCTGGAGTCCTATGTCCCCACTTGTTGCTTCAATGACTGGTGAAGAAATCTGTCAGCTATCACATCCAGGAATAGCCAGGCCCTATTGTTATTAGTAGCACTGGCCTGTATCTGGGAAATTAAAGTATCCCATAATCACATAAATACTTGTAATATTTTATTTAATTAAAAATATTCAAAAGGTCTCTCTCCACATTCAAATTATATCCTGCGGTCTATAGCAGACCCCGAACACTGGCCCAGTGGAGCATTCGCTACCTTTCTTCCCCAAAGTGATGGATTCTGTTTTATCCATTCAGTCACTTCTAATTTCTTCACAATCTACCTTGTCATTAATATACAATGCAACTTCACACCTTTGCCTTTATTTCTGTCTTTCCTGAATAGCACATACCATTCACTACCTGTACTCCAGTCATGACTACTAGTCCACCATGTTATCCCTGTAATATCTGGTTTCACTTCCTGCACCAATAGTTCTAGTTCCTCTATTTTATTTCCCAAGCTCCTTGCATTGATGTACAGATTTTGTAGTTGCTTTTGCTTGTCTTTGCTCAGATTCCTTGCCTGATTAGGTACAGTTATCTACTGCCAGTGTCACCTACCTGACTGTTACTGTCATTGGCACTGTCTTTCCTCTTCTTGTTCACCTTTGTACTTTGAAGCTCATAACATTTCCCAGAATTTACATTAGCCAAGTCTTCCCCCTAGAGAGATTACATACAAGATAAGTTCATGGAGGATAGATCCATCAATGGCTAGTAGCCAGGATGGGCAGGGATGGTGTCCCTAGCCTCTGTTTGACAGAAGCTGGGAATGGGTGACAGGGGATGGATCACTTGATGATTCCCTGTTCTGTTCATTCCCTCTGGGGCACCTGGCATTGGCCACTGTCAGAAGACAGGATACTGGGCTAGGTAGACCCTTTGTCTGACCCAGTGTGGCCGCTCTTAAGTTCTTATGTTCTCGTAATACATACATATTTGCATTTTTAATACACTGAACTCCTAAAAACTTGACACTTAATTCAATAAGATTTAACTTAATAAAATTTGCAAGACAGAGACTACTAGTGTAATGGCCATTACTGGATACTGTGTCCAGGTTTTGTATACACACTTTTAAAAGGATGTTAAAAAGTTGGAGACGGTTCAAAGAAGAGTCCCAAGAATGACCTGAGCTCTGGAAAACCTGCCTTGCAGCTACAGACTTCCTCAGGCTCCTTGGAAAATCCAAGCCTGAATCTATTTAGTTTATTAAACTGAAGGTTGAGGTAACTTTTCTCATTGTCAGTTTCTCATATACTTTCTCCCTGCAGAGGAACTGTTACCCCTTTTCATCCAAGCAGCTAGTCAAAGTTCGGGCCCTGCAGGTTGTTTCCACTCAGAAGAGAAATTGATGAGACAGGTATTTCTTTGATCTAAAGAGCCTGGCCTTGTTCACAGAGCACAGATACAGCCCCTCCCAGCAGGAGTAAATCCACTTTAGTATTTAGACAATACATTTCTGAGCTATCTCACTTATCCCTTTGTTTTGGATGGTAACCTGTGCTTAATTTAGGGCTGCCAGATGTCCGGTTTTCGACCAGAACACCCGGTCCAAAAGAGACCCTGGAGACTCCGGTCGGGACATTAAAAGTCCAGTCAGCGGTGCAGTGGGGGCCCAAGGCTAAGCCAGGGTCCCTGCCTGCCCTAGTTCCACGGGGCTCCCGGAAGCTGACACCAGGTTCCTGCAGCCCCTAGATGCATGGGCAGCCAGAGAGGCTCTGCACACAGCCCCTGTCCTGAAGGCCAGCTCCGCAGCTCCCATTGGCCAGGAACCGCAACCAATGGGAGCTGTGGGGGCAGCACCTGTGGGCGCATGGGGAGCGCGCAGAGTCTCCCTGGCCACCCATGTGCCTAGGGGCTGCAGGGACCTGGTGGCCGTTGCCTGGGAGCTGTGGAAAGCGCCGCGGTAAACCTACACCCTGAACCCTCTCCCACACCTCAACCCCCTGCCCCAGCCTAGGGCCCCCACACTCAAACTCCCTCCCTAAACCTGCACCCCCCCTCACCTGAATCCTCTCCTGAACCCCAGCCCTCTCATCCCCGGCCCCAACCCACAGCCCACACCGCCAGCCAGAGCGCACAATCCCTGCTGCACTCCAAACCCCTTGTCCCTATCCTCACACTCAGGGCTCAAGTAAGGTGTTGGCACCATAGCCTCATACCTAGGGCCCTTATTCCTGGCATTGCAGCAGAATCTCAGTTTATATTTTTAAAACGTACATTTCTAGCCCTCTTGGTTATGAAGAAAATGAGACTGTCATGCAATACAGCAATGTCTGCCTGGATCAGCAGAGAGCTTGTGATCATAGAGGTGTCCAAAAAACAAAAATTTCCTTTCACAAAAAAAATTGAGGTTTCAAAATTTATTTTCATTCCACATCAAAATGAGCTCTCTAGAAAAACTGCGTGAGAAACACACACACAGAGTCAGTGCAGTCTAGAATCGCCCATAACGTGGTGGGTAGGGCACTCATCTGGGATGCAGGAGATCCATCTTCCTGCTCTGCCTGCATATCTTTTTGGCTGAAAGAATATTTAATTACTTATTCAAAATGGAGCATCTCTAACAGGAGGAGGGGAGAGAGAGAGAGAGTAACTCAGTAGTCCCATAGCTAGGGCACTCAGGCTGTAGGAAACCCAGCTTTTAGTCGTCTTCTTCCTTTGAATCAGGAAGAGGGAGTGCCCTAACCACTGGGCTACTGGCCATTGGCTCTCTCTGGTTTTGACCAGGAAATTCCATCCTGGACCTGAGAAACCTTCCCAATGGAAGTTTTGTCCAAACCAATACATTTCCACAGGAAGTTTTGGGTTTTGATGAATCGGCATTGGCTGGCAGAAATTTCTGCCAGAAAAATGTTTCATCGAAAAATTCCCAACCAGCTCTACTGATGATATAGTTACAATGTGAATTAAAGTTACTTAAAAAAATAGAGGAAGTAGCCCAAAATAACCCCTAAAATACAAATCTGTTAAAATCTAGCTTACTCAGCACACACTCTCCTAATAAGAAGTACATTTGTAGATTCCTAGATTCATACATTTTAAAGCTAGAAGGGACCATTATGATCATCTAGTTTGACCTCTTGCAGAACATGGGACAGAAACCTCATTCAGGGGTTCTTGCAGCAGAGATAATTATTCATTCCCAATACATGAGTGAACAGTATCAAGCCCAATGAAGCAAGGTGGAACTATCTCTTAAGAAGACATTCCAGTTTCTCTTCAGAGATTTTAAGTGATGATGAATTTCTCTCTTCTTCAGGGAAGCTGTTCTAATGATTACTCACTGGTAAGAATTTACAGCCTATTTCCAAATTACAGTTTCTAATTTTGATTTCCAAGCTTTGGATTTTGTTACACTTTTATCTTCTAGATCAGGGGTTCTCAACCCCTGCTGTTGTGACCAGATTTCAAGAGGGTCATGGTGTACCTCTCTTTCTCCCATTCTTTCCCTCAAATAAAATAATTTTTCTAAAGCTCATACTCGTGGAGATAAATTTGAAAATGTGAAATGAACATAAACTGATGCAGTAATGCTTGCCTGAAACCTCAGAGAGCTTTTGAGAGGTGTGAATGGCACCATCCATCACAGTCAAAATCCTATGGACTCTGCCAGTTGGAATTTAACATTTTCATTACACCACAGAATTCAAGATTATTGCCATGGAATTTACTGTTTTGCTGCAGCTAGGCACCCAACATTTTGTTTTGTCCCCCTGACCCGCTACCTCTTGCTCTCTAGCCTCCCCCCACTCCCAAGGGGGAGTTAACTGGATTCCAGCGCATATTCCCCACAGTGTTCTGTGGCACCAAGCAGCGGAGGAGGGCCCCACATCCATTCTCCTTTTGTGACCTTTTCATCACTCTTCTGTGATCTGCCACTTGAAACCTGACTTTCCTCTTTGGGAGACACAAAACAAAACACATCTGTGATGGGGCAGAGATGCCCCGCACCAGCAATGAGGGAGTTAAGGAGGCTGTCAGGCTCTCAACTGGCAATGAAGGGTTTGGGGAAAGCCTGAAGATTCAGTTGGCCCACCCTGCTACACCTCCAGCTAGTGTCAGGCATGGGAAGGGAGATAAAAGAAGAGAGTCTAGCCCAGTTCAGGACTGAACAGGAAGGAGGACAAAAATCTGCTTCTCTTGGTGAAATTGAAGCCTGGTTCCAGCCCTGGGATGGATCTCGTGTGCTGTCCGGATCAACTCTTCTGGAAGGGATGAGTAGATCCTGGGAAGGGAATTGGCTGAAGAACAAACTGGGAGACCAGCTCTTAATAGAAGGGTGGGGCCCCACCAAAGGTTAGTGGGATGACCCTGATTTTGTTCCTGATTACCTTTGAATCTTAAACACCCCCAAAAGGGTGTTTAAACCCATTAATGCCAGACTGAAGGTTGCTTTGGCTGGAGGACCAAAGCACCACTCTCCTGTACCTTATTGGGACAGAGACATACCAGTGGAGACCCACAGCTGGGTGAGTTGTGCACAGAAGGGTTACAAGGGGGGAGTACCTCAGAAGTCCTATTACAATATCCTAGCATGACTCTCAGTTACTGTAATACTATAAAGAGGTTTTCACAGTAGTGGTCAAGGGGTTCTGAGAGGTTCATATGGCCTTTAATGACCAACTTTACAAAAGTAACCACTGAATTCTTCAAGTGAAAATGTACAGACTTACAGAATCAGAAGACTATTTTGTTGATGTCAGTGCTGTAAACATCAGACTTAGTGTCACAGTAAATTGTGAAAGCTGCCAAGACTCAGAGAACTGAGAATCTACTGATTGTGTCCTGAGCCTCTGATGTCATCAGTGTTATGTTGGGACTTGCTGCTAGCAATCAACATCACAGCTGTTTCCCTCTCCAAAGATGCAGTCAGACAACAAGTTTGTGATGTGGCTGATGTTCAGGAACAGTGGAGTAGAAGAGTTTGGGGAATCCAGTACTTCTCAGTACAATAGGAGGACACTACAGATATGTCTTCCTGTGCACAGCTTTTATCTGTTGTCCAATCTGAGTAGGAAGGAGCTATACAAGAGGACTGCCTGTTTCACCTTCCGCTGACAGTATGTGCTATAGGGACACAACATCTTTGACACTATCCAACAATCAGTTCTTCCAGGTGAGTTGGATAGGCACTGCTGGGTTGATATTTGCATTGGTGGTGCCTAACTTATGACAGAAAAACACAGCACCTTGGACTAGACTCCAAAGGACAAGAAGAGACGAAATTCTTGAATTACCTATACAACAATGCTAGGAGCCTGGGTAAAAAGGAAGAGGAATTGGAATTGCTGATTTATGAGCATAAGTTTGATCTAGTTGGTATTATTGAATTCTGATGGGATAATTCATATGAGGTGAATGTCAAAATAAATGTTTATAACATAATTTAGGAAGGATCAAGCGGGATGGGGTGTAGCAGTGTTATACCAATATAATAAAAACCAGCAGGATCTTATTAAGAGGGATAAGACAAAGATGCCACATTTATTGTAAATATAATAATAAAGCAAAAGATAAAAATAAACAACGTTGTTTGACTACGTATTCCTATTACTACTTATTCCTTATACACACACACACATATATATATATATATATATATATTCATTGACACAATCATTCATTCAAGTTCTGTATAGGTGGTATAGTTACCAGCCTAGAAGTTGCTCATGCCAAGTTACTGGCCAGGTATCTTGGTCATGAGGATGGAGCCAAGTCTGTGTCAGATGCACCTGATGCTCCTGGAGGTTGGCAGCAGAACCAGAGACTCAAAGTCCTCAGTCTTTGGAGTTCATTTTTATAGAAATTAATTCCTATGTTAGTCTATGGGAGCTGTTTCATCCTGCTGTTGCTGACTCAGTCAGCAGATGGCACATTCCTAGTGGTGTCACACTGTCCAAAGATTTGTGTTTTTCATCCTTCCAGGTGTTGGGGTGAATCCCAGTTTACCCTCCGGGGGTTGTCTGGTGGTCCACTTGACACATTTTTCGGCTGATGGATACTCCCTTTCTAGGCTGGCACCTCCCTAACCATCCATGTACATCAAGCATTCATCAACATACATTCCATATCTTAACCATATTTTAATTTACTGTCTCCACCACTTTCGGGGTGTGTGCCTAGGAGCCATTGTTGTTACAATGACATGAAAGTCACTTAATGGTTTATAGCGTTTGTTTACATTGTATCAATTATAGCTTAAGGCTCACAGCATTCACTTCAAGAACAAAGTCAATTAACTTGTTTGTAAGTTTTACAGAGTAATAGAGTATCTTTCACAGGACAGATACAATCAATGTTTTCTGCAGACAGGAGCTTACAAGTTTTAACAGAAGAACTAAAATATTTTTATACTTGGTGAAACTGGGGGGTCACTGTCACTCAGGGGAATCATTGTTAGTACCTTCTTTAGTATCCCTACAGCAGTGTATGTCAAAAATAGAATTTCCTCTTTCCAAGTCACTGACAAGTCATAGGGAAGGATAGGAGAGAGATCCTGGAGGCCAAATTTAGGCTGCTAGGTAAGAGGGTGAAGTCCAGGAGCTCAATCGTAGCATTCTCTGAAATGCTCCCTGTTCCACGCTCAGGGCCAGTTAGACAGGCAGAACTGCAAGGCTCAATGCGTGGATGAAATGATGGTGTAGGGAGGAGGGGTTTCAATGTATTAAGAAATGGGGGATCTTTTGAGAAAGGGGGCGCCTACACAGGAAGGATGGGCTCCATCTAAACCAAAATGGAACCAGATTGCTGATACTTAATATTAAAAAGTTCATAGAGCAGTTTTTAAAGTAAAGGGTGAGGGAAAGCCAACAGATGTAGAGGAGCACGTGGTTCAGACAGAGACATCCCTTAGGGGAGGATCTAGTCATGGAGATTCTCTATGTCTTGGTAAGGAGGAGAGGATGGAAGCTAATAAAATCCGGGTAGGATCTGATGAGAAACAGTCAAATGAAAAAGAGACCCATTCAATTTCATTATGTAATGGCAGATAGCTAAAAAGTGACAATTTCTTTAAATGCTTATATACAAATGCTAGAAGTCTATATAATAAGATGGGTAAACTAGAGTGCCTTGTATTAAATGAGGATATTGATATAATAGGCATCACAGAAACTTGGTGGAATGAGGATAATCAATGGGACACAGTAATACCAGGGTACAAAATATATCAGAAGGACAGAACAGGTTGTGCTGGTGGGGGAATGGCACTATATGTGGAAGAAAGTATAGAGTCAAATGAAGTACAAATCTTAAATGAACCAAACTGTACCGTAGAATCTCTATGGATAGTAATTCCATGCTTGAATAATAAGAATACAGTAGTAGAGAGATACTACTGACCGCCTGACCAGGATGGTAATAGTGGCTGTGAAATGCTCAGGGAGATTAGAGAGGCTATAAAAATAAAAAACTCAACAATAATGGGGGATTTCAACCATCCCCATATTGACAGGGTACATGTCACCTCAGGACAGGATGCAGAGATAAAGTTTCTTGACACCTTAAATGGCTGCTTCTTGGAGCAGCTAGTCCTGGAACCCACAAGAGGAGAGGCAATTCTTGATTTAGTCCTAAGTGGAGCACAGGACCTGGTCCAAGAGGTGACTATAGCTGGAGCGCTTGGTAATAGTGACCATACTATAATTAAATTTAACATCCCACTGGTGGAGAAAACACCCCAGCAGCCTACCACAGTAGCATTCACTTTCAGAAAGGGGGACTACAGAAAAACGAGGAAGTTAGTGAAACAGAAATTAAAAGGTACAGTGCCAAAAGTGAAATCCCTGCAAGCTGCATTGAAACTTTTTAAAGACACCATAATAGAGACTCAACTTAAATTTATACTCCAAATTTAAAAACATAGTAAGAGAACCAAAAACGTGCCACTGTGGCTAAACAACAAAGTAAATGAAGCAGTGAGAGACAAAAAGGAATACTTTAAAAAGTGGACATTAAATCCTAGTAAGGAAAATAGAAAGGAGCATGAATTTTGTCAAGTAAAGTGTAAAAGTATAATTGGGAAGATCAAAAAAAGATTTGAAGAACAGCTAGCCAACAACTCAAAAATTAACAGCAAAAAACATTTTTAAGCACATTAGAATCAGGAAGCGTGTTAGACAACCAGTGGGGACACTGGCGATAAGGCCATTGAGGAGAAACTAAGGGTATGTCTACACTATGAAATTAGGTTGATTTTACAGAAGTTGATTTTTAGAAATTGATTTTATACAGTCGCTTGTGTATGTCCCCACTAAGCATATTAAGTCGGCGGAGGGCATCCTCGCTACCATGGCTAGCATCGACTCACAAAGCTGTGCGCTGTGGGAAGCTATCCCACAGTTTCCACAGTCTCCGCCATCCATTGGAATTCTGGGTTAAGCTCCCAATGCTTGATGGGGCAAAAACATTCTCGCTGGTGGTTTTAGGTACATGTCGTCAGTCTCCCCTGCCTCCCTTCCTCCCTCCGTGAAAGCAACTGCAGACAATCATTTTGCACCTTTTTTCCTGGGTTACCCTTGCAGACCCCATGGCATGGAGCCCACTCAGCTCACTGCTGCTGTTGTGAGCATTGTAAACATCTTGGCCATTATACTGCAGTATGTGCAGAACCTGGCTGAGAGATGGCAGCACGAGGATGACTGTGAGGAGGACATGGACACAGACTTTACTGAAAGCACAGGATGGTGGCAGTGGGGCTGGTTAATACAGTGGAACGCCGATTCTGGGCCCGGCAAACAAGCACAGACTGGTGGGATAGCACAGTGTTGCAGGTATGGGATGATTCCCAGTGGCTGTGAAACTTTCGCATGCGTAAAGCCACTTTCCTGGAACTCTGTGAGTTGCTTTCCCTCGCCCTGAAGCGCAGGAATACCAAGATGACAGCTGCCCTGACAGTTGAAAAGCGAGTGGCGATAGCCCTGTGGAAGCTTGCAACGCCTGATGCTACTGGTCAGTGGGGAATCAATTTGGAGTGAGCAAATCTGCTGTGGGGATCTGTTGTGATTCAAGTAGCCAGTGCAATCACTGATGTTCTGCTATCAAGAGTAGTGACTCTGGGAAATGTGCAGGTTATAGTGGATGGTTTTGCTGCATTGGGGTTTCCTAAATGTGGTGGGGTGATAGACAGAATGACTATCCCTATCTTGGCACCGGACCACCTTGCTAACCAGTATTTAAACCACACGGGGTACTTCTCAATGGTGCTGCAAGCACTGGTGGATCACAAGGGATGGTTCACCGACATCAGTGTGGGATCATAGAATCAAATCATAGAATCATAGAATCAAAAGGTTGGAAGGGACCTCATGAGGTCATCTAGTCCAACCCCCTGCTAAAGGCAGGACCACTTTCCCTAAATAATCCCAGCCAGGGTGCGCTAGCCGGACCTTAATAGCTTTAAAGATGGAGTTGCTACCATCTCTAGGTAACCCATTGCAATACTTCACCACTCTCCTAGTCAGAAAGTTTTTTCTAATATTCCTAGCCTCGCTTCCGCAACTGCACACTTCAAACCATTGCTCCTTGTCTTGTCCTCCGTCACCACTGAGAACAGCCTAGCTCCCTCCCTCTTGGAGCACCCTTCAAGTAGTTGAGGTTGCTATCAATCCCCTCAGTCTTCTCTTCTGCAGGCTAAATAAGCTATTTCCTTCAGTCTCTCTTCATAAGTCATGTTGCTGTAGTCCTCTAATCATTTGTTGCCCTCCGCTGACCTCTCCAATTGTTCCACGTCCTTTTGTAGTGTGGCGCCCGAAATGGACCACAATATTCCAGATGCGGCCTCACCGTGCCCAATAGAGGGAATATCAATCCCTCGACTGCGGCCACACTCCTACTAATACCAGCCAGTATCTATTAGCCTTTTTGGCTACAAGCAGCACACTGTAGGCTCATGTTCAACTTTCCATCTACGTAACCCCAAGATCCTTTTCTTCAGCACTGCTACTTAGCCAAACAGTCCAGCCTGTAGCAGTGCATGGGTTTTTCTGTCCTAAGTGCAGGACTTTGCACTTGTCCTTGTTGAACTCATGAGGTTCTTGTGGCCCACTTCGTCCAATTGTAGCTTAAGTCTCCCTGAAATCCTATTCCTGCCCTCCAGTGTGTCCACACCCCCCAACTTGCGGTCATTCGGCAAAGTTTATTATTGCAATCTATCCATCTCAAGATAATAATGAGACATTGAATAGAAGGGCCCTAAGACAGACCCTGGGGCACACCCTTGTACTGTTGCCACTAGAGAGTGTGCCATTGATACCTACCCGCTGAGCCGTGATTCAGCCAGTTTTATATCACAACTCACAGTCCCTCCATCCAAACCCATCTTCTTAGTTTGCTTATGGAGAATGCTGTGAGAAACCGTGTCAAAAGCCTCTAAAGTGAAGGTATAACAACATCAACAGCTTGCCCGCCCCACAAGTCCGTCATCTCATCATAGAAAGCACATCAGGTTGGTTCAGGCATGATACCCTTGGTGATCCATGCTGACTGCTTCTGATCACCTTGTATTTTCCTCAAGTGTTGCAGGAATGGATTGCCTTCAGCACCTGCTCCATGATTTTCCAGGGATTGAGGTGAGACTGATTTGGTCTGTTAGTTCCTGATTCCTTTTTCCTTTCTTAAAGATAGGTACTAATTTGCTTTCTTCCCAGTCTGGACCCTCTCCTGTTCGCCATGAAATTTTCAAAGATAATGTGTCACTGACTCTGCAATCACATCACTAACTGCCCTCCAGCACCGCCTCGGATGCAGTTCATCCCCCGGTCCCATAGACCTTGTGCACGGCTAACGTCCTGTAAGTGTCCCTACGACCCTCTATCACGGTGGGTGCTCTCCTCCTTCCTCTCTGGTTCCCCAACTGTAGTAGGTCTGTGGAAGTTGAGTCCTGCCCGTAAGAACTGAAGTGAAGATAGGAGTTGAGTACTTCGGCCTTTCCATATCTTCCACTCACTAGGAGTACCTGCCCTCATTGAGTAGGGACCTACAACCACCTAATCTTTCTTGATGCTTAACATCTCGTAGACCCCTTGCCTATTATCCTTCACATCCCTTGCTGTATTCAACTCAACATTGCCCTTGGCCCTTTCTGATGTCTATCCCCTCAAGCCCGAGCAAATATGCTATATGCAGAGATAGGATGGCTCAGGAAAGGTGCATGACACTCAATCTTTAGGAACTCTGGGCTGTTTGAGCAGCTGCAAGAAGAGACTTGACTTCTCAACCAGAATATACTGTTGGGGATGCTGAAATGCCAATAGTTATCCTTGGAGACCCAGCCTACCCTTTGCTCCCATGCTCCTGAAGCCATACACAGCAGCCTGGACCCGAGTAAGGAGCAAGTCAACTATAGCTGAGCAAGTGCAAAATGGTGGTCGAATGTGCCTATGGGACGTTTAAAAGCCGCTGTGCGTGTTGCTGAGTTAGCGTTCGATCCTCATGCAAACAAATAAGTCCCATTGTTATAGCGGTTGCTGTGTGCTCCATAATGTCTTATGAATAAGAGTGAGATGTTTATGTGGGTGGGAAGGTTAAGGCAAATCGCCTGGCTGGCCAGTTTGAACAGCCAACACCAGGGCGACTAGACAGAGTCAGCTATGGCATGCTGCACATTAGAGAGGCTTGAAAACGAGTTTCAAGCTGGCCAGGCTATGGTGTGATCAGTGTGTGGTTTCTCTTGATGCAAACCCCTCCTTTGTTGGATTGTTAATTCGCGTAACGCGGCCACCCTCCCCTCTTTGATCACAGCTGACACTAGGAAATAAAGGTTCATTATTGTTTTGAAACAATGCAATTCGTTTCTTTCTTAATAACAAAACGGTGAGATATGGATGAAAGTAGCCCGGTGGGGTGGGGTTGGGGGAGGAGGGGAGGAGGGAAGGACAAGGCCACATTGCTTATTGTAGCCACACTACAAATCAAAATTGTTTGAATGACAGCCTTCTGTTGATTGGGCCATCCTCTGGAGTGAAGTGGCTGGGTGCTCGGAGCCTCCCCTTCCACATTCTTGGGTGTCTGGATGAGGACCATATGGAACTTGGGGAGGAGGGCAGGTGGTTGCACAGTGGATGCAGCGGCAGTCTGTGCTCTTGTTGGCTTTCCTGCAGCGCCACCAGACACCTGAGCATGTCTGTTTGCTCCCCCATTACTCTCAGCATTGCAACCTGCCTTTGCTCATCGTGCTCACTTAATGCTTTCCTGGACTCTGCCACGGAATGCCTCTATGCATTCAGCAGTGCCCTATCAGTGCAGGAGGACTGCATGAGCTCGGAAAACATGTCATCACGAGTGTGTTTTTTTTGCCTTCTAACCTGCAATAACCTCAGGGACGGAGATGATAGGGGGAGCACAGAAACATTTGCACTTGCAGAGAGATAAAAAGGGAGCTTAAAATTTAAGACAATACATTTCTGAGAGCAAAAGGAAGACTCTTTCACAGTGAATCAAGCAATTCACAGCAGATAGTACATGTGCTTTAGGTACAAGGTAGCATTTGGCTTTTATATTGAGCGCCTGCCGGTATGGTGGCACCTCACACATGGCTGGGCAACAGAATTTGGTTTCTAGGCAGCCATGGTAAGCCAAAGGGTACACGGAGTTGGCTTCTAACGCCTTCATAACATGTGGGAATGGTTTCAAACTGCAGCGTCCTCCTTTCCTATAGCGAGCAATGCCGATTAGGTTTGTCATTTAAAAGAGGGTCTGCTGGTTTTGAGTGAATGTGCAGTGCACACCTTCCCCTCCACCTCTCTGTGTGGCTATCTGGGATGATCTCTTCATCCCTCTCCCCTCTGCGTGGCTATTCTCAGGGATGAGCCCTTTTAGCTAAGCACAAACAGCCCAGCATGAATGGGGTCCTTTTACTGTTCCCTTACAAAAATTCCCCTATTTAAACCAGGTGACCATGAATGATATCACTCTCCTGAGGCTAACACAGAAAGATATAGACTGAATGTTGCTTGAATGCGATCAAAACCTAGGACTGTTCACTGCCATGCTTTGTGCTGCAATGATTCCAAACTACATGCTGCTGGCTTGGTGTGGTAAAGTGTCCTACCATGGAGGACAAAATAAGGCAGCCCTCCCCAAAAATCTTCTGCAAAGGCTTTCAGAGTACCTCCAGGAGACCTTCATGGAGATGTCCCTGGAGGATTCTTGCTCCATCCCCAGACATGTTAACAGACTTTTCCAGTAGCTGTACTGGCTGTGAACGCATCTCAAGTCTTCAGGGCAAATCAAACATTAAACACTATTGCTTTTAGATCCTGTACTGTAGTTACAAATGTGCACTCACCAGAGGTGCCTTCTCTGCCTTCAGGGTCGGGGATCCCACCTTGGGAGGATATTTGCTCCAGGGTGATGAAAAGGTCCTGGCTGCCGGGGAGAATGGATTCACCACTTGCCTGCTGTGCATTCACCTCCTCATCCTCATCCACAAAATCTTCCTCCGTGTTGCGTGAGACTTCCACCTTGCAGGTGTCCACGGACAGTGGTGGGGTAGTGGTAGAGTCCCCCTCTAGAATGCCATGCAGCTGATCATAGAAGCAGCATGTATGGGGCTCTGACTCAGAGTGACCTTTTGCCTCCTTTGTCTTTTGGTAGGCTTGCCTAAGCTCCTTAACTTTCACACGGCACTGCTGTGTGTCCCTGTTGTAGCCTCTGTCCATCATGCCCTGTGTGATTTTGGCATATATATTAGCATTTCTTCTTTTTGATTGGAGTTCTGTCCTTGCACAGATTCTTCTCCCCATACAGCAATCAGATCCAGTGTTTCCTGTTCGGTCCATGCTGGAGCTCGTTTGTGATTCTGGGGGGAATGCATGGTCACCTGTGCTTCTGAGCTGACCACACTGACCAAACAGGAAATGAAATTCAAAATTTCCCAGGGCTTTTCCTGTGTACTTGGCTAGTGCATTGGAATTGAAAGTGCTGTCCAAAGCGATCACATTCGAGCACTCTGGGATAGCTCCCAGAGGCCAATAACATTGAATTGCATCTGCACTACTCCAAATTCAACCCAGCAAGGTCGATTTTAGCACTACTCCGCTCACCAGGGAGGAGTACAGAAGTCAATTTTAAGAGCCCTTTAGGTCGATGCATTCATTATAAAATCGACCTAACGTGGCTAAATTCGACCTAACCCCATAGTGTGGACCAGGGCTCTATGAATTCTTTGCACTGGTCTTCACAACTGAGGATGTGAGGGAGATTCCTAAACCTGAGCCATTCTTTTTAGGTGACAAATCTGAGGAAGTGTCCCATATTGAAGTGTCATTAGAGGATGTTTTGGAACAAATTGATAAATTAAATAGTAAGATAGTTCAGAAGAGGGCAACAAAAATGATTAGGGTTATGGAACAGCTTCCGTTTGAGGATAGAGTAATAAGATTTGGACTTTTCAGCTTTGAAAAGAAATGTCTAAGGGGTACTTTATAACATCATGACTGATGTGGAGAAAGTAAATAAGGAAATGTTATTTACTCCTTCTCATAACACAAGAAATAGGGGTAACCAAATGAAATGAATAGTCCGCAGGTTTAAAACAAACAATAGGAAGTATTTCTTCACTCAGTGCAGTCAACCTGTGGAACTCTTTGCCAGAGGATGTTGTGAAGGTCAAGACTGTTACCGGTGTGGTGCTCTGCTCTCTCCTTGTTGGTATCACTCGGCTGCGTGCGTGTGTTCCCTCTGTGTGCTGCCCCAGCTCTGCGCAGATAGCTGACACAGCAGACCCGAAGAGAACCCCCAATGACCACAGAGTCTAGTAAGGTACGCAGGCACGTCGGCCAGGTTTATTGCCGTATTGGATACAATAATAGTTCCCTGTAGGTTTCT